>NC_133920.1:2177762-2493512 GCF_964199755.1 Larus michahellis
CCCAGGGCTCTTTACCCACCCCAGAAACCCCCTGGCACCCCCTCGGTGCCCCCCCCCAACTCCCCCCCCCCCACATGTCCCCCTGCCCCCCCCCCGGCACCCCCCACGTCCCATCGCCCCCCCCCCCAGCACCCACCCCAAGTCCCCCTGCCCCCCCGCCCCCCCCCAGCACCCATCGCCCCCCCCCAGCACCCTCCCCGTGTCCCCTGCCCCCCCCAGCACCCATCACTCCCCCCCCAGCACCCTCCCCATGTCCCCCTGCCCCCCCCGCCCCCCCCAGCACCCATCACCCCTCCCCCCCAGCACCCTCCCCGTGTCCCCCTGCCCCCCCGGCCCCCCCCCAGCACCCATCACCCCCCCCCCCCAGCACCCACCCCATGTCCCCCTGCCCCCCCCCAGCACCCACTACCCCCCCCAGCACCCTCCCCACGTCCCCCTTCCCCACCCTGGCACCCCCTGCCCCCCCCAGCACCCATCACCCCCCCCCCAGCACCCATTACCCCCCCCAGCACCCTCCCCATGTCCCCCTTACCCCCCTGGCACCCCCCAGCTCCCCCCCCCCCCCCGTGTCCCCCTTACCCACCCTGGCCCCCCCCGGCCCCCCCAGCTCCCCCCCGCTCCCCCCCCCATCACACCCGCCCCCCCCCAGCACCCTCCCCACGTCCCCCTTACCCACCCCGTCACCCTCCATGTCCCATCGCCCCCCCCAGCACCCCCTGCCCCCCCCAGCACCCACCCCATGTCCCCCTGCCCCCCCCCGCCCCCCCCCAGCACCCATCGCCCGCCCCCAGCACCCTCCCCATGTCCCCTTACCCCCCTTGGCATCCCCAATCCCCCCCCCACCGTGTCCCCCTTCCCACCCTGGCACCCCCTGAGCCCCCGTCACCCCCCACGTCCCATCGCCCCCCCTCAGCACCCATCACTCCCCCCCCCCCAGCACCCACCCCATGTCCCCCTGCCCCCCCCCCCAGCACCCATTGCCCCCCCCAGCACCCTCCCCATGTCCCCCTTCCCCACCCTGGCACCCCCTGCCCCCCCCCAGCACCCAGCACCCCCCCCCCCCAGCACCCACCCCATGTCCCCCTGCCCCCCCCCGCCCCCCCCCAGCACCCATCACCCCCCCCAGCACCCTCCCCACGTCCCCCTTCCCCACCCTGGCACCCCCTGCCCTCCCCAGCACCCGTCACCCCCCCCCCCCCAGCACCCACCCCATGTCCCCCTCCCCCCCCCGCCCCCCCCCAGCACCCATCGCCCCCCCCCAGCACCCACCGGTGTAGCCGGGCCGGCAGAGGCAGCGGAAGGCGTTGGGGCCCTGGACGCAGGCGCGGGTGCCGGGGGGGTGGCAGGGCCGGCTGTGACACTCGTTGATGTCCCCCTCGCAGCGGGGCCCCGTGTAGCCGGGGGGGCAGGCGCAGGAGAACCCCCCAGCCCGTCCAGGCAGGTGCCGTTGTGCTGGCAGAGGGGGGGGTGGGGGCCCCCCGGGGGGGCGCAGTCGTCCTCGTCGATCTCGCACAGGACGCCTTTGGGGGGGGGGGGGGAAACGGGGGCGTCGTCGCGGGGGGGGACACGCACACACACAGACACACACACACAGCCCTGGGTTGGTGCCACCACGGGGGGGGACGTGGGGACCCTGAGGGGTGACACCATGATGGGACACGGGGACCCTGATGGGTGACACCCACAGGGGGGGGACATGGAGACCCTGAGGGGTGACACCATGACGGGACATGGGGACCATGATGGGTGACACCCTCGGGGGGGGACATGGGGACCCTGATGGGTGCCACCACGATGGGACATGGAGACCCTGATGGGTGCCACCATGATGGGATGTGGGGACCCTGAGAGGTGACACCTGCGGGGGAGGACATGGGGACCCTGATGGGTGACACCACGATGGGATGTGGGGACCATGATGGGTGACACCATGACGGGACATGGGGACCATGATGGGTGCCACCCTCGGGGGGGACATGGGACCCTGATGGGTGACACCACGATGGGACACGGGGACCCTGATGGGTGACACCCGCAGGGGGGGGACATGGAGACCCTGAGGGGTGTCACCATGATGGGACATGGGGACCCTGATGGGTGACACCCGCAGGGGGGGGACATGGGGACCCTGAGGGGTGACACCATGATGGGACATGGGGACCCTGATGGGTGACACCCGCAGGGGGGGACATGGAGACCCTGAGGGGTGTCACCATGACGGGACACGGGGACCCTGATGGGTGACACCCTCGGGGGGGGACATGGGGACCCTGATGGGTGACACCACGATGGGATGTGGGGACCATGATGGGTGACACCATGGGATGGGACATGGAGATCCTGATGGGTGCCACCACGATGGGACATGGAGACCCTGATGGGTGACACCATGATGGGACATGGGGACCCTGAGGGGTGTCACCATGGGATGGGACACAGAGACCCTGATGGGTGCCACCATGATGGGACATGGGGACCCTGATGGGTGCCACCATGGGGTGGGGACATGGGGACCCTGATGGGTGCCACCGTGATGGGACATGGGGACCCTGATGGGTGACACCATGGGATAGGACATGGAGACCCTGATGGGTGCCACCATGATGGGACATGGGGACCCTGAGGGATGTCACCATGGGATGGGGACACAGAGACCCTGATGGGTGTCACCATGATGGGACATGGGGACCCTGATGGGTGACACCCACGGGGGGGGACATGGGGACCATGATGGGTGCCACCATGGGGTGGGGACATGGGGACCCTGATGGGTGCCACCGTGATGGGGCATGGGGACCCTGATGGGTGCCACCGTGATGGGACATGGGGACCCTGATGGGTGCCACCATGGGGTGGGGACACAGAGAGCCTGATGGGTGACAGCCTCAGGGGGGGACATGGAGATCCTGACGGGTGCCACCACGATGGGACATGGGGACCCTGATGGGTGACACCATGATGGGACACAGGGACCCTGACAGGTGACACCATGGGATGGGGACATGGGGCCCCTGATGGGTGCCACCCTGGGGTGGGGACCCTGATGGGTGACACCATGATGGGACAAAGGGACCCTGGTCATTGCCACCATGAGATGGGGATGTGGAGACATGGGCACACGGGGGTCCCTTCCCACCAGCACCCAAGGTCATGGTGTCCCCTCCCACCACCACCCAAGGTCATGGGACATGGGAGGTCCCTTCCCCACCACCACCCAAGGTCATGGTGTCCCCTCCCACCACCACCCAAGGCCATGGGGACATGGGAGGTCCCTTCCCACCACCACCCAAGGTCATGGTGTCCCATCCCACCACCACCCAAGGCCATGGGGACATTGGGGGTCCCTTCCCACCACCACCCAAGGTCATGGTGTCCCTTCCCACCACCACCCAAGGCCACGGGGACATGGGAGGTCCCTTCCCACCACCACCCAAGGTCATGGTGTCCCCTCCCACCACCACCCAAGGTCATGGGGACATGGGAGGTCCCTTCCCACCACCACCCAAGGCCATGGGGACATGGGAGGTCCCTTCCCACCACCATCCAAGGTCACGGTGTCCCTTCCCACCACCACCCAAGGTCATGGTGTCCCTTCCCACCACCACCCAAGGACGTGGGGACATTGGGGGTCCCTTCCCACCACCACCCAAGGCCATGGGTCCCCGAGCACCCACCCAGGGTGCCGGGGGGGCAGGAGCAGAGGTAGCGGCCCACGAGGTCCAGGCAGGTGCCCCCGTTCTGGCAGGGCTGGGACTGGCACTCGTCCACCTCCAGCTGACACTCCCGGCCCGCGAAGCCCGGCGGGCACTGAGGGGACAGCACCCATGGGTGCCCCGTCACCTCCGGGCCACCGCCCCGACCCCCCGGGGCGTGGGACGGCGGGTGCTGGGCGCCCCAAGGTGTCAGAAGAGGCTCAAACGCTGCGGTTGGGTGTGGGGACCACCCATGGGTGCTCTGGTCAACCACCACCACCCAAGGGACCTCCACACCAGGGGGATGCCACCCTCAGTGGCAGGAGACGGGCACCCATGGGTGTCCCCAACGCGAGGAGGAGCCCCAGCACCCCAAAAAGGGTCAGAAGAGCCTCAAACGCTGCGGCTGGGTGGGGAGAGCACCCATGGGTGCTCCGGTCAACCACCACCACCCAAGGGACCTCCACACCAGGGGGATGCCACCCTCGGTGGCAGGAGACGGGCACCCATGGGTGTCCCCGACGCGAGGAGGTGCCCCAGCACCCCAAAAAGGGTCAGAAGAGCCTCAAACGCTGCGGCTGGGTGGGGAGAGCACCCATGGGTGCTCCGGTCAACCACCACCACCCAAGGGACCTCCACACCAGGGGGATGCCACCCTCGGTGGCAGGAGACGGGCACCCATGGGTGTCCCCAACGCGAGGAGGTGCCCCAGCACCCCAAAAAGGGTCAGAAGAGCCTCAAACGCTGCGGCTGGGTGGGGAGAGCACCCATGGGTGCTCCAGGCACCCGTCGCCCGAGGGACCTTCCCACCCTCGGCGGCAGGAGGGAGACGGGGACCCGGGGGGGGGGCGCGCGCGGGGTCCTTGCACCCAAACCGGTGGGCACCCACCGTCCCTGCCCCCCCCCAAAACTCCCCCCCGCCCCCAGCGGCACCCATGGGTGCCCTCACCTCGCACTCGTAGCCCCCGGCGAAGCTGCGGCAGGCGCCGCGCAGGCAGGGGTTGGGCTGGCAGCCGTCGGGGGGGGTCTGGCAGTGGGGGCCCCCGTAGCCCCCCCGGCAGAGGCAGCGGTGCCCCCCCGCCCCCGCCCCCACGCACCGGCCCCGCCCGTGGCAGAGCTGGGAGACGGGGACGCCTGGGGGGGGGGAGGGGGGGGGGAGGACACGGGAAGGGGGTGGGGGGGGGCAGTGAGGAAGGGGGGGGGGCCCCGGTGCTCCCAGTGCCCCCAGTCCCCCCAACTGGGAGGGGACCCAGCACCCCCCCGCGCCCCCAGTGCTCCCAGTCCCCCCAACTGGGAGGGGACCCAGCACCCCCCCGTGCCCCCAGTGCTCCCACTCCCCCCAACTGGGAGGGGACCCAGTGCTCCCAGTGCTCCCAGTCCCCCCAACTGGGAGGGGACCCAGTGCTCCCAGTACCCCCAAACTGGGAGGGAACCCATTCCCCCCCATGCCCCCCAGTGCCCCCAGTCCCCCCAACTGGGAGGGGACCCAGCACCCCCCCGTGCCCCCAGTGCTCCCAGTCCCCCCAACTGGGAGGGGACCCAGCACCCCCCCGTGCCCCCAGTGCTCCCAGTCCCCCCAACTGGGAGGGGACCCAGTGCTCCCAGTGCTCCCAGTGCCCCCAACTGGGAGGGGACCCAGCACCCCCCCGCGCCCCCAGTGCCCCCAGTCCCCCCAACTGGGAGGGGACCCAGTGCTCCCAGTAACCCCAAACTGGGAGGGAACCCATTCCCCCCCATGCCCCCCAGTGCCCCCAGTCCCCCCAGTGCCCCCAGTCCCCCAGACCCAGTGCCCCCAGTCCCCAAACTGGGAGGGCACCCAGTGCCCCCCACACCCCCAGTGCCCCCAGTGCTCCCAACTGGGAGGGGACCCAGCGCCCCCAGTGCTCCCAGTCCCCCCAAACTGGGAGGGGACCCAGCACCCCCAGTCCCCCCAGTGCTCCCAGTGCTCCCAATCCCCCCAACTGGGAGGGGACCCAGTGCCCCCAGTGCTCCCAGTGCTCCCAACTGGGAGGGGACCCATTCCCCTCCATGCCCCCCAGTGCTCCCAGTGCTCCCAATCCCCCAAACTGGGAGGGGACCCAGTGCCCCCAGCGCCCCCAGTGCCCCCAGTGCCCCCAACTGGGAGGGGACCCAGTGCTCCCAGTGCTCCCAGTCCCCCCAACTGGGAGGGGACCCAGCACCCCCAGTGCTCCCAGTGCCCCCAGTGCTCCCAGTGCCCCCAAACTGGGAGGGGACCCAGTGCCCCCTGCGCCCCCAGTGGTCCCAGTGCTTCCAGTGTCCCCAGTCCCCCAGACCCCGTGTCCCCAGTCCCCAAACTGGGAGGGGACCCAGTGCCCCAGTGCCCCCAGTGCCTCCAAACTGGGAAGGGACCCATTCCCCCAGTGCTCCCAGTGTCCCCAGTGCCCCCAACTGGGAGGGGACCCAGTGCCCCCAGTGCTCCCAGTCCCCCAAACTGGGAGGGGACCCATTCCCCCCCATGCCCCCAGCGCCCCCAGTGCTCCCAGTGCCCCCAGTCCCCCAGACCCAGTGCCCCCAGTCCCCAAACTGGGAAGGGACCCAGTGCCCCCAGTGCCCCCAGGTCTCCCAGGTCTCCCAGTGCCCCCAGTGCCCCCAACTGGGAGGGGACCCAGTGCCCCCAGTGCCCCCAGTCCCCCAAACTGGGAGGGGACCCAGTGCTCCCAGTGCCCCCAACTGGGAGGGGACCCAGTGCTCCCAGTCATCCCAGTACCCCCAGTGCCCCCAAACTGGGAGGGCACCCAGTGCCCCCCATGCCCCCAGTGCTCCCGGTGCTCCCAGTCCCCCAGACCCAGTGCTCCCAGTGCCCCCAACTGGGAGGGGACCCAGCGCCCCCAGCGCCCCCAGCGCCCCCAGTCCCCCAAACTGGGAGGGCACCCAGTGCCCCCAGTGCCCCCCCCAGCTGACCTCTGTGGGCGGCGGCGGCGGCGCAGGTGACGTTGGGGACGTCGCAGCGGGGCCCGGTCCAGGGGGGGGGGCAGAGGCAGGTGACGGAGCCCCCCCGCTGCAGGCAGCGCCCCCCGTGCTGGCACCCGGCCCCCCCGCACAGGTCCTGCGGGGTCTGCGGCAGGCGGCGGGGGGGGGGGGGTCAGGGTGGGGGTCACAGGGGTCGGGGGGGTCCCATGGGGGGGTCAGGGTGGGGGTCACAGGGCTCAGGGGGGGTCGGGGGGGTCAGGGGGGGTTGGGGAGGTCCCATGGGGGGGTCAGGGTGGGGGTCACAGGGGTCAGGGGGGTTGGGGGGGGTCAGGGTGGGGGTCACAGGGGTCGGGGGGTTGGGGGGGTCCCATGGGGGGGTCGGAGGGGGGTCACAGTGGCCAGGGGGGTTGGGGGGGGTCCCATGGGGGGGGTCAGGGTGGGGGTCACAGGGCTTGGGGGGGTTGGGGGGGGTCCCATGGGGGGGTCAGGGTGGGGGTCACAGGGCTCAGGGGGGGTTGGGGGGGTCAGGGTGGGGGGTCACAGGGGCCAGGGGGGTTGGGGGGGGTCAGGGTGGGGATCACAGGGGTCGGGGGGGGTTGGGGGGGGTCAGGGTGGGGGTCACAGGGGTCGGGGGGGTCGGGGTGGGGGTCAGGGTGGGGGGTCACAGGGCTCAGGGGGGTCGGGGGGGGTCGGGGGGGTGTCACAGGGCTCAGGGGGGTTGGGGGGGGTCCCATGGGGGGGTCGGAGGGGGGTCACAGGGGCCTGGGGGGGTTGGTGGGAGTCTCGGGGGGGCAACAGGGTGGGGGGTCACAGGGCTCGGGGGGGTCCCATGGGGGGGTCAGGGTGGGGGTCACAGGGGCCAGGGGGGGTTGGGGGGGGTCAGGGTGGGGGTCACAGGGGTCGGGGGGAGTTGGGGGGGTTCAGGGTGGGGGTCACAGGGGTCGGGGGGAGTTGGGGGGGGTCAGGGTGGGGGTCACAGGGGTCGGGGGGAGTTGGGGGGGGTCAGGGTGGGGGTCACAGGGCTTGGGGGGGGTCGGGGTGGGGGTCAGGGTGGGGGGTCACAGGGGTCGGGGGGGGTTGGGGGGAGTCAGGGTGGGAATCACGGGGGTCGGGGGGGTTGGGGGGGTCCCATGGGGGGGTCAGGGTGGGGGTCACAGGGCTCAGGGGGGGTCGGAGGGGGTCTCGGGGGGGCAACAGGGTGGGGGGGTCACAGGGGTCAGGGGGGGTTGGGGGGGGGTCCCATGGGGGGGGTCGGGGGGGGGTCATGGGAAGTCGGGGAAAGGGCCCCCCCACACATACCCATGGGTGCCCCCCACCCGTGGGATCCCCCTGCCCGTGGGCTCCCCACCCACGGGATCCCCCCACCCACCGGCTCCCCATCCTGCACCCATGGGCTCCCCTCACCCATGGGATCCCCCCCAACCCATGGGATCCCCCACCGATGGGATCCCCATCCCTCACCCACGGGATCCCCCCACCCATGGGATCCCCCCACCCACCGGCTCCCCATCCTGCACCCATGGGATCCCCATCCCCCACCCATGGGATTCCCCACCCATGGGATCCCCATCCCTCACCCATTGGATCCCCCCCAACCCATGGGATCCCCCCTCCCATGGGATCCCCATCCTGCACCCACGGGATCCCCCACCCATGGGATCCCCCCACCCATAGCATCACCCCACCCATGGGATTCCCCACCCATGGGATTCCCCACCCATGGGATCCCCATCCTGCACCCATGGGATCCCCATCCCCCACCCATGGGATCCCCCCACACATGGGATCCCCCCACCCATGGGATCCCCATCCTGCACCCATGGGATCCCTCACCCATGGGATCCCCATCCTGCACCCATGGGATCCCCCACCCATGGGATCCCCCACCCATGGCATCCCCCCACCCATGGCATCCCCTCACCCATGGGATCCCCCCACCCACCGGCTCCCCATCCTGCACCCATGGGATCCCCATCCCTCACCCATTGGATCCCCCCCAACCCATGGGATCCCCCCACCCATGGGATCCCCATCCTGCACCCATGGGATCCCCCACCCATGGGATCCCCCCACCCATGGTATCCCCCACCCATGGTATCCCCCACCCATGGGATCCCCCCACCCATGGGATCCCCATCCTGCACCCATTGGATCCCCCACCCATGGGATCCCCCACCCATGGGATTCCCCACCCATGGGATCCCCATCCCTCACCCATTGGATCCCCCCCAACCCATGGGATCCCCCACCCATGGCATCCCCATCCTGCACCCATGGGATCCCCCACCCATAGGATCCCCCACCCATGGCATCCCCATCCTGCACCCATGGGATCCCCCACCCATGGGATCCCCCACCCATGGGATTCCCCACCCATGGGATCCCCATCCTGCACCCATGGGATCCCCCACCCATGGGATCCCCCCACCCATGGGATCCCCATCCTGCACCCATGGGATCCCTCACCCATGGCATCCCCCCACCCATGGGATCCCCCCACCCATGGGATCCCTCACCCATGGGATCCCCCACCCATGGGATCCCCATCCTGCACCCATGGGATCCCCCCACCCATAGCATCCCCCCACCCATGGGATCCCCCACCCATGGCATCCCCCCACCCATGGGATCCCCCCACCCATGGGATCCCCATCCTGCACCCATGGGATCCCCCCCCACCATGCCGTGGGCTCCCCCCCCAGCACCCGCGGGTGCCGGCTGACCTCGCACTGGGTGCCGGTGTAGCCGGGGGGGCAGAGGCAGCGGAAGGTGGCCCCCAGGGCCAGGCAGGTGCCCCCCTGCAGGCAGGGCCCCCCCCGGCACCCGTCCGCCGGGTGCTGGCAGTGGGCGCCCGTGAAGCCGGGCCGGCAGCGGCAGGAGAAGGAGCCCACGCCGTCCACGCAGGTCCCGCCGTTGAAGCAGGAGCTGGGGGGGTGGGCGGTGGGGGTGGGGGTCAGCACCCATGGGTGTCCACACACACCCCCCCCCCCGGCAGCCTTGGGTGCTGATGGGTTGAGGTGGAGAAGGAGTTATGGAGTCTCCACGGGCACCCATGGGTGCTGGTACCATTGGGCGCGCTGGGGGACGGTCTACGGGCAGGAGAAGGCTGGAGAACATCTGGGGCCACCCATGGGTGCTGGGGGGTTGGGCTGGAGAAGAAGTTCCGGGGTGTCCAAGGACACCCATGGGTGCTGGGGTTTGGGCTGGAGAAGGGAGTTACGGGGAGTCTTGGAGCACCCATGGGTGCTGGTGGGCTGGAGAAGGGAGTTATGGGGTGTCTTGGAGCACCCATGGGTGCTGGGGGGTTGGGCTGGAGAGGGGAGTTATGGGGTGTCTTGGAGCACCCATGGGTGCTGGTGGGCTGGAGAAGGGAGTTACGGGGTGTCCAAAGACACCCATGGGTGCTGGTGGGTTGGGCTGGAGAAGGGAGTTATGGGGTGTCCTGGAGCACCCATGGGTGCTGGTACCATTGGGTGCACTGGGGGCCAGTCTACAGGCAGGAGAAGGCTGGAGAACATCTGGGGCCACCCAAGGGTGCAGGAGGCTTTGGCTGCAGATGGGGCCATCGCATGGGCATGAGGTGACCTTGGGCCACCTGGGGCCACCTTGGGCCACCCAAGGGTGCAGATGGCTTCAGCTGCAGATGGGGCCATCGCGTGGGCACGAGGTGACCTTGGGCCACCTGGGGCCACCTGGGGCCACCCAAGGGAGCTGATGCTGTCAGATATAGATGGGGCCACCGCATGGGCACGAGGTGACCTGGGGCCACCTGGGGCCACCTTGGGCCACCCAAGGGTGCAGATGGCTTCAGCTGCAGATGGGACCATCGCATGGGCACGAGGTGACCTGGGGCCACCTGGGGCCACCTTGGGCCACCCAAGGGAGCTGATGCTGTCAGATGCAGATGGGACCATCGCATGGGGATGAGGTGACCTTGGGCCACCTTGGGCCACCCAAGGGTGCAGATGGCTTCAGCTGCAGATGGGGCCATCACATGGGCATGAGGTGACCTGGGGCCACCTGGGGCCACCTTGGGCCACCCAAGGGTGCAGATGGCTTCAGCTGCAGATGGGGCCATCGCGTGGGCATGAGGTGACATGGGGCCACCTGGGGCCACCCAAGGGAGCTGATGCTGTCAGATATAGATGGGGCCATCACATGGGCACGAGGTGACCTGGGGCCACCTGGGGCCACCTTGGGCCACCCAAGGGAGCTGATGCTGTCAGATGCAGATGGGACCATCGCATGGGCACGAGGTGACCTTGGGCCACCTTGGGCCACCCAAGGGTGCAGATGGCTTCAGCTGCAGATGGGGCCATCGCATGGGCACGAGGTGACCTGGGGCCACCTGGGGCCACCTTGGGCCACCCAAGGGTGCAGATGGCTTCAGCTGCAGATGGGGCCATCGCATGGGCACGAGGTGACCTGGGGCCACCTGGGGCCACCTTGGGCCACCCAAGGGTGCAGATAACTTCAGCTGCAGATGGGGCCATCGCATGGGCATGAGGTGACCTGGGGCCACCTGGGGCCACCTGGGGCCGCCCGTAGGTACCTGTCGGTGCAGTCGGGGACGTCGTGCTGGCAGCGGGGGCCGGTCCAGCCGGGGGGGCAGGTGCAGGTGAAGCTGTTGACGTAGTCGGTGCAGGTGCCCCCGTTGCCGCAGGGGCCCCCCCGGCACTCGTCCTCCTCCGCGGCGCAGCGGGGACCCCCGAACCCGGGGGGGCAGGAGCAGGAGAAGGTCCCCACCCCGTCCCGGCAGGTGCCCCCGTTCAGGCAGGGGTCTGGGGGGGGGTCGGGACACGGGGGTGACCCACGGCACCCCCCCCCCGAGGTGACACTGGGGTGACCGGACCCACGGCACCCCCCCCGAGGTGACACTGGGGTGACCCATGGCACCCCCCCCCCGAGGTGACACTGGGGTGACCCACGGCACCCCCCCCCCCGAGGTGACACGGGGGGGGGACGGGACACAGGGGGTCACCCGGGTCCCCCAGTGTCCCCAGACTCTCCAGTGTCCATCCCGTCCCCCCCCCCCGGCGTCCTCCCCCCTCAAGTGTCCTGGTGTCCCCCTCCATGTCCCCAGAGCCCCCCCAGTGTCCCCAGAGCACCCCAGTGTCCCTGCCCCCCCCATGTCCCAGTGTCCCCTCCATGTCTCCGGTGTCCCCAGTGTCCCCCCCGTGTCCCCACACCTCCCCAGTGTCCCTGCCCCACCATGTCCCCAGTGTCCCTGTCCCCCCATGTCCCAGTGCCCCCCCCGTCCCCAGTGACCCCAGTGTCCCCCCCCATGTCCCCACAGCCCCCCAGTGTCCCCCCCATGTCCCCACAGCTCCCCAGTGTCCCCAGTGTCCCCGCCGTGTCCCCAAAGCCCCCCAGCGTCCCCCCCATGTCCCAGTGCCCCCCCCGTGTCCCCAGAGCCCCCCAGTGTCCCCAGTGTCCTCCCTGTGTCCCCAAAGCCCCCCAGTGTCCCTGTCCCCCCATGTCCCAGTGCCCCCCCCGTGTCCCCAGAGCCCCCCAGTGTCCCCTGTGTCCCCCGCTGTGTCCCCAGAGCCCCCCAGTGTCCCCCCATGTCCCCAGAGCCCCCCAGTGTCCCCCCCGTGTCCCCTCCGTGTCTCCGGTGTCCCCAGTGTCCCCGCCGTGTCCCCAAAGCCCCCCAGTGTCCCTCTCCCCCCCATGTCCCAGTGTCCCCCCCCGTGTCCCCATAGCCCCCCAGTGTCCCCTGTGTCCCCCGCTGTGTCCCCAAAGCCCCCCAGCGTCCCCCCCATGTCCCAGTGTCCCCCCCCGTGTCCCCATAGCCCCCCAGTGTCCCCCGTGTCCCCACCGTGTCCCCAAAGCCCCCCAGTGTCCCTGTCCCCCCCATGTCCCAGTGTCCCTCCCCGTGTCCCCATAGTCCCCCAGTGTCCCCTGTGTCCCCCGCCGTGTCCCCACAGCCCCCCAGTGTCCCCCCATGTCCCCAGAGCCCCCCAGTGTCCCCCCCTGCGTCCCCACAGCTCCCCAGTGTCCCCAGTGTCCCCGCCGTGTCCCCAAAGCCCCCCAGTGTCCCTGTCCCCCCCATGTCCCAGTGTCCCTCCCCGTGTCCCCATAGTCCCCCAGTGTCCCCTGTGACCCCGCCGTGTCCCCACAGCCCCCCAGTGTCCCCCCATGTCCCCAGAGCCCCCCAGTGTCCCCGCTGTGTCCCCAAAGCCCCCCAGTGTCCCTGTCCCCCCCACGTCCCTGTGTCCCCCCCGTGTCCCCACAGCCCCCAGTGTCCCCCATGTCCCCCCCCGTGCCCCCAGAGCCCTCCAGAGCCCCCAACGTCCCCGCTGCGTCCCCCCTTGCCCCCCCCCGCCGTCGGCCCCTGCCCGCGTCCCCTCACCGGGGTGGCAGTCGTCCAGGTCGTGCTGGCAGGTGGCCCCCCCGTAGCCGCGGGGGCAGAGGCAGCCGAAGGTGCCGGGGCGGTTGGCGCAGACCCCCCCGTGCAGGCAGGGGCTCTGCCCGCACTCGTCCACGTCCTGCCCGCAGCGCTCGCCTGGGGGGCACGGGGGGGGCACGGGGACACGGGGGGGTCAGGGGGGCACAGGGACACGGGGGGGTCAGGGGGACACGGGGGGTCAAGGGGGCACGGTGACACGGGGGGGGTCAGGGGGACACGGGGGGTCAGGGGAGCACGGGGACATGGGGGGGGGTCAGGGGGACACGGGGAGTCAGGGGGGCACGGGGACACGGGGGGGGTCAGGGGGACACGGGGGGTCAGGGGGGCACGGGCACACGGGGG
The DNA here is from genome assembly GCF_964199755.1 of Larus michahellis. Classification (NCBI taxonomy): domain Eukaryota; kingdom Metazoa; phylum Chordata; class Aves; order Charadriiformes; family Laridae; genus Larus; species Larus michahellis. The sequence continues at coordinate 2,191,137 of NC_133920.1, forward strand.
GGGTCAGGGGGACACGGGGGGTCAGGGGGGCACAGGGACACGGGGGGGGTCAGGGGGACACGGGGGTCGGGGGGCACAGGGACATGGGGGTGCACGGGGGGGCACGGTGACACGGGGGCGTCGGGGGACACGGGGGGGGGTCAGAGGGACACAGGGGTCGGGGGGGCACAGGAGGTCAAAGGGGCACAGGGACATGGGGGGGTCAGGGGACATGGGGGGGGCACGGGGGGGTCAGGGGGACACGGGGGGGTCAGGGGGGCACGGTGACATGGGGGGGTCAGGGGGACACGGGGGGTCAGGGGGGCACAGGAGGTCAAGGGGGCACAGGGACATGGGGGGGGGTCAGGGGACATGGGGGGGTGGGGGGGGGCACGGTGACACGGGGGGGGGGTCAGGGGGACACAGGGGTCAGGAGGGCACCGTTGGTCAAGGGGGCACAGGGACATGGGGGGGGGGTCAGGGGGACACGGGGGGGGTGACATGGGCCGTCAGGGGGGTCAGGGGGACATGGGGGGGGCACGGTGACACAGGGGGGCACGGTGACACGGGGGGGGTCAGGGGGGCACAGGGGGTCAAGGGGACACGGGGGGGTCAGGGGGACATGGGGGGGCTCAGGGGGACATGGGGGGGTCAGGGTGACATGGGGGCTCGGGGGGCACGGGGGGGGGTCAGGGGGACACCAGGGGTCACGGGGACACGGGGTGACGCGGGAGGGGTCGGGGTGATGGGGGAGGGGGTCAGGGTGACAAGGTGTGTGTGTGGGGGGGGGGGGCAGGGTGACACGGGGGGGGGTCATGGTGACAAGGGAGGGGTCAGAGTGCCCGGGGGGGGGGTAGGGTGGTCAGGGGGACAAGGGGGGGGGTCACTGTGCATGGGGAGGGGGCTCAGGGTCCCAGGGGGGGTCAGGGTGACAAGGTGGGGGGGGGGGGGGGGTCAGGGTGCTGGGGGGGTGGGAGCCGAGTTCCCAGGGGTTGGGGGGGGGGACGGACGGGGGACGGGACACCCAGGGGTGCCGGGGGGGGGGCCAGCCGGGGGGGGGGGTACCTTGCCAGCCGGGGGGGCAGCGGCAGGTGAAGCCCCCGTAGTCGGGGGTGGGGACGCAGACGCCGCCGTTGTCACAGGGGTTGGGGGAGCAGGGGGCCAGCGTCACCTCGCACCCGCGTCCTGCACCCGGGGACACCGTCAGGCACTGCCCCCCCCCCCCACCCCCCCCCCACCCCCGGGCACCCGGCGTGGTGGCACCCAGACTGGTGGCACCCATCACGGCATGGCCACCATGGGGCCACCCAGTATGGTGGCACCCATGGGGGAACCTGGCATGGTGGCACCCATGAGGACACGACCGCCATGGGGTCACCCAGCGTGGTGGCACCCAGCAGGGAACCCAGCCTGGTGGCACCTATGAGGACATGGCCACCATGGGGACACCCAACATGGTGGCACCCATCAGAGAACCCGGCATGGTGGCACCCTTCAGGGCATGGCCACCCAATATGGTGGCACCCATGAGGAAATGATCACCATGGGGACACCCAGCGTGGTGGCACCCAGCAGGGAACCCAGCCTGGTGGCACCCATGAGGACATGACCCCATGGGGACACCCAGCGTGGTGGCACCCAGCAGGGAACCCAGACCGGTGGCACCCATGAGGACATGACCCCATGGGGACACCCAGCATGGTGGCACCCATCAGAGAACCCAGCATCGTGGCACCCGTAAGGGCATGGCCACCCCATATGGTGGCACCCATGAGGACATGATCACCATGGGGACACCCAGCGTGGTGGCACCCAGCAGGGAACCCAGCCTGGTGGCACCTATGAGGACATGGCCACCATGGGGACAACCAACATGGTGGCACCCATCAGAGAACCCGGCATGGTGGCACCCATCAGGGCATGGCCACCCAATATGGTGGCACCCATGAGGACATGATCGCCATGGGGACACCCAGCGTGGTGGCACCCAGCAGGGAACCCAGACCGGTGGCACCCATCAGGGCATGGCCACCATGGGGACACCCAGCCTGGTGGCACCCATCAGAGAACCCGGCCTGGTGGCACCCATCAGGGCATGGCCACCCAATATGGTGGCACCCATGAGGACATGGCCACCATGGGGACACCCAGCATGGTGGCACCCATCAGGGAACCCAGGTGGTGGCACCCATCAGGGCATGGCCACCCAATATGGTGGCACCCATGAGGACATGGCCACCATGGGGACACCCAGCATGGTGGCACCCATCAGGGAACCCAGGTGGTGGCACCCATCAGGGCATGGCCACCATGGGGACACCCAGCATGGTGGTACCCAGCAGGGAACCCAGGTGGTGGCACCCACGAGGACATGACCCTATGGGGACACCCAGCCTGGTGGCACCCAGCAGAGAACCCAGCCTGGTGGCACCCATAAGGGCATGGCCACCCAATATGGTGGCACCCATGAGGAAATGATCACCATGGGGACACCCAGTGTGGTGGTACCCAGCAGGGAACCCAGCCTGGTGGCACCTATGAGGACACAACCGCCATGGGGACACCCAGCGTGGTGGCACCCATCAGAGAACCCGGCCTGGTGGCACCCATCAGGGCATGGCCACCCAATATGGTGGCACCCATGAGGACATGACTGCCATGGGGACACCCAGCATGGTGGCAGCCATCAGGGAACCTGGCATGGTGGCACCCATAAGGGCATGGCCACCCTATATGGTGGCACCCATGAGGACATGACACCATGGGGTCACCCAGCATGGTGGCACCCGTGAGGACATGACCCCATGGGGACACCCAGCCTGGTGGCACCCAGCAGGGAACCCAGCATCGTGGCACCCATAAGGGCATGCCCACCCAATATGGTGGCACCCATGAGGACATGATCACCATGGGGTCACCCAGCATGGTGCCACCTATCGGGGAACCTGGCATGGTGGCACCCATAAGGGCATGGCCACCATGGGGTCACCCAGTATGGTGGCACCCATCAGAGAACCTGGCATAAGGGCATGGCCACCCAATATGGTGGCACCCATGAGGACGTGACCACCATGGGGTCACCCAACATGGTGGCACCCATGAGGACGTGACCACCATGGGGACACCCAGCCTGGTGGCACCCATGAGGACGTGACCACCATGGGGACACCCAGCCTGGTGGCACCCATGGGGACATGACCACCATGGGGTCACCCAACATGGTGGCACCCATGAGGACGTGACCACCATGGGGACACCCAGCCTGGTGGCACCCATGAGGACGTGACCACCATGGGGTCACCCAACATGGTGGCACCCATCAGACATCAGACCAGCCAGGGTGGCACCCACGGGACAAAGCCACCGGGTCTGCAGCCTCCGCCCAGGGGGTGCCGCTCAGCACCCACGGGTGCCCACCCAGAGCCCCCCCACCATCCTGGGACCCCCCCCAGCACCCATGGGTGCCCACCTGTGAAGGGCGGGGCGCAGAGGCAGCGGAAGGTGCCAGCGCCGTCCAGGCAGGTCCCCCCGTGGTGACACGGCCCCGAGGCGCATTCGTCCACCTCCACCTGGCACCGGGCACCTGCGGGGGGGGACACAGGGGACGGGGACACGGGGACACGCATCACCCCGGGGACACGGGGACGGTGGTGGGGACACGGGGACACGGGCGCGGCGGGGATGTGGGGGTGGGGGGGCACCGGCGGGGTGGGGACGGGTGGGGACGCAGGGACACCGAGGGACATGGGGACAGCAGGGGACGGGGGGACAGGGGGGACACGGGGATGGCAGGGGACATGGGGACAGCGGGGGACATGGGGACACCAAGGACATGGTCATGGTGGGGACATGGGGACAGTGGGGACATGGGGACGGCGGGGGACACAGGGATGGTGGGGACATGGGGACAGTGGGGACATGGGGACGGTGGGGACATGGGGATGGCAGGGGACATGGGGACAGGGGGGACATGGGGACATGGGGGTGACAGGGGACATGGGGACAGGGGGGACATGGGGACATGGGGGTGGCAGGGGACGTGGGGACAGTGGGTGACATGGGGACAGTGGGGACATGGGGATGGCAGGGGACATGGTGACACCAAGGACATGGTCATGGTGGGGACATGGGGACAGTGCGTGACATGGGGACAGTGGGGACATGGGGACATGGGGATGGCAGGGGACATGGGGACAGTGGGGACATGGGGATGGCAGGGGACATGGGGATGGTGGGTGACATGGGGACACCAAGGACATGGTCATGGTGGGGACATGGGGACAGTGGGTGACATGGGGACAGTGGGGACATGGGGACAGCAGGGGACATGGGGGTGGCAGGGGACATGGGGACGGTGGGTGACATGGGGACAGTGGGGACATGGGGATGGCAGGGGACATGGGGACAGTGGGTGACATGGGGACACCAAGGACATGGTCATGGTGGGGACATGGGGACAGTGGGTGACATGGGGACAGTGGGGACATGGGGACAGCAGGGGACATGGGGACATGGGGGTGGCAGGGGACATGGGGACGGTGGGTGACATGGGGACGGTGGGTGACATGGGGACAGTGGGTGACATGGGGACGGCAGGGGACACAGGGAAAGGGGTTGGCATGGGGACAGCAGGGGACATGGGGACGGTGGGGACACGGGGACGGCAGGGGACACGGGGGTGGCGTGGCGATGGCAGGGGACGTGAGGGCAGCAGGGGACATGGGGACAGCGGGGGACATGGTGGGGACATGGGGGATGGTGGGGACACGGGGACAGTGGGTGACATGGGGACAGTGGGTGGCATGGGGATGGCAGGGGACATGGGGACACCGAGGACATGGGGACGGTGGGGACATGGTCATGGTGGGAACATTGGGACATTGGGTGGCATGGGGACAGCGGGGGACACAGGGATGGTGGGGACATGGGGACAGTGGGGGACGTGGGGACAGGGGGGGACACGGGGAGGGGGTGGCATGGGGACACTGGGGACATCGGGGTGGCAGGGGACATGGGGACAGTGGGGACATGGTCATGGTGGGAACATTGCGACATTGGGTGGCATGGGGACAGCGGGGGACATGGGGACACCAAGGACGTGGTCATGGTGGGGACATGGGGACGGTGGGTGACATGGGGACAGCGGGGGACACAGGGATGGTGGGGACATGGGGACAGGGGGGGACGTGGGGACATGGGGGCGTGGGGACAGGGGGGGACACGGGGAGGGGGTGGCATGGGGACACTGGGGACATGGGGGTGGCAGGGGACATGGGGACAGTGGGGGACGTGGGGACACGAGCACAGGGGAGGGGCTGGCAGGGGAACCCCGGGGCTGGGGGGGGGGGGGGGCGGGCAGGGGGTCCCCAAGGTGTCCCCAGGGCTGGGTGGGGGGGTGTCCCGGGGTGGGGGGGTGTCCCGGGGGGGGGGGGGAATGTCACCGGGGTGGGGGGGTGTGTCCCCATGGGGGGAGAGGGATGTCCCCATGGGGGGGGGGGGGGGGGTGTCCCCATGGTGGGGGGGGAGATGTCCCGAGGGTGGGGGGGGGGTGTCCGGGGGGGGGGGGGGGGTGTCCCCATGGGTGTGGGGGGGTGTCCCCATGGGGGGAGAGGGATGTCCCCAGGGTGGGGGGGGGGGGGTGTCCCCATGGCGGGGGGGGGGATGTCCCCAGGGTGTGTGGGGGGGGTTGTCCCCATGGGTGGGGGGGGGGATGTCCCCAGGGTGCGTGTGTGGGGGGGTGTCCCCATGGCGGGGGGTGTCCCCATGGTGGGGGGGGGTTGTCCCCATGGGTGGGGGGGGGGATGTGCCCAGGGCGTGTGGGGGGGGGGGTGTCCCCATGGCGGGGGGGGGCGTCCCCATGGCGGGGGGTGTCCCCATGGAGGGGGGGGGATGTCCCCAGGGAGTGTGGGGGGGGTCCCCATGGGTGCTGGGGGGGGATGTCCCCAGGGTGGGGGGTGTCTCCATGGCGTGGGGGGGGCGTCCCCATGGCGGGGGGTGTCCCCATGGAGGGGGGGGGATGTCCCCAGGGTGGGGGGGGGTTGTCCCCATGGGTGGTGGGGGGGGATGTCCCCAGGGTGGGGGGTGTCCCCATGGTGGGGGGTGGGGGGTGGCCGTACCCTGGTAGCCGGGGGGGCAGGCGCAGCGGTAGCCGCCCCCCCCCGCGGGGGTGCAGGTGCCCCCGTGGGCGCAGGGCCGGGGGGCGCAGGGATCCTCCCGGCGGGCGCACGTGGGGCCCCCCCAGCCCGCCTGGCACTCGCAGGTGAACCTGGGGGGCGGGGGGGGGGGCACACATGGGTGCTGGGTGCCCCCCCCCACCCCCCCCCCGCCGGCACCCGTGACATCCCCATGGGCACCCCCCAAATACTCCTGGGCACCCCCATGAACCTCTTCCACCACCACGCCCCCCCCACCAGGGCACCCATGGGCAACCTCGGGCACCCCCGGGCACCCTCGGACCCCCTTGGACCCCCTCGGACCCCCTCCGGACACCCATCAGCACCCAGGGCCGCTCTCGGGCCACCCCTGAGCTTGGGCACGGGCACCCAGGGGCAACCTCGGGCACCCCCATGGGCACCCTTGGACTACCCTTGGACCACTCTTGGACCACTCTTGGACCACCCCTGAACTTGGGCACGGGCACCCACGGGCAACCTCGGGCACCCTTGGACCACTCTTGGACCACTCTTGGATCACCCCTGAGGTTGGGCACGGGCACCCAGGGGCACCCCCGGGCACCCTTGGACCACTCTTGGACCACTCTTGGACCACCCCTGAACTTGGGCATGGGCACCCATGGGCAACCTCGGGCACCCTTGGACCACTCTTGGACCACTCTTGGACCACCCCTGAACTTGGGCACGGGCACCCAGGGGCAACCTCGGGCACCCCCATGGGCACCCTTGGACCACTCTTGGGCCACCCCTGAACTTGGGCATGGGCACCCATGGGCAACCTCGGGCACCCTTGGACCACTCTTGGACCACTCTTGGACCACCCCTGAACTTGGGCACGGGCACCCAGGGGCAACCTCGGGCACCCCCATGGGCACCCTTGGACCACTCTTGGGCCACCCCTGAACTCAGGCATGGGCACCCACAGGCAACCTCGGGCACCCCCATGGGCACCCTTGGACCACCCTTGGACCACCCTTGGGCCACCCCTGAACTTGGGCACGGGCACCCAGGGGCAACCTCGGGCACCCTTGGACCACCCTTGGACCACTCTTGGGCCACCCCTGAGCTTGGGCACGGGCACCCAGGGGCAACCTCGGGCACCCTTGGACCACTCTTGGACCACTCTTGGACCACCCCTGAGCTTGGGCACGGGCACCCAGGGGCAACCTCGGGCACCCTTGGACCACTCTTGGACCACTCTTGGACCACCCCTGAACTTGGGCACGGGCACCCAGGGGCAACCTCGGGCACCCCCATGGGCACCCTTGGACCACTCTTGGGCCACCCCTGAACTCAGGCATGGGCACCCACAGGCAACCTCGGGCACCCCCATGGGCACCCTTGGACCACCCTTGGACCACCCTTGGGCCACCCCTGAGCTCAGGCACGGGCACCCATGGGCACCCCCAGGCACCCTTGGACCACTCTTGGACCACCCCTGAACTTGGGCACGGGCCCCCAGGGGCAACCTCGGGCACCCCCATGGGCACCCTTGGACCACTCTTGGGCCACCCCTGAGCTCGGGCACGGGCCCCCAGGGGCAACCTCGGGCACCCTTGGACCACTCTTGGACCACTCTTGGACCACCCCTGAACTTGGGCACGGGCACCCAGGGGCAACCTCGGGCACCCCCATGGGCACCCTTGGACCACCCTTGGACCACTCTTGGGCCACCCCTGAGCTCGGGCACGGGCACCCAGGGGCACCCCCAGGCACCCCCATGGGCACCCTTGGACCACTCTTGGACCACCCTTGGGCCACCCCTGAGCTCGGGCACGGGCACCCAGGGGCAACCTCGGGCACCTCCATGGGCACCCTTGGACCACTCTTGGACCACCCCTGAACTTGGGCACGGGCACCCATGGGCACCCCCGGGCACCCTTGGACCACCCTTGGACCACTCTTGGACCACCCCTGAGCTCGGGCACGGGCACCCACGGGCAACCTCGGGCACCCCCATGGGCACCCTTGGACCACTCTTGGACCACCTTTGGGCCACCCCTGAGCTCGGGCACGGGCACCCACAGGCAACCTCGGGCACCCCCATGGGCACCCCCAGGGGCACCCTTGGACCACCCTTGGACCACCCCTGAACTTGGGCACAGGCACCCATGGGCACCCCCGGGCACCCTTGGACCACTCTTGGACCACTCTTGGACCACCCCTGAGCTCGGGCACGGGCACCCACGGGCAACCTCAGGCACCCCCATGGGCACCCCCGGGCACCCTTGGACCACCCTTGGACCACTCTTGGACCACCCCTGAACTTGGGCACGGGCACCCATGGGCAACCTCGGGCACCCCCATGGGCACCCCCGGGCACCCTTGGACCACTCTTGGACCACTCTTGGACCACCCCTGAACTTGGGCACGGGCCCCCAGGGGCAACCTCGGGCCCCCCACCCCGCCCGAGCGCCGGTTGGGTGCTGACCCGTCCCCGTGGGCGCGGCAGGCGCCGTGGGCGCAGGGGCTGCTGCGGCAGGGCTGGGTGCTGGGGCGGCACCGGGCGTCGCGGGCCCCCGGCGGGCAGAGGCAGGTGAAGCCGTTGGCGCCGGCCAGGCAGGTGCCACCCTCCTGGCAGGGCTCCGAGGAGCATCCGTCGATCTCCACCGCGCAGCGGGGACCTGGGGGGGGGGGGGACACACGACACACACGGGTGTCGGTGGGGGCACCCCGGTGGGCACCCAACGAGGGGTCCTGTATCAGTAGTAGTCAAGAGGGGCACCCAATATGGGCACCTGGTGCGCCCTCCCGGCGTGGGTGGTCAACGGGGCACCCAACGTGGGCACCCAACGTGGGTGGTCAATGGGGCACCCAACGTGGGCGCCCAACGTGAGTACCCAAATTGGGCAACCAACATGGGTGATCAATGGGACACCCAACGTGGGCACCCAACGTGGGCACCCAACATGGGTGATCAATGGGGCACCCAACAGGGGCACCCAACGTGGGCACCCAAATTGGGCAACCAACATGGGTGATCAATGGGACACCCAACATGGGCACCCAACGTGGGCACCCAACATGGGTGATCAATGGGGCACCAACAGGGGCACCCAATGTGGGCACCCAACGTGGGTGATCAATGGGGCACCAACAGGGGCACCCAATGTGGGCACCCAACGTGGGTGATCAATGGGACACCGAACAGGGGCACCCAACGTGGGCACCCAACGTGGGCACCCAATGTGGGTGATCAATGGGACACCCAACATGGGCACCCAACGTGGGTGATCAATGGGTCACCAACGTGGGCACCCAACGTGGGTGATCAATGGGACACCCAACGTGGGCACCCAGCATGGGTGATCAATGGACACCCAACAGGGGCACCCAACAGGGGCACCCAACTTGGCCACACAACACAGACACCCCCCCACAGGCACCCAACAGGGGCACCCAAAATAGGCGCCACTGGGTGCACGGGCCACCGGCACCACCATGGGCCCTTCTCCGGGGCACTGGGCACCCAAACAGGACCCCTCTGGGTGCAGCCACCACGGGCATCGCTATGGGTCCCACCCCATGGGTGACGGCCATGGGCGCCCTGGCAGTGACCCCAGCCCTGGCAAGCACCAAGTTCCCCCAGCACCCATGGGAGCACCCAGTGGGCACCGAGGCCACCCAGCACCCATGGGAGCACTCAGTGGGCACCATGGTCCTCCAGGACCCATGGGAGCACTTAGTGGGCGCCAAGGTTACCCAGCACCCATGGGAGCACCCAATAGGTACTGAGGTCTCCTACCACCCATGGGAGCACCTGGTATGCACCATGGTCCTCCAGCACCCACGGGAGCACCCAGTGGGTACTGAGGTCTCCTACCACCCATGGGAACACCCAGTGGGCACCAAGGCCACCCAGCACCCATGGGAGCACCCAGTGGGCACCATGGTCCTCCAGCACCCATGGGAGCACCCAGTGGGTACTGAGGTCTCCTACCATCCATGGGAGCACCCAGTGGGCACCATGGTCCTCCAGCACCCATGGGAGCACCCATTGGCTACTGAGGTCTCCTACCATCCATGGGAGCACCCAGTGGGCACCATGGTCCTCCAGCACCCATGGGAGCACCCAGTGGGTACTGAGGTCTCCTACCACCCATGGAAGCACCCAGTGGGCACCGTGGTCCTCCAGCACCCATGGGAGCACCCAGTGGGTATTGAGGTCTCCTACCACCCATGGGAGCACCCACTGGCCAACAAGACCCCCCAGCATCCCTGAGAGCACCCAGTGGGCACCGTGGTCCTCCAGCACCCATGGGAGCACCCAGTGGGTACTGAGGTCTCCTACCACCCATGGAAGCACCCAGTGGGCACCATGGTCCTCCAGCACCCATGGAAGCACCCAGTGGGCACCGAGGCCTCCTACCACCCATGGGAGCACCCAGGTGGCAGCGAGCCCCCCCAGCACCCATGGGAGCACCCACCTGTGAAGCCGGGCTGGCAGAGGCAGAGGTAGCGCCCGATGCCGTCCTGGCACACGCCGTGGACACAGGGGGCGCTGGCGCAGTCGTCGGGGTTCACCTCGCAGTTGACACCTGGCACCCAAGGGTGGCCACGCCTCAGCGCCCCACCCCCGCCCCGGCAGCAGGCGGGGCACCCAGGGGTGCAGGGCTGAGTCCCACCAGGGCACCCTGAGGACCCCTTCCCGGCCCGTGCTCAGGTGGGATTTGGCGGCACCCGACGGCCACCCCAGGGTGTCACCCACTCCGTGCCCTGGTGGGACCCACCACCACGTCCAGCACCCACTTCATGGCCAGGTGGGACCCAGTGCCATGACCAGCACCCACCCAACACCCTGATGGGACCCACCACCGTGTCCATCGTCTACCCCGGGCCCAGAGAAGACCCAGCACCATCCCCAGCACCCACCTCGTGACCGGATGAGACCCAATGCCATGGACATCAACCACCCCATGCCCGGAGAAGACCCAACGGCAGGTCCAGCACCCACCCAACACCCTGATGGGGCCCAACACCACGCCCAGCACCCACCCCATGCCCAGAGAAGACCCAAGGCCTCACCCAGCACCCACCCAACACCCTGATGAGGCCCAACACCATGTCCATAGACCACCCCATGCCCAGAGAAGACCCAACGCCTTCTCCATCCATCACCCCATGCCCAGAGAAGACCCAATGCCATGTCCATCAACCACCCCACGCCCGGAGAAGACCCAAGGCCATACCGCGCACCCACCCAACACCCTGATGGGACCCAACGCTATGCCCATCAACCACCCCATGCCCAGAGAAGACCCAAGGCCATACCTGGCACCCATCCCAGCCCCCGAGAAGACACAAGGCCTCACCCAGCACCCACCCAGCACCCACCCAACACCCTGACGGGACCCAACACCATGCCCATAGACCACCCCATGCCCAGAGAAGACCCAACGCCTTCTCCATCCATCACCCCGTGCCCAGAGAAGACCCAACGCCATGTCCATCAACCACCCCATGCCCAGAGAAGACCCAAGGCCATACCCAGCACCCACCCCGCGCCCAGAGAAGACCCAACGCCATGTCCATCAACCACCCCATGCCCAGAAAAGACCCAAGGCCATACCGAGCACCCACCCCATGCCCAGAGAAGACCCAACGCCTTCTCCATCCATCACCCCATGCCCAGAGAAGACCCAAGGCCATACCCGGCACCCACCCAACACCCTGATGGAACCCAACACCATGCCCATAGACCAACCCATGCACAGAGAAGACCCAAGGCCATACCTGGCACCCATCCCAGCCCCCCAGAAGACCCGAGGCCTCATCCAGCACCCACCCAACACCCTGATGGGACCCAACACCATGCCCATAGACCACCCCATGCCCAGAGAAGACCCAAGGCCGTGTCCATCAACCACCCCATGCCCGGAGAAGACACAAGGCCATACCCGGCACCCACCCAACACCCTGATGGGACCCAACGCTATGCCCATCAACCACCCCATGCCCAGAGAAGACCCAAGGCCATACCCGGCACCCACCCAACACCCTGATGGGACCCAACGCTATGCCCATAGACCACCCCATGCCCAGAGAAGACCCAAGGCCATGTCCATCAACCACCCCATGCCCAGAGAAGACCCAAGGCCATGTCCATCAACCACCCCACGACCAGAGAAGACCCAAGGCCATACCCAGCACCCACCCCGCGCCCAGCTAAGACACTCCACCCCCCCCACCCCCACCCCGTGGACCCTACCGGCGGTGCCGGGCGGGCAGTTGCACTGGTAGGCGTCGATGCGGTCGATGCACTTGCCGCCGTTGCGGCAGGGGCTGCTGTGGCACTCGTCCAGCTGGAGCTGGCAGCGGTGGCCGGTGAAGCCGGGGGCGCAGGCGCAGGAGAAGCTGGCGACGCCGTCCAGGCAGGTGCCGTGGTGGCAGGGGTCGGGCGAGCAGTCGTCCACGTTGCGCTCGCAGAGGGGCCCCTCGAAGCCTGAGGGGACGCCGGGGCGGGGAGGGTGAAGGGTGGGGGTGGGGGGGGGGGGTGGCGGTGCTGGAGGGGGGCACCCATGGGTGCAGGATAGACAATGCCCGGGGGTCTGGAGACACCCATGGGTGCAGGATAGGCAGTGTCAGGGGGCTGAGGCCACCCATGGGTGCAGGATAGGCAATGCCAGGGGGCTGAGGCCACCCATGGGTGCAGGATAGGCAGTGTCGGGGGTTGAGGACACCCATGGGTGCAGGATAGGCAATGCCAGGGGTCTGGAGACACCCATGGGTGCAGGATAGGCAGTGTCGGGGGTCTGGTGACACCCATGGGTGCAGGACAGGCAATGCCGGGGGTTGAGGACACCCATGGGTGCAGGGTGGGCAATGCCAGGGGGCTGAGGCCACCCATGGGTGCAGGATAGGCAGTGTCGGGGGTCTGGTGACACCCATGGGTGGAGGATCGGCAATGCCAGGGGTCTGGTGACACCCATGGGTGCAGGATAGGCAATGCCAGGGGGCTGAGGCCACCCATGGGTGCAGGATAGGCAGTGTCGGGGGTTGAGGACACCCATGGGTGCAGGATAGGCAATGCCAGGGGTCTGGAGACACCCATGGGTGCAGGATAGGCAATGCCAGGGGGTCTGGTGACACCCATGGGTGCAGGACAGGCAATGCCGGGGGTTGAGGACACCCATGGGTGCAGGGTGGGCAATACCAGGGGGCTGAGGCCACCCATGGGTGCAGGATAGGCAGTGCCGGGGGGCTGGTGACACCCATGGGTGGAGGATAGGCAATGCCAGGGGTCTGGTGACACCCATGGGTGCGGGGAGGACAATGCCAGGGGGCTGAGGCCACCCATGGGTGCAGGATAGGCAATGCCGGGGGTCTGCCGACACCCATGGGTGCGGGGTGGGCAATGCTGGGGGTTTGGAGACACCCATGGGCGCAGGGTGGGCAATGCCAGGGGATCAGGGACACCACGGGTCCTCACGGAAGCCAACATTGACTACTCAACGTCCATGGATGGCCATGGAAGCCAGCATTGACCACCCGGCACCCGTGGGTGGCCATGGAACCCAGCATTGGCCTCCCAGCACCCATGGGTGGGGATGGAACCCCAGAATTGACCACCCAGCACCCATGGGTGGCCATGGAACCCAGCGTTGACCATTGAGTAGGCAATGCTGGGGACAATCATGGGTGCAGGGCCACGTCAAGGGCACCCATGGGTGCAAGACAGGCAATGCCAGGGGATCAAAGACACTATGGGTGCAGGATAGGCAATGCTGGGGGTCTGGAGTCACCCATGGGTGCAGGGTGGGCAACGCCAGGAGGTTGAGGACACTCAAGGGTGCGAGACGGGCAAAGTCGGGGTTCCGTGGCCACCCGCGGGTGCAGGATGGACACCACCAGGAGGTCAGGGACACCCATGGGTGCAAGATGGGCAATGCCAGGGGATCAGGGACACCATGGGTGCAGGGTGGCCCATGCCAGGGGATCAAGAACACCCATGGGGATAAGGATGGGCAATGCCAGGAGGTCAGGGACACCCATAGGTGCCAGGTTCCATGGCCACCCATGGGTGCTGGGTGGTCAATGCTGGGTTCCATGGTCACCTATGGGTGCCAGGTGGTCAACGCTGGGGTTCCATCCCCACCCATGGGTGCCAGGTGGACAACACCAGAAGGACAAGGACACCCGTGTGTGCAAGATGGGCAATGTTGGGGGTTCCATGGCCACCCATGGGTGCTGGGTGGTCAATGCCGGGGTTCTGTCCCCACCCATGGGTGCCAGGTGGTCAATGCTGGGTTCCATGGTCACCCACGGGTGCCGGGTGGTCAATGCTGGGGTTCCATCCCCACCCATGGGTGCTGGGAGCCCAATGCTGGGTTCCATGGCCACCCATGGAAGTTGAGTGGTCAATGCTGGTGTTCCATGGCCACCCGTGGGTGCTGGGGGCCCAGTGCTGGGTTCCATGGTCACCCATGGGTGCTGGGAGCCCAACGCTGGGTTCCATGGCCACCCACGGAAGTTGAGTGGTCAATGCTGGTGTTCCATCCCCACCCATGGGTGCTGGGAGCCCAACGCTGGCTTCCATGGCCACCCATGGAAGTTGAGTGGTCAGTGCTGGGGTTCCATGGCCACCCGTGGGTGCTGGGGGCCCAGTGCTGGGTTCCATGGTCACCCATGGGTGCCGGGTGATCAATGCTGGCTTCCATGGTCACCCATGGGTGCTGGGAGGCCAATGCTGGGTTCCATGGTCACCCATGGGCGCCGGGTGATCAATGCTGGCTTCCATGGCCACCCATGGGTGCTGGGAAGCCAATGCTGGGTTCCATGGCCACTCGTGGGTGCTGGGTGGTCAATTCTGGCTTCCATGGCCACCCATGGAAGTTGAGTGGTCAGTGCTGGGGTTCCATGGTCACCCATGGGTGCTGGGAAGCCAATGCTGGGTTCCATGGCCACCCATGGAAGTTGAGTGGTCAATGCTGGTGTTCCATCCCCACCCATGGGTGCTGGGAGCCCAACGCTGGATTCCATGGCCACCCATGGGTGCTGGGAGCCCAATGCTGGGTTCCATGGCCACCCATGGAAGTTGAGTGGTCAATGCTGGTGTTCCATCCCCACCCATGGGTGCTGGGAGCCCAACGCTGGGTTCCATGGCCACCCATGGGTGCTGGGAGCCCAACGCTGGGTTCCATGGCCACCCATGGAAGTTGAGTGGTCAATGCTGGTGTTCCATCCCCACCCATGGGTGCTGGGAGCCCAACGCTGGGTTCCATGGCCACCCATGGAAGTTGAGTGGTCCATGCTGGGGTTCCATGGCCACCCATGGGTGCTGGGAAGCCAATGCTGGCTTCCATGGCCACCCATGGAAGTTGAGTGGTCAGTGCTGGGGTTCCATGGCCACCCATGGGTGCCAGGTGGTCAATGCTGGGGTTCCATGGTCACCCATGGGTGCTGGGAGCCCAACGCTGGGTTCCATGGCCACCCACGGAAGTTGAGTGGTCAGTGCTGGGTTCCATGGCCACCCGTGGGTGCTGGGGGTCCGGGGGCAGGGTGGGGGGACTCACCCTCGGCGCAGCGGCACTCGTAGCCGTTGGGGCGGTCGAGGCACTTGGCGCCGTTGCGGCAGGGGGTGCTGGCGCACTCGTCCATGTCCGTCTGGCAGGTGGGGCCCGAGAAACCTGGGGGGGGGGGGGGCGGGCACCCATGGGTGGGTGGGTGGGGGGGGGTCAGATGGGCTGAATCTCCCACCCCCCCCCAACCACAGGGCCCCCCAAACTCCCCTCAGGGGACCCCAGGCACCCCCGGAGCTCCTGCACCCCCAAAAGGGCCACCACATCCTGGAGCCCCCCCTCCCCCCTCCCCCCCAAAGCTGGGTGCTGGGGTGTCCAGAGGGGGGTGCCCCAGGGGTGGGTGCTGAGGGGGTGGGTGCCCTGGGGGTGGGGTCCCCAGAGGTGGGTTCCCAGGGGGTGGGTTCCCCAGGGGGTGGGGTCCCAGGGATGGGTGCCCCAGGGGTGGGTTCCCCAGTGGGTGGGTGCCCCGGGGGTGGGTTCCCAGGGGGTGGGTGCCCCAGGGGGTGGGTTCTCATGGGGTGGGTGCCCCGGGGGTGGGTTCCCAGGGGGTGGGTTCCCCAGGGGGTGGGTTCCCCAGGGGGTGGGTGCGCAGGGGGTGGGTTCTCATGGGGTGGGTGCTCCAGGGGGTGGGTTCCCCAGGGGGTGGGTGCCCCAAGTGGTGGGTGCCCCAGGGGTGGGTCCCCAAGTGGTGGGTGCCCCGGGGGTGGGTTCCCCAGGGGGTGGGTGCTCCAGGGGGTGGGTTCCCAGGGATGGGTGTTCAGGGGGTGGGTGCCCAAGGGGTGGGTGCCCCAGGGGGTGGGTTCTCATGGGGTGGGTTCCCCAGGGGGTGGGTGCCCCGGGGGTGGGTTCCCCAGAGGGGGGTCCCCCAGGGGGTCGGTGCTCCAGGGGGTGGGTGCTCCAGGGGGTGGGTTCCCCAGGGGTGGGGTCCCAGGGATGGGTGCCCCAGGGGTGGGTGCCCCAAGTGGTGGGTGCCCCGGGGGTGGGTTCCCCAGGGGGTGGGTGCTCCAGGGGGTGGGTGCCCTGGGGGTGGGTTCCCCAGGGGTGGGGTCCCAGGGGGTGGGTGCCCCAAGTGGTGGGTGCTCAGGGGGTGGGTTCCCCAGAAGGGGGTTCCCAGGGGGTGGGTTCCCCAGGGGTGGGGTCCCAGGGATGGGTGCCCCAGGGGTGGGTCCCCAAGTGGTGGGTGCCCCAGAGGTGGGTTCCCCAGGGGGTGGGTGCTCCAGGGGGTGGGTGCCCCGGGGGTGGGTTCCCCAGGGGGTGGGTTCTCATGGGGTGGGTGCTCCAGGGGGTGGGTTCCGCAGGGGTGGGTTCCCAGGGGGTGGGTGCCCCAAGTGGTGGGTGTTCAGGGGGTGGGTTCCCCAGAGGGGGGTTCCCAGGGGGTGGGTGCTCAGGGGGTGGGTTCCCAGGGGGTGGGTCCCCCAGGGGGTGGGTGTTCAGGGGGTGGGTGCCCCAGTGGTGGGTTCTCATGGGGTGGGTCCTCCAGGGGGTGGGTTCCGGGGGGCGGGTGCCCCAGTGGTGGGTTCCCAGGGGGTGGGTGCTCAGGGGTTGGGTCCCCCAGGGGGTGGGTTCCCAGGGGGTGGGTGCTCCAGGGGGTGGGTGTTCAGGGGTTGGGTTCCCAGGGGATGGGTCCCCCAGAGGTGGGTCCCCCAGGGAGTGGGTCCCCAGGGGGTGGGTGCTCACCGGGGGGGCAGGAGCAGGAGAAGCCGTTGACCAGGTCGTGGCAGCGGCCGCCGTTGGCGCAGGGGCTGCTCTGGCACTCGTCCACCTCCAGCTCGCACAGGGGCCCGCTGAACCCTGCACCCACCGGCACCCTGACACCCACCGCCACCCACCGCCACCCACCGGCACCACCCCCCCCAACCCCCCAACCCAGACACCGCCGCGCCCACCCTGTGCCCCCGCAGGGCACCCACCGGCTCTCCAAGTGGAGGTGAAGTCCACTAGGAACCATAGAAGGTCCCATAGAAGGTCCCGCACCCACACCAGGTCCCACACCCACACCAGGTCCCATCCCAGGTCCCACACCCATCCCAGGACCATCCCAGGACCCACACCAGGTCCCATCCCAGGTCCCACACCCATCCCAGGACCATCCCAGGACCCACACCAGGTCCCATCCCAGGTCCCACACCCATCCCAGAACCCACACCAGGACCCACACCAGGTCCCACACCCTCACCAGGTCCCATCCCAGGTCCCACACCCATCCCAGGACCATCCCAGGTCCCATCCCAGGTTCCACAGCAGCTCCCACGCTCTCACCAGGTCCCACACCCACCCTAGAACTCATACCAGGTCTCACACCCATCCCAGGACCCATCCCAGGTCCCACACCAGGACCCACACCAGGTCACACACCCTCACCAGGTCCCATCCCAGGTCCCACACCCATCCTAGGACCATCCCAGGACCCACACCAGGTCCCACACCCATCCCAGGTCCCACACCAGGTCCCATACCTATCCCAGGACTATCCCAGGACCCATCCCAGGTCCCACACCCATCCCAGGTCCCACATCATGACCCACACCAGGTCACACAACCTCACCAGGACCCACACCAGGTCCCACACCCATCCCAGGACCATCCCAGGACCCATCCCAGGTCCCACACCCATCCCAGGTCCTACACCAGGACCCACACCAGGTCCCACACCCTCAGTAGATCCCATCCCAGGTCCCACCTCCATCCCAGGTCCCACACCCATCCCAAGACCCATCCCAGGTCCCACACCAGGACTCACACCAGGTCCCATCCCAGGTCCCACACCCATCCCAGGACCATCCCAGGACCCACACCAGGTCCCGCACCCTCAGTAGATCCCATCCCAGGTCCCACCTCCATCCCAGGTCCCACACCAGGACCCACACCAGGTCCCATCCCAGGTCCCACACCCATCCCAGGACCATCCCAGGACCCATCCCAGGTCCCACCTCCATCCCAGGTCCTACACCAGGATCCACACCAGGTCCCGCACCCTCAGTAGGTCCCATCCCAGGTCCCACACCCATCCCAGGTGCCACACCAGGACTCACACCAGGTCCCATCCCAGGTCCCAAACCCATCCCAGGACCATCCCAGGACCCATCCCAGGTCCCACCTCCATCCCAGGTCCTACACCAGGATCCACACCAGGTCCCGCACCCTCAGTAGGTCCCATCCCAGGTCCCACACCCATCCCAGGTCCCATCCCAGGTCCCAAACCCATCCCAGGACCATCCCAGGACCCATCCCAGGTCCCACCTCCATCCCAGGTCCTACACCAGGATCCACACCAGGTCCCACACCCTCAGTAGGTCCCATCCCAGGTCCCACACCCATCCCAGGTCCCACACCAGGTCCCATCCCAGGTCCCACGTCCACCCCCGCCCCTCCCCCGCCCCGGGTGGTGGCCCACCGGCCATGCAGATGCAGGTGAAGCGCCCGATGCGGTCCAGGCAGGTGGCCTGGTTGCGGCAGGGCCCCGACAGACACTCGTTGACGTCGCTCTCGCAGCGCGGCCCCGCGTACCCCCGCCCGCAGCGGCACTCGAAGGAGCCCTGCGTGTTCACGCAGCGCCCAAAGTGCTCGCAGGGGTTGGCACCTGCGGGGGGGTGGGACGGGGACAGGGAGGGGGGGTCAGCACCCAAGGGGTCCCCCCCACTCCCCCCACCCATGGGTGCTCCCCTTCTTGGGTCCCTCACCACGGTTATCACTCGTGGGGCCGCGCTCTTGCATGCCTGTGGTGGTACCACCATGAATGGATGGCCCCACCACCACCCATGGGTGCCCCCCACCCTGGGTGCCTCAACACCCATGGGTGCCCCCCACCCCTGAGTGCCTCCACACCCATGGGTGCTCCCCTTCTTGGGTCCCTCACCACGGTTATCACTCGTGGGGCCGCGCTCTTGCATGCCTGTGGTGGTACCACCATGAATGGATGGCCCCACCACCACCCATGGGTGCCCCCCAGCCCTGGGTGCCTCAACACCCGTGGGTGCCCCCCACCCCTGAGTGCCTCCACACCCATGGGTGCTCCCCTTCTTGGGTCCCTCACCACGGTTATCACTCAGGGGGCCGCGCTCTCGCGCGCCCGTGGTGCTACCGCCATGACCGGATGGCCCCACCACCACCCATGGGTGCCCCCCACCCCTGGGTGCCTCAACACCCATGGGTGCTCCCCTTCTTGGGTCCCTCACCACGGTTATCACTCGCGGGGCCGCGCTCTCACGCGCCCGTGGTGCTACCGCCATGACCGGATGGCCCCACCACCACCCATGGGTGCCCCCATCGATGGGTGTCCCACACCCACGGGAGCCCGCACCCCCCCCCAGCACCCCACCCACCCACCCATGGGTGCCCCAATCCCCAAAGCATTGCCCCCCCCCCCCACCTGTGCCTCTTGCCCACGCCTTCCCTTCTCCTGCCCACGCCACCCACCCCGGGTAGCCCTTCCCAGTAAGTTCTCCTCCACCCGTGGGTGCCCCCCACCCATGGGTGCCCCCACCCACCGATGGAGCACTCGTCGACGTCCTGGTCGCAGGCGCCGCCGGTGAAGCCGGGGGGGCAGGTGCAGATGGCGCGGCCGTTGACGGGGTTGGTGTCGCAGATGGCGTCCTTGTGGCAGGGGTTGCTGACGCAGGCGTCGTCCAGGTGGCACAGCAGGCCTGGCACCCACCGGGGCGTCAGGGCACCCGTGGGCACGGGAACCACCCCACCCCACCCCCGCAGTGGGTGCCCAACCCATGATGGGGCCACCCAATGCCTGCCAAAGCCAACTCCAGGGTGCCCAACCCATGCCAGGGTGCCCAAAGGGTGGTGACGACCCCATGATGGGGCCACCCAACACGTGCCAAGGCTACCCAAAGGTGCCCACCCCATGCCAGGGTGCTCCAGGGGCGATGGCCACCCCATAATGGTGCCACCCAACCCATACCAAGGCTACCCAAGGGTGCCCACCCCATGCCAGGGGTGCCCACCCCACACAGGTGTCACCCAAGCCCTGCCAAAGCCACTTCCAGGGTGCCCACCCCATGCCAGGGTACCCAAAGGGTGGTGGCCACCCCATGATGGGGCCACCCAACACGTGCCAAGGCTACCCAAGGGTGCCCACCCAATGCCAGGGGTGCCCACCCCATGCCGGGTTGCCCAAAGGGTGGTGCCCACCCCATGCTGGTGCCACACAACCCCTGCCGAAACCACCTCCAGGGTGCCCACCCCATGCCAGGGTGCCCAGAGGGTGGTGGCCACCCCAAGATTGTGTCACCCAACATGTGCCAAGGCTACCCAAAGGTGCCCACCCCATGCCAGGGTGCTCCAGGGGCGATGGCCACCCCATAATGGTGCCACCCAACTCATACCAAGGATACCCACCCAATGCCAGGGGTGCCCACCCCATACTGGTGCCACCCAACCCCTGCCGAAGCCAACCCAGGGCGCCCAACCCATGCCAGGGTGCCCAAAGGGTGGTGACGACCCCATCACGGGGCCACCCAACACGTGCCAAGGCTACCCAAGGGTGCCCACCCAATGCCAGGGGTGCCCACCCCATGCCGGGTTGCCCAAAGGGTGGTGCCCACCCCATGCTGGTGCCACCCAACCTCTGCCGAAGCCACCCCAGGGTGCCCACCCCGTGCCAGGGTGCTCTCAGAGGTTCTCACCCCGTGCCAGGGTGTCCTTGGAGGTGCCCACCCCGTGCCAGGACGCACTTTGGGGGGGGGGGGGGGTCCCCACCCCATGCCAGGGTACACTTTTGGGTGCCCACCTCAGACCAGCAGCACCCTTGAGGCCGCCCGCCCCACCCCACCCCAGGGTGCTCTCGGGAGGTTCCCACCCCCATCCCAGAAGCGCCCTTGGTGGCGCCCACCCCACCCCACCCCACGCTTCCCTCGAGGTCGCCCACCCCACTGTACCCTCATGGGTGCCCCCCCCGTTCCCCCCCCCGCCCCTCACCCGTCTTGCCCATGGGACAGGCGCAGTAGAAGGAGGCCACGCGGTCGTGGCAGGTGGCCCCGTTGAGGCAGACGGCGGTGGCGCAGTCGTCGATGTTCTCGCTGCAGCTCTCGCCCGTCCAGCCGTTGACGCAGACGCAGGTGTGGCCACCTCGGGTGTTGAAGCAGGTGCCCCCGTTGTGGCAGGCGTTGGGTTGCAGTTGGCACTCGTCCACGTCCTCGGTGCAGAACTGGCCTAAAGGGGGAGAGGGGACGGGGCGGGGACATGGAGGAGGTGGGGATCAAGCAGGTCTTGGTGGGGAACCTTCTTGGAGACGGTTCCTTCTTGGAGAAGGACCATGAGGAACCTTCTTGGAGACGGTTCCTTCTTGGAGAAGGACCATGAGGAACCTTCTTGGAGACGGTTCCTTCTTGGAGAAGGACCATGAGGAACCTTCTTGGAGACGGTTCCTTCTTGGAGAAGGACCATGAGGAACCTTCTTGGAGACGGTTCCTTCTTGGAGAAGGACCATGAGGAACCTTCTTGGAGACGGTTCCTTCTTGGAGAAGGACCATGAGGAACCTTCTTGGAGAACGGTTCCTTCTTGGAGAGGACCATGAGGAACCTTCTTGGAGAACATCCGAGGGGCCACCTTGGCTTGCATGCTGCTGATCACCTTGGGGCCCTCCAATTCAGGGAGCATCTCAGGAACCACCGTGGTCACCACCCCAGAGACCATCTCGGGGACCACCTCAGAGACCATCTCAGGAAACACTTGGTCTGCTCCTCACTGACCACCTCAAGGACCATCTCAGGAACCACGTCAGGGACTGCCCTGGTCTGCACCCCACTGGCCACCTTGGGGACCGCCTTGAGGGCCTCCTTGATGACCATTTCAGGGACCATCTCAGAGAACACCTTGGTCACCACCCCAGTGACCATCTCAGGGACCTCCTTGGTGACCACCTCAGGGCGTATCTCAAGCACCACCGTGGTCTGCACTGACCACCTTGGGGACTAGCTCTGGGACCACCACAGTCACCATCTCAGTGACCACCTTGAGGACCACTTCTTGGGTCATCTCAGGGACTATCCTGCTCCTCTTCTCAGAGACAACCTTGGGGACCACCTTGGAGGCGACCTCAGAGACAGCCTTGGTGGTCACCTTGGCGCTCACCTCGATGGCTAGCCCAGCGCCCATCCTGGAGACCAACTCTGTCCCCACCTTAGTGACCACTCTTGTGACCACCTCATTGCCCACCCTGTTGACCACCTTGGTCTCCACCTCAGTGACCACCCTGGTGCCCACCTTGGTGCCCACCTCAGTGACCCCCTTGGTTCCCACCTCGGTACCCACCTCTATGACCACCCTGTTGACCACTCTGGTGCCCATCTCAGTGACCATCCATGCCCCAGTGGCTACCTCGGTGCTCACCTTGATGACCACTGGTGAACAATGACCACCTAATGCCCACCCTGGTGCCCACCTTGGTGACCACCCTGCTCCGTGCCCAAGCACCCACCTTGGTGCCCACCTTGATGGCCACCTCAAAGCCCACTCTGGTGCCCACCTCAATGACTACCCTGGTGTCTACCTTGGTGCCCACCCTGGTGACCACCTCAGTCCCCACCTTGATGGCCACCTCAGTGTCCATGCTGGTGACCACCCTGGTGTCTACCTTGGTGCCCACCTCAGTGCTCACCTTCATGCCTACCTTAATGATCACCCTGGTGCCCATCTCAGTGCCCACCTTGATGGCCACCTCGATGCCCACCTCATTGCCCACCTCAGTGCCCACCTCGATGCCCACCTTGGTGACCACCTTGGTGCCCACCTTGATGGTCACCTCGATGCCCACCCTGGTGACCACCTTGGTGCCCACCTTGGTGGCCACCTCGATGCCCACCTCGATGCCCACCGTGGTGACCACCTTGGTGCCCACCTCAGTGCCCACCTTGGTGGCCACCTTGATGCCCATGATAGTGACCATCCTGGTGTCTAACTTGGTGCCCACCCTGATGCCCACCCTGGTGACCACCCTGCTCTGTGCCCAAGCACCCACCTTGGTGTCCACCCTGGTGACCACCTCAGTGCCCACCTTGATGGCCACCTCGATACCCACCCTGGTGACCACCTCAGTGCCCATCTTGAAGCCTACCTCAGTGATCACCCTGGTGCCCACCTCAGTGCCCACCTTGATGGCCACCTCGATGCCTACCTTGGTGACCACCTCCGTGCCCACCCTAATGGGCCACCTCAATGCCCACCCTAGTGCCTACCTTGGTGCCCACCTCAGTGCCCACCCTGATGGGCCACCTCGATGCCCACCTTGGTGACCACCTCGGTGCCCACCTTGATGGGCCACCTCGATGCCCACTTTGGTGACCACCTCGGTGCCCACCCTGATGGGCCACCTCGATGCCCACTTTGGTGACCACCTCCGTGCCCACCTTGATGGGCCACCTCAATGCCCACCCTAGTGTCTACCTTGGTGCCCACCTCAGTGCCCACCCTGATGGGCCACCTCGATGCCCACTTTGGTGACCACCTTGGTGCCCACCCTGATGGGCCACCTCAATGCCCACCCTAGTGTCTACCTTGGTGCCCACCTCAGTGCCCACCCTGATGGGCCACCTCGATGCCCACTTTGGTGACCACCTTGGTGCCCACCCTGATGGGCCACCTCAATGCCCACCCTAGTGTCTACCTTGGTGCCCACCTCAGTGCCCACCCTGATGGGCCACCTCGATGCCCACTTTGGTGACCACTTCCGTGCCCACCCTGATAGGCCACCTCAATGCCCACCCTAGTGTCTACCTTGGTGACCACCTCAGTGCCCACCCTGATGGGCCACCTCGATGCCCACTTTGGTGACCACCTCGGTGCCCACCCTGATGGGCCACCTCGATGCCCACCTCGGTGCCCACCTCGGTGCCCGCCTTGGGGCCCACCTTGGTGCCCGCCCTGCTCTGTCCTCGACGCCCACCTCGACGCCCACCTCGACCATCACCCCGGTGCCCACCTCAGTCCCTTTCTTGTTGACCACCCTGGTGACCGGTGACCACCCGGGGAGGGGGGGTCCCACCCCAATGCCCCCCCCCCGTACCCGTCCACTCGGGTGGGCACTGGCAGTTGTAGGTGTTGACCCCGTCCACGCAGGTGCCCCCGTGGAGACACTTGTGCCCGGGGCAGTCGTCCACGTTGGTCTCGCAGGTGGGACCCTCGAAACCTTGGGGACACCGGGGGGGGGACGGGGGTCAGGGTGGGGCCAGGGACCACCCCCCCAAATCCACCACATCCCCCCCCCCCCCCCCCAAAAACCCACCACCAGGAGCCCCACCGATGCTGAGGGCGGTGGGTGCCAAGGACACCCGTCTACGCCAGGGACCCCCCACCCCCCCCACGCCAGGGTGTGTCCCCCCCCCCCCCCACCATTTCAGGGACCCTCACCCATGAGAGGGGGACACCCCCCCCCCCGACCCCCCCCCATCCACTGGCACCCAGCACCCCCCAAACCCATCGCGGGGGGGTCACCAGGGAGCCCCACGGATGCATGCCAAGGACCATCCACTCCCCCCCCCCCCCCAAGACCCCCCCCCAGACCCCCCCCCCAAGACCACCCACCCCCCCAGTGTCAGAGACCACCCGTAACCCCCAATAGGTGCCAGGGGCACCCAGGGACCCCCACCCACTTTTCCGAGGGCCCCCCCAGAGACACACACACCCCCCCCCCCCCACCCAACACCAGGGACCTCCCAGGGACCCCCCCCCAGGACCCCCCCCCCCCCCCACTACCAGGGACCCCTCAAGGACACCCCAGCCCCCCCCCAACTTCTCAGGACACCCCCCCCCAGCAACACCCCCCCCCCCCCCCAGTGCCAGGGACCCCCAGAGACACCCCCACCCACTTCTAAGGACCCCCCCCAGTTTCAGAGACCCCCCACCTGGTGCCAGGGACCCCCCCCCCAGGAGCCCCCCCCCACTTCCAAGGATCCCCCCCCCCCCCCCCCGAGAGACCCCCACACCCCCCCCCACAGTACCGGGGACCCCCAGGGCCCCCCCCCCCCGGGTGGGGGCACCCACCGGGCAGACAGGCGCAGTCGAAGCCGCCCCCCCCCAGCTGGCGGCAGCTGCCCCCGTTCAGGCAGGGGGAGGGGGCGCAGGGGGGGGTCTCCTGGGGGGGGCAGTCGGGACCTGGGTGGGGGGGGCACCCATGGGTGAGATTGGGCTCCCTCACCCCATGGGACACACCCCCCCCCCCCCCCAACACGGACCCCCCCCTCCTATGGGTCCCTCCACCCCCCTATAGCCCCCCCCACTCACCCATGGGACCCCCCCATGGCCCTCCCATGGGTCACTCACCCCCCCGCTCCCCCCCCCATAGGTCCCTCTACCCCCCCCCATAGCCCCCCCATCCATGGGACACCCCCCCCCCCCCAAGTGTCCCTCCACCCCCCCATAGCCCCCCCCATCCCCCATAGAACCTCCCCCCCAATGGGTCCCTCCCCCTCTAACCCCCCAGAGCCCCCCCCCCCACTCACCCATGGGACCCCCCCATAGCCCCCCCCCACCCCCCATGTGTCCCTCTACCCCCCCAGAAACACACACCCCCCCCCCCCCGGGACCCCCCCCATAGACACCCCATGGGTCCCTCTACCCCCCCAGAAACCCCCCCCCACCCATGGGACCCCCCCATAGAACCCCCCCCCAATGGGTCCCTCCCCCTCTACCCCCCCAGAGCCCCCCCCCACCCCCCATGTGTCCCTCTACCCCCCCAGAAACCCCCCCCCCCACCCATGGGACCCCCCCATAGACACCCCATGGGTCCCTCCACCCCCCCCCCCCATAGCCCCCCATGGGTCATTCACCGCCCCCCCCCATGGGTCCCTCTACCCCCCCATAGCCCCCCCCCATCCATGGGACACCCCCCCCCATAGCCCCCACACCCCATGGCTCCCTCGCCCCCCCCCCCCCCATGGCCCCCCCCCATCCATGGGACCCCCCCATAGCCCCCCCGCCATGTGTCCCTCTACCCCCCCAGAGCCGCCCCCCCCCATAGACACCCCATGGGTGTCCCCCCCCATCCACGCGACCCCCCCAGACCCCACCCCCATGGGTCGTCCCCCCCACTCCCCCATGGGACCCCCCCAGAGCCGCCCCCCCCCCACGGGATCCCCCCCCATAGACACACACACCCCCCCCCTCGCCACCCAGAGCCCCTCCGTGGGTGTCCCCCCCCCACCGCCACCCATAGCCCCCCCATGGGTCACTCACCCCCCCCCCATGGGTCCCTCCACCCCCCCATAGCCCCCCCCCCCCCACGGGACCCCCCCCAACTCACGGCGGGGGTCGCCCTGGCGCAGGGTGCTGTGGCAGAGCCCCCCGGGGGGGCAGGGCGGGGGGGGGCAGGGGTCCCGCAGCTCACACCGCTCCCCCCGCGTCCCCGGCTGGCACCTGGGGGGGGGCAGGGGCACGGCTGGGACCCCCCCCCCGGCACACGGGGGACCCCCGGCACCCATGGGACCCCCCCCAGCACCCATGGGAAACCCCCCCAGCACCCATGGGACCCCCCCCAGCACCCATGGGAGCCCTGCAGCACCCATGGGAGACCCCCCCAGCACCCATCGGAGACCCCCCAGTACTCATGGGACCCCCCCAGCACCCATGGGACCCCCCCAGCACCCATGGGACCCCCAGCACCCATGGGACCCCCCCAGCACCCATCGGGCACCCCCCAGCACCCATGGGACCCCCCCAGCACCCGTGGGAGACCCCCCCAGCACCCATTGGAGACCCCCCAGTACCCGTGGGAGACCCCCCCAGCACCCATTGGAGACCCCCCAGTACCCATGGGAAACCCCCCCAGTACCCATGGGACCCCCAGCACCCATGGGACCCCCCCCAGCACCCATGGGAGCCCCCCAGCACCCATGGGACCCCCAGCACCCGTGGGAGACCCCCCCAGCACCCATTGGAGACCCCCCAGTACCCATGGGAAACCCCCCCAGTACCCATGGGACCCCCCCAGCACCCATGGGAAACCCCCAGCACCCATGGGACCCCCCCCAGCACCCATGGGAGACCCCCAGTACCCATGGGACCCCCCCAGCACCCATGGGACCCCCCCAGTACCCATGGGACCCCCCCCAGCACCCATGGGACCTCCCCCAGCACCCATGGGAGACCCCCAGCACCCATGGGACCCCCCCCAGCACCCATGGGAAACCCCCAGCACCCATGGGACCCCCCCCAGCACCCATGGGAAACCCCCAGTACCCATGGGACCCCCCCAGCACCCATGGGACCCCCCCCAGCACCCATGGGAAACCCCCAGTACCCATGGGACCCCCCCAGCACCCATGGGACCCCCCCCAGCACCCATGGGAGACCCCCCCAGCACCCATGGGACCCCCCCCAGCACCCATGGGAAACCCCCAGTACCCATGGGACCCCCCCAGCACCCATGGGACCCCCCCCCAGCACCCATGGGAGACCCCCCCAGCACCCATGGGACCCCCCCCAGCACCCATGGGAGACCCCCCCAGCACCCGTCGGAGACCCCCCAGTACCCATGGGAAACCCCCCCAGCACCCATGGGACCCCCCCAGCACCCATGGGAAACCCCCAGCACCCATGGGACCCCCCCCAGCACCCATGGGAGACCCCCAGTACCCATGGGACCCCCCCAGCACCCATGGGAGACCCCCCCAGCACCCATGGGACCCCCCCCAGCACCGATGGGAGCCCCAGCACTGATGGGAGCCCCCCAGCACCCATGGGAGCCCCCCCCAGCACCCGTCGGAGACCCCCCAGTACCCATGGGACCCCCCCCAGCACCCATGGGACCCCCCCAGCACCCATCGGAGACACCCCCAGCACCCATGGGAGACCCACGGCACCCCCAAGACCCCCGTGGCACCCCCGGGACCCCTGTGCCACCCATAGGACCCTTGTGTCACACCCCCCCCCCCGTGCCACCCATGGGACCCCTGTGGGACCCCCACGTCACCCCCGGGACCCCCAGGACCCTCCTGGGACCCCCATAGTCACCCCTGGGACCCTCATGGCACCCTTGGGACCCCCATGGCACCCCTTGGACCCTGGTGTCACCCCTGGGACCCCCATGGCACCCTTGGAACCCCTGTGTCACCCCTGGGACCCCCATGTCACCCCTGGGACCCCCAAGACCCTCCTGGGACCCTCATGGCACTCTTGGGACCCTCATGGCACCCATGGGACCCACGTGTCACCTCTGGGACCCCTGTGGGACCCCCGTGGGACCCTGGTGTCACCCACGGGACCCCCAAGTCACCCCTTGGACCCCCCCCATGGCACCCTTGGGACCCCTGTGGGACCCCCATGGCACCCTTGGGACCCTCGTGTCACCCCTGGGACCCCCGTGGGACCCTGGTGTCACCCCCGGGACCCCCAAGACCCTCCTGGGACCCCCATAGTCACCCCTGGGACCCTCATGGCACCCTTGGGACCCCCGTGTCACCCCTGGGAACCCCAAGACCCCCCCCGGGACCCCCGTGTCACCCCTGGGACCCCTGTGACACCCATGGGACCCTCGTGTCACACCCCCCCCCCGCCCCCCCGCCCCCCATGGGACCCCCATGGCACCCCTGGGACCCCCAAGTCACCCCTGGGACCCCCCCCATGGCACCCTTGGGACCCCCAAGACCCCCCCGGGGACCCCCAAGTCACCCCTGGGACCCCCGTGCCACCCCCCCCCGCCCCGCTGCCCCCCAAGTTGGGGGGGGGGGGGGTGTCCCGGGGGTGTCCGTCTGTCCCCTCCCCCCCCGCCCCCACCAGGGCCGCGGTGGGGGGGGGCGGGGGGGGGGGACACCCTGGGAACCGGCCCCGGGCGGGCTCCCACGGCCGCCCCTCCCCCCCCCGCACCCTGCCCGGGCACGCGGCCACCCGCCCCGCCCCCCCCGGGGTGCTATGGGGGGGCTGGGGGGGGGTTATAGGGTGCTAGGGGGGGGGGTGAGAGCTATGGGGGGCTATGGGTGCTGGGGGGGGCTATGGGGGGGTTATGGGGTGCTATGGGGGGGGTTATGGGTGCTATGGGGGGGTTATGGGGGCTGGGGGGGGGCTATGGGGAGGTTATGGGGTGCTATGGGGGGTTATAGGGTGCTATTGGGGGGGTTGTGGGTGCTATGGGGGGGGTTATTGGGGGCTGGGGGGGCTATGGGGAGGTTATGGGGTGCTATGGGGGGGTGAGTGCTATGGGGGGCTATGGGTGCTGGGGGGGGGCTATGGGGGGTTATGGGGTGCTGGGGGGGGTTATGGCTGCTATGGGGGGGGTTGTGGGCGCTACGGGGGGTTATGGGGTGCTATGGGGGGTTATGGGTGCTATGGGGGGGTTATGGGGGCTGGGGGGGCTATGGGGGGGTTATGGGATGCTATGGGGGGGCTATGGGTGCTATGGGGGGTTGTGGGTGCTATGGGGGGTTATGGGTGCTATGGGGGGGGTTATAGGGTGCTATGGGGGAGGTTATGGGTGCTGGGGGGGGTTATGGGTGCTGGGGGGGGTTATGGGGTGCTATGGGGGGGGCTATGGGTGCTATGGGGGGTGTTATAGGGTGCTATGGGGGGGGTTATGGGGGCTGGGGGGGGCTATGGGGTGCTATGGGGGGTTATAGGGTGTTATTGGGGGGGTTGTGGGTGCTATGGGGGGGGTTATGGGGTGCTATGGGGGGCTATGGGGGCTGGGGGGGCTATTGGGGGGGTTATGGGTGCTATGGGGGGGGTTATAGGGTGCTATTGGGGGGGGTTGTGGGTGCTACGGGGGGGTTATGGGGTGCTATGGGGGGGGCTATGGGTGCTATGGGGGGTGTTATAGGGTGCTATGGGGGGGTCATGGGGGCTGGGGGGAGCTATGGGGTGCTATGGGGGGTTATAGGGTGTTATTGGGGGGGTTGTGGGTGCTATGGGGGGGGTTATGGGGTGCTATGGGGGGCTATGGGGGCTGGGGGGGCTATTGGGGGGGTTATGGGTGCTATGGGGGGGGTTATAGGGTGCTATTGGGGGGGGTTGTGGGTGCTATGGAGGGGTTATGGGGTGCTATGGGGGGCTATGGGGGCTGGGGGGGCTATTGGGGGGGTTATGGGTGCTATTGGGGGGGGTTATGGGGTGCTATGGGGGAGTTATGGGGGCTGGGGGGGCTATGGGTGCTATGGGGGGAGTTATGGGGGCTGGGGGGGGCTATGGGGGGTTATGGGTGCTATGGGGGGGGTGGGGGGTTATGGGGTGCGGGGGGGTGGATGCCCTGGGGGTCTTATGGGCACTATGGGGGCTGGGGGTGGTTATGGGTGCCCTGGGGGGGGGGCTATGGGGTGCGGGGGGGGGGGGGGGGTTCTATGGGGCACCTATGGGGCACCCATGGGGGGGGGGGGGGGGTCACTCACAGACATGTGGGGCGGCCCTGGGGGTCCAGCACACAGAGCCCCCCGTTCTCGCAGGGCGGCTCCCCCTCCGGGCACGGCAGCGCTGTGGGGGGGGGGGGGGGCAAGGTGGGGGTCAGCCCCATAGCGCCTCGCCCCACACATCCCCGCCCCACACACTGCTCCAGAGATCTGCCCCCCCCCCCCCCCGGCTCCCGCCCCACGGATCCCCCATTTCCCCACACACTGCCCCATAGACACACACACACCCCCCCGCCCCATAGATCCATGGCTAACCCACGGACCTCCTGCCCCACACAGTGCCCCATAGATCCCCCTCCCTGCCCCACAGATCCCCTGCGGCCCCATAGACACCTTCCTGCCCCACACGCTGACCCATAGATTCCTGCCCCACAGATCACCCGCGGACCAACGAACCTCCTCCTGCCCCACGCACTGCCCCATAGATCCCCCCCCCCACCCCACAGATCCCCTGCTGCCCCATAGACACCCTCGTGCCCCACACACTGCCCCATAGATCCCTCCCTGCCCCACAGATCCACTGCTGCCCCACAGATCCCCTGCTGCCCCATGGACCCTCCACCCCATACGCTGCCCCATAGGTTTCCCCCCCGCCCCACAGATCCCCCACTGCCCAATGGTCAGGCCCCTGCCCCACGCACTGCCCCACAGATCCCTCCCTGCCCCACAGATCCCCCACTGGCCCATGGACCCTCTGCCCCACACACTGCCCCATAGATTCCCCCCCTGCCCCACAGATCCCCCACTGGCCCATGGACCCTCCGCCCCATACACTGCCCCATAGATTCCCCCCCTGCCCCACAGATCCCCCACTGGCCCATGGACCCTCCGCCCCACACACCGCCCCATAGATTCCCCCCCTGCCCCACAGATCCCCCACTGGCCCATGGACCCTCTGCCCCACGCGCTGCCCCATAGATTCCCCCCCTGCCCCACAGATCCCCCACTGGCCCATGGAGCCTCCGCCCCACACACCGCCCCATAGATTCCCCCCCTGCCCCACAGATCCCCCACTGCCCAACGGACACCCCCCTGCCCCACGCACTGCCCCACAGATCCCTCCCTGCCCCACAGATCCCCCACTGGCCCATGGACCCTCCGCCCCACGCGCTGCCCCATAGATTCCCCCCTGCCCCGCACATCCCTCCCCCCCGCAACAAACTCCCCCCAGCCCCACACGCTGCCCCCCAAGTGGCTGCCCCCCCCCCCCCCGCCCCGAGCCGGACCCCCCACCGAGCCGGGGCCCCCTCCCCCACCGGAGGGACCCGACCGTCCGGGGCCGTGGGAACGGCGGGGGAGGGGCAGCTGGGGGTCACGCGGGGTCACCCACGTCACCCATCCCCCACCCGGGCTCGGGGGGAGGGGGGGGGGCACCCGGGTCCCCTCCCGGCATCCCCTGCGCGGGGGGGGGAGGGGGGGGGGGGATGGGAGCCCGGACGGCGGGGTCCCCTTTTTGGGGGGGGCTGAGGGTGGGGGTGTTGCACGCGCACGGAACAGGCGTGGAACGCGTCATGCACACGCAGCGCACGCACGGCACACGCATGGAACACGCATGGAACACGCACTGTGCACACTGCACACGCATGGAACACGTAATGCACACGCACTGCGCACACTGCATGCACTGCACGCGCACGGCACACGCACTGCGCGCACGGCACACGCATGGAACACGTAATGCACACGCACTGCACGCACGGCACACACAAGACACGCACCGCACACGCATGGCACACGTAATGCACACGCACTGCGCACACTGCATGCACTGCACGCGCATGGCACACGCACTGCACACATGGCACACACACGGCACACACTGCACACGCACAGCACACACTGCAGACGTAACGCACGCGCACGGCATGCTCATGGCACACGCACTGCACACACACCGCACGCACGGCACGCGCACGGCACACGCAATGCACATGCAGAGAACGCACAGCACACGCACAGCACACACATGACACACACTGCACACACACTGCACGCACTGCACACGTAATGCATATGCAGGGCACGCACGCACACGGCACGGCACGCTCATAACACACACACTGCACACGCACAGCACACGCACGGCACACACTGCACACCTAATGCACATGCACGGCACACGCACCGCATGCACTGCACACGCACAGCACATGCTCATAACACACACTGCACACGCACTGCACACGTAATGCGCACATACGGCACACGCACGGCACACGCACGGCACACGCACGGCACACACACGGCACGCTCATGGCACACGCACGGCACATGTAATGCACACGCACTGCATGCACGGCACACGCACGGCACGCACTGCACACGTAATGCACATGCACGGCACACGCATGGCACACGCGCTGCACGGTCATAACACACGCACTGCACACGCACCGCGCGCTCATGGCACGTGCCCGGCACACGCACTGCACACACGGCACATGCACAGCACACGCGTGACACACACTGCACACACACAACACACGCACTGCACACACGGCACACGTAATGCACACGCACGGCACACGCTGCACACGTAATGTACATGCACGGCACATGTGCTGCGTGCACTGCACACACATGGCACACACGGCACATGCACTGCACATGCACGGCACGCACAGCACACGCACTGCACACGCACGGCACACGCACTGCACGCATTGCACGCACTGCACACACGGCACACGCACTGCACACGCACGGCACATGCACAGCACATGCAATGCACACGCAATGCCCGCATGGCACACGCACTGCATGCACTGCACACACATGGCACATGCTCATAACACACACTGCACACGCACTGCACACGTAATGCGCACATACGGCACACGCACGGCACACGCACGGCACGCACTGCACACGCATGGCACACGCACTGCACACATAATGCACACGCATGGCACGCTCATGGCACAGGCCCGGCACACACACTGCATGCACTGCACACGCACGGCACGCGCATGGCACACGTAATGCGCACGCACTGCACACGTAATGCATACACACAGCACACGCGCTGCGTGCACTGCGCACACATGGCACACACGGCACACACACTGCAGACACACTGCAGGTGCACGGCGCACACTGCACACGTAATGCACCCGCCCGGCACACGCACTGCACGGCACACGCCCGGCACACGCTCATGACACACACTGCACATGCACGGCACACACACGGCCACGCAGGGCACACGTAACACAGACGCACAGCACACGCACGGCACGCTCATGGCACACGCACTGCACACGCACTGCGTGCACTGCGCACACATGGCACACGCACTGCACACGCGCTGCAGATGCACGGCACACACTGCACACGTAATGCACACGCACAGCACACGCACTGCACGCTCATAGCACACGCACTGCACACACTGCGCACGCACTGCACACTCACGGCACATGTAATGCACACGCACTGCACGCACTGCACACGCACGGCACACGCACGGCACACGCACGGCACACGCACGGCACACGCACTGCACACACTGCACACGCACGGCACACGCACGGCACACACTGCACATGTAATGCACCCGCACAGTACACACTGCACACACACTGCATGCACTGCACACACTGCACACGCAATGCACACGCACGGCACACGCAATGCACACGCACTGCACACGCACGGCACGCTCACGGCATGCACTGCATGCACTGCACGTTTACGGCGCGCAACGCACACACGCACTACTGCACGCTCACTGCACACGCACTGCATGCACGGCACACAGCACGCACTGCACGCTTACAGCGCGCAACGCACACACGCACTGCACGCTCGCGGCACACGCACTGCACGCACTGCACGCTCACGGCACGCGTGCAATGCAGAGGCACGGGGCGCAGCGAGCGTGCAATGAGTGCTTGTGCCTCGCACACTCACTGCACGCCCACTGCGCTCACGCTGCACGCTCGCTGCACCCCACGCTCGCGCCTCGCACGCCCACCGCGCTCACTGCACACGCACTGCGCGCTCCCGGCGCTCCCTGCACCCCGTGCTGGTGCCTTGCACGCCCACTGCGCTCACTGCACGCTCGCTGGGCGCTCACTGCGTGCTCACTGCACCCCACGCTCGTGCCTTGCACGCTCACCACCCTCCTTGCACGCTCCCTGCGCCCCGTTCTCGTGTGTTGCACGCCCACTGCGCTCACTGCACGCTCGCTGGGCGCTCACTGCATGCTCACTGCGTCCCACACTTGTGCCTTGCACGCTCACCGCCCTCCTTGCACCCTCCCTGCATCCCGTGCTCGTGCCTTGCACGCTCACTGCAGGCTCACTGCACGCTCACTGCACACCACGCTCGTGCCTTGCACCCTCCCTGCGCCCTGTGCTCATGTAGTGCATGCTCACTGCCCTCCTTGCACACTCACTGCGCCCGGTGCTTGTGCATTGCACGCTCCCTGCGCCCCGTTCTCGTGCGTTGCACGCCCACTGCACTCACTGCACGCTCGCTGGGCTCTCACTGCATGCTCACTGCGTCCCACGCTTGTGCCTTGCACGCTCCCTGCACTCTCCCTGCGCACCACGCTCGTGCCTTGCACGCTCACTGCCCTCCTTGCACCCTCCCTGCGCACCATGCTTGTGCATTGCACGCTCACTGCAGGCTCACTGCAGGCTCACTGCATGCCACACTCGTGCCTTGCACGCTCCCTGCACCCCGTGCCCGTGCATTGCACACTCACTGCCCTCCGTGCACGCTCCCCGCATGCTCCCTGTACCCCGTGCTTGTGCCTTGCACGCTCACTGCACTCACTGCAGGCTCACTGCAGGCTCACTGCACGCCACACTCGTGCCTTGCACACTCCCTGCAGGCTCACTGCACGCTCACTGCACGCCACACTCGTGCCTTGCACCCTCCCTGCACCCCGTGCTTGTGTGTTGCACGCTCCCTGCACACTCCCTGCACCCCGTGCTTGTGCCTTGCATGCTCCCTGCGCACCACGCTCGTGCCTTGCATGGTCACCGCCCTCCTTGCACCCTCCCTGCGCACCACGCTTGTGCCTTGCACGCTCCCTGCCCTCACTGCACGCTCACTGCATGACACGCTCGTGTCTTGCACACTCCCTGCACCCCGTGCTCGTGCCTCGCACGCTCGCTGCCCTCCTTGCACGCTCCCTGCACGCTCCCTGCGCCCCGTGCTTGTGCATTGCACACTCCCTGCACAATCCCTGCACCCCATGCTCGTGCCTTGCACGCCCACTGCGCTCACTGCACGCTCGCTGGGCGCTCACTGCATGCTCACTGCATCCCGTGCTCGTGCCTTGCACCCTCCCTGCACCCTGTGCTTGTGCCTTGCACGCTCCCTGCGCACCACGCTTGTGCCTTGCACGCTCACTGCCCTCACTGCACGCTCACTGCACGACACGCTCATGTCTTGCACACTCCCTGCACCCCGTGCTTGTGCGTTGCACGCTCGCTGCCCTCCTCGCACGCTCCCTGCATGCTCCCTGCACCCCGTGCTCATGCGTTGCACGCTCACTGCACTCACTGCATGCTCACTGCACGCCACACTCGTGCCTTGCACGCTCCCTGCACCCCGTGCTTGTGCCTTGCATGCCCACTGCGCTCACTGCACGCTCACTGCACGCCACACTCGTGCCTTGCACACTCTCTGTGCCCCGTGCTCGTGTGTTGCACGCTCGCTGCCCTCCTCGCACACTCCCTGCACACTCCCTGCACCCCATGCTCGTGCCTTGCACGCCCACTGCGCTCACTGCACGCTCGCGGGGCGCTCACTGCATGCTCACTGCATCCCATGCTCGTGCCTTGCACTCTCACTGCCCTCCTTGTACACTCACTGCGTCCCGTGCTTGTGCATTGCACGCTCACTGCAGGCTCACTGCAGGCTCACTGCACGCCACACTCGTGCCTTGCATGCTCCCTGTGCCCCGTGCTTGTGCGTTGCACGCTCACTGCAGTCACTGCACCCCGTGCTCGTGCCTTGCACGCTCCCTGCACGCTCCCTGCGTCCCATGCTCGTGCCTTGCACGCTCACTGCAGTCTCACTGCACGCTCACTGCACGACACGCTCGTGTCTTGCACGCTCCCTGCGCCCCGTGCTTGTGTGTTGCACGCTCCCCGCACACTCCCTGCACCCCGTGCTTGTGCCTCACACGCTCACTGCACTCACTGCAGGCTCACTGCATGCCACACTCGTGCCTTGCACGCTCCCTGCGCCCCGTGCTCATGTGTTGCACGCTCACTGCACTCCGTGCTCCTGCCTTGCACGCTCACTGCCTTCACTGCACGCTCACTGCACGCCACTCTCATGCCTTGCACACTCCCTGCGCCCCGTTCTCGTGCGTTGCACGCCCACTGCACTCACTGCACGCTCGCTGGGCTGTCACTGCATGCTCACTGCGTCCCACGCTTGTGCCTTGCACGCTCACTGCCCTCCTTGCACCCTCCCTGCGCACCATGCTTGTGCATTGCACGCTCACTGCAGGCTCACTGCAGGCTCACTGCACGCCACACTCGTGCCTTGCACACTCTCTGTGCCCCGTGCTCATGTGTTGCACGCTCACTGCCCTCCTCGCACACTCCCTGCACCCTGTGCTCGTGCCTTGCACGCCCACTGCGCTCACTGCACGCTCGCTGGGCGCTCACTGCGTGCTCACTGCATCCCATGCTCGTGCCTTGCACTCTCACTGCCCTCCTTGCACACTCACTGCGTCCCGTGCTCGTGCATTGCACGCTCCCTGCGCCCCGTGCTTGTGCCTTGCACGCTCCCTGCCCTCACTGCACGCTCACTGCACGACACGCTCGTGCCTTGCACGCTCCCTGCACCCCACGCTCGTGCCTCGCACGCCCACTGCGCTCACTGCGCTCACTGCACGCTCCCTGCGCCCCACGCTCGTGCCTTGCACGCTCACCGCCCTCCTCGCACGCTCCCCCCCCGCCCCCCGCACACACACGTGCTCCGCCGCCGCGTCACACGCCTCGCACACGCGTGGGGGCCCTCCCCCCCCCCCAAATCAGGGTGACCCCCCCCCCCAGGGCGCTGCACCCCCAAACCCCGACCCCCCCCCCCCAAACACCCCCCCCAACCCCAAAACAGCCCCCCCCGACCCCCCCCAAACCCCCAAAAAATCACTGCACCCCACTCGAGGGCGCTTCCCCCCCCCTCCCAACCCCCTCCCCCCCCGCACCCCAAAATCATTTGGGGGGGGGAGCTGCACCCCCAAAAAAATCCTCTGCTGCCCCCCCCCCCAAACCCCCTGCAGGCACCCTGGGGGGGGGGGCTGCACCCCTAAATCCATGCCCCCCCCCCCCAAATCCCTGAACCCCCCCCCGAAACCAGCGCATTCACCCCCCCCCAACCCCCTCTGGGCAAGATGGGGGGGGGCTGCACCCCCAAAAAATCACCGCACCCCCCCCCAAAAAACCCTCCTCCCTCCCCCCCAAAATCCCTGTCTGCACCCGCGGGGGGGGGGGGGGCTCTGCACCCCCAAAAAATCGCTCCCCCCCCCCAATTCCTGCAACCACCCGGAGGGGGGGGGAGGGGTCTGGGCTCCCCAAAAATACCCCACTGCCCCCCCCCACCCCCCAAAACTCCCGTCTGCCCCCCCGGGGGGGGGGTGTGTGGAGGGGGCTCTGCACCCCCAAATTCTCTGCCCCCCCCTAAAAATCACTGCCCCCCCCCCCACTCTTACCCCCCGCCCAAGTCACCGCCCCCCCCCCCCAAATCCCGGCATGCCCCGCGAGCGCCGCCCCCCCCCCCAAAAAACCCCCCTCCCCAATCCCTGCCCCCCCCCAGCCCCCCTTCCCAATATGCACCGCGGGGCACAGCGCCCCCCCACCCCCCAAATCGCTGCCCCCCCCCCTCTTTTTCCCCCTCCCCCCCCACCCCAAGCCCCGTTCCCACGGCCCGGCCCCTCCCCCCCCCCGCTCCTCCGGGCCCCCCCCCCGGCCCCTCCCCCCCCGCTCGGCCCCGCGTTCCCACGGTCCCGCCAACCAACCCCCCCCCTCCCCCCCCCCCCCAAAAAAAAACCCCGGGTCCCGTTCCCCCGCCCCTCCCCCACCCACCTTCCCACGGTCCCTCCCCTCCCCCCCCCCCCCAATTTTGGGCCCAGTTCAGCCCAGTTCAGCCCAGTTGGTCCCATGGTAGCCCCTCCCCGACGCACCCCCCCCCCAAAAAACTTTTTAGTGTTTTTTTTTTGGTTTTTTTTTTTTTGTTTTTTTCTCTCCCCCCTCAAACTTTTTCCGCGCCGCCAAAGTGCGGCCGCGCCGACCCGCCGCCCCCCCCCGCCGCCCCCCCTCGGCCCGGTTCGGCCGAATTCGGGTTAAAACCGGGTAAAACCGGGTAAAATCGGGTAAAATCGGGTAAACTCGGCTCGGTCCCGGCCACCCCCCACCCCCGACCCCCGGCTCCGCTCGGTTTAACTCGACCCGGTTCGGTTTAACTCGCCTTAACCCGGGTTAACTCGCTTGGGGCCGGGTTAACTCGGGTTAACTCGGCTCAACTCGACCCGGCTCAGCCCGGTTCGGGTTAACTCGGGGTTAACTCGCCCTAACTCGGGGTTAACTCGCCCTAACTAACTCACTCGGGTTAACTCGGCTCGGCCCGGTTCGGTTCGCCTTAACTCGGGTTAACTCGGCCCGGTTCGGCTTAACCTCGACGGAACTCGGCTCGACTCGTCTGCACCGGGTTTAACCCGGTTTAACTCGGGCCCGACGCGGCTCGGTTCGGCTTCACCCGACCGGCTTCGGCTTCACTCGGTTAAACTCGGTTCGGCTCAGCCCGGTTCGGTTTAACTCGGTTTAACTCGGTTCCGTTCGGCTTAACTCGGTCTCACTCGGCTCAACTCGGCCCCGGACCCCCCCCCGGTAAATCCCGGTAAGTCCCGGTCCCCCCCCCCCGTTCCCGCTCACCTGCGGCCGCCCCGAGTCCCACCATCAGCAGCAGCAGCAGCGGCGGGGCCCCCCCAGCCCCCCCGGGGCCCCCCCCGGGACCCCCCCCCGGCCCATGGCGGCGGCGGCGGCGGCGGCGGCGGGGCCCGGTTCAACCTCGGAGCGGCCGCGACCGCCGGCCCCGGGACACGCCCCTCCCCCCCCGGCCACGCCCTCCCCCGAGGACACGCCCCCACGGCCACGCCCCAGGCCACGCCCCACCGGAGAGGGGACGGGACCGACCACCGCCCCCCCCCCCCCTCCAACAACGGGGACCCCCGACCCCCCCCCCCCCCCCCCACCCTCCCCCGGGACCCACCCGGGACCCACGGACCCACCCGGGGACTGACCCCCTTCGCCCCCCCCCGCAACGGACCCACGGAACCCCCCCGGGACCCAACGACACCCCCCCCCCGGGACTGAGCCCCACGGACCGCCCCCCCCCCCCCCCCCGGGACCCACCGACCGACACCCCCCCCCTCCCCCCCAATGAACCCACCCGGGATCGGGACACACACACCCCCCCCCCCCCCCCCGGGGACCGCCCCCCCCCCTCCCCCCGCCGTGGGTCCCCCCGGGGTGGGGGAGGGGTCCCTCCGGGGTGGGGGAGGGGCGATGCAGCTGTTGCCCCCCCCCCCCCCCCCGGCGGCCGCGGCAGCTGCGGGGCCCAGCGCCAGCGAGGGGGGCCCCGATCGGGGGGGAACCCGGGCACCCCCCCCCCCCCCCCGGAGGGATCCAGGCGTCCGGCCCCGCCCCCCACCCCGCGGGGTTTCTCTGGTTCTGGGCCCCCCCCCCCCCCCCCCAAAAAAAAAAGAAAAAAACCCAAAAAAAGAAATTAAAAAAAAAAAAAAAGTCGC
The DNA here is from genome assembly GCF_964199755.1 of Larus michahellis. Taxonomy (NCBI): domain Eukaryota; kingdom Metazoa; phylum Chordata; class Aves; order Charadriiformes; family Laridae; genus Larus; species Larus michahellis. The sequence continues at coordinate 2,231,921 of NC_133920.1, forward strand.
CGGGGAACATTCCTGCGGGTCCGCGGGGGGGCACCGGGGGGGGGGGGCACCCGGACCTGGCATTGTCACCCGTGGGTGCTGGCGCTGCCACCTGGGACATGGCACTGGCACCCGGGACCCGGCACTGTCACCCGTGGGTGCTGGCAGTGGCACCTGGGGACATCCCACTGTCACCCGCGGGTGCTGGCAATGGCACCCATGGCCTGGCACTGTCACTCAGGGTCAGTGGTGGCACCCAGGGGTGCTGTCGATGTCACTCGGGGACTGGCACTGTCACCCGTGGGTGGTGGCTCTGTCTCCTGGGGACTGGCACTGGCACCAAGGACCTGGCACTGGCACCCAGTGACGGGCACTGGCACCTGGGGACCTCTCACTGTCACCCGTGGGTGCTGGCACTGTCACCCTGTGACGGGCACTGGCACCTAGTGACTGGCACTGTCACCTGGGACCCAGCACTGTCACCCGCGGGTGCTGGCACTGTCACCCGGGACCCGGCACTGTCACCCGTGGGTGCTGGCACTGTCACCTGGGACCCGGCACTGTCACCCGTGGGTGCTGGCACTGCCACCTGAGGACTGGCACTGGCACCAAGGACCCAGCACTGTCACCCACGGGTGGTGGCTGTGTCACCCCAGACCTGGCACTGGCACCCAGTGACTGGCACTGACACCTGGGGACGTCCCACTGTCACCCGTGGGTGCTGGCAATGGCACCTGGGACATGGCATTGTCACCCACAGGTGCTGGCTCTGTCACCAAGGACCTGGCACTGTCACCCATAGGTGGTGGCACCCCGGACCTGGCACCCACACCTGGGGACTGGCACTGTCACCCGCGGGTGGTGGCACTGTCACCTTGGACCTGGCACTGTCACTCAGGGTCAGTGGTGGCACCCAGGGGTGCTGTCAATGTCACTCGGGGACTGGCACTGTCACCCGTGGGTGCTGGCTCTGTCACCTTGGACCTGGCACTGTCACCCGTGGGTGGTGGCAGTGGCACCCCGGACCTGGCACTGTCACCCGGGACCCAGCACTGTCACCCGTGGGTGCTGGCATGAGCCCGGTCTCACGCTGCCACCCACAGATTTGGGTGTCTGTCCCCACCCCCCCGAACCCCCCCCTCCACCTGGGTCCCCGTCCCCGCGGGGTGGGGGAGGGGACGTCCCCGAGATGTCCCCAAGTGTCCCCTCCCCCGACAGCACCCGCCCGCTGCCGACACCCGACTTTATTGAGGCCACTTGGGAACAGAAGGCACCGCCCGGACGCCGGGGTCCCCGTACAGATGTTGGGGTCACAATCCAGATGTTGGGGGCCCCCAGTGGACGTGGGGAGGGGAGGGGCGGTCCCCACCCACCCAGATGTTGGGGTCCCCACCCAGATGGGGGGGGGGGGGGTCCTCGCCCAACCACCGCGGCCACCAGCCAGATGTTGGGCTCCTCGCCCAGATGTTGAGGGTCCCCAGCCAGATGTTGGGGCCACCAGCCAGATGTTCGGTCCTTGTCCAGATGTTGAGGGTCCCCAGCCAGATGTTGGGGCCACCAGCCAGATGTTGGGCTCCTCGCCCAGATGTTGAGGGCCCCCAGCCAGATGTTGGGCTCCTCACCCAGATGTTGGGGTCCCCACCCAACCATCGGGACCCCCACCCAGATGTCGGATCTCCTCACCCAGATCTTGGGTCCCCACCCAGCTGGTGGGTTCCTCCCCCAGATGTTGAGGTCCCACTTACGACCAGGGCCCCTGCCCAGATGTTGGGTCCTCACCCAGATGTTGGGGTCTCCACCCAACCACCGGAGTCACCACCCAGATGTTGGATCTCCTCACCCCGATGCTGGGTTCCCCACCCAGATGTTGAGGTGCCCACCCAGATGTTGGGATTCCCCCCATCCAGATCTTGGGTCTCCACCCAGATGTTGGGTCCTCACCCAGATGTTGAGATCCCCACCCAACCACCAGGGCCCCCACCCAGATGTTGGGTCCTCACCCAGGTGTTGGGTCCTCACCCAGATGTGGGTTCCTCACCCAGATGTTGAGGTCCCACCAACCACCAGGGCCCCCACCCAGAGCTTGGGTTTCCCCACCCAGATGTTGGGTTCCTCCCCTAGACGTTGGGTCCTCACCCAGATGTTGGGACCCTCCCCCCCCCCCCCCGCCCCCGATCTTGGGTCCTCACCCAGATGTTGGGTCCCCACGACCCCACCCCCCATCTCCTCTCCACCTCCCCAACCTCCCCTTTCCCCCAAAGGTGGGGAGCACCCACGGGTGCCCCTACGGGTGCTGGTCGCCCCCATCGAGGAAGTCGGCCATGAGGCGGGCGAGGGGGCGGGGCTGGTCCTCGGGCAGCCAATGGCTGGCGCCGGGCAGGAGGTGGAGGCGGGCGGTGGGGCGCAGGCGGTGGAGCAGGCGGGGGGCCAGGCGGGCGTCCAGGAAGGCGTCGTGGGTGCCCCACAGCAGGAGGGTGGGGGACGGGGGGGGCTCGCGGGGGATCGGGGTGTCCCTAGGGGAGGGGAAGGGGAGGGGAGGTCAGTGGAGGGCACCCAAATTGGAGGGGGGGGGGGATACCCAAAGGGGAGCACCCCAACGTGGAGAAACCCAATGGGGGCACCTCAACATGGAGCACCCCAACGTGGAGATCACCAACACGGAGAACCCCAAAGGGGGCACCCGAATGGGAGCACCCAATGGGAGCACCACAACATGGAGAACCTCAATGGAAGCACCCCAACACGGAGAACCCCACTTGGGGCACCTCAAAGGGAGCACCCTGAAATGGGGGGGCACCCCAACGGGAGAACGCCAACATGGAGGACCCCAATGGGATCATCCCAAATGGGAGCAGCTCAATGGGAACCCACCAACGCCCCAACCAGGAGCACCCAACTGGGATCATCCCAAATGGGAGCACCCCGATGGGATCCCACCAACGCCCCAACCAGGAGCACCCAACACACAACACCCAACCCAAGAGCACCCAAAACGGGATCATCCCAAACGGGAGCAACTCAATGGGATCCCACCAACGCCCCAACCAGGAGCACCCAACCCAAGAGCACCCAACTGGGATCATCCCAAATGGGAGCACCCCAATGGGACCCCACCAACACCAGCACCCAACGCCCAACACTCAACCCCAGAGCACCCAACCTTGGCACCCTAACCCCGGATGTCCCCCCCCCGCCCCGGCCCCAAACCCCACCTACCGGAAGAGGTTGCGGTAGTAGTGGAGGGTGGGGGTCAGCCCCCCCGGCTGGGAGAGGCTGTAGAGGTAGGCGTCTACCTCCTGCTCCGTCAACTGCCGCGTTGGGTTCTGGATCCCCGTCCAAGGTCCCGTCAGGATGGTCTTCACCAGCTACGGGGCCACCAAGGAGGACAGGAGGCCTGGGTGAGGCCACCACCCCAAAACCGGTGCCAAGGGAGCGTGGGCTTGGTTGGTTCTCCTCAACGGGTTCTTGAGGAGCTCCTTGGGTTGGGGAGGTGCAGAAGGTGGCACGGGGGACGAGGTGGGGACAAGGGGACGTGGGGCTGGGGTCTCACCTCAAAGTCCGCCAAGGAGAGGAGGAGCTCGGGCAGCCAGGGCAGCTGGAAGAGGAAGATGTAGCTGGAGCGCAGGAGCTGGGAGGGGTGGCAGGTGGCGAAATCTGCGCCGGGAGAGGGACACCGGTGTCAGGGCCACCACGGGGGTCCCAAACCCAGCCGCGGCGAGGGGACGGTACCTGGTGGTACCACCACGAGAGGTGGCAACCGATGGCATGGCCGGGAGAGGTGGCACCCGATGGCATGGTCATGGGATGGCACCCAACGGTGCGGCCATGAGAGATGGCACCCAAGGGTATGGCCATGAGAGAGGGCACCCAATGGCACTGTGGTGGCATGACACAGCCATGGGAGATGGCACCCAGTGGCACCCAAGATGTCACCTGATGGCATGGCCATGACAGATGGAACCCAAGAGCCTGGTCCTAAGAGATGGCACCCAACGACAAGGCCACGAGATGGCACCCAATGGCATGGCCATGAGAGACGGCACCCAACAGCCTGGTCCTAAGAGATGGCACCCAATGACAAGGTCACGAGAGACGTCACCTGATGGCACTGTGGTGGCATGACACAGCCATGGGAGATGGCACCCAATGGCATGGCCATGAGAGATGGCACCCAACGACAAGGCCATGAGATGGCACCCAATGGCATGGCCATGAGATGGCACCCAACAGTGGGACCATAAGAGATGGCACCCAATGGCATGGCCATGGCCATGAGAGATGGCACCCAATGTCACCACGGTGACACATCACAGCAGGGAGGGCTGGTCCCTGATGGCACAGCCACGCCACGCCACCACAGGAGGTGGCACCCCACGAGAACCAGCACCCACCCACGGCCATGACCACAAGAGACGCCACCCGATGGCCTGCTCCAGCCCCGGGTGCCCCACCCTGTCCCCAAGAAGCCACCCCTTACCTGCCATGACGGCCCGGGAAGGAGCATCCATGATGACCAACTTCTCCACCATGGCTGGGTGGCTGGCGGCCAACTCCCAGGCCAGGAGTCCACCCCAGTCGTGTCCCACCAAGATGCACTTGGGGGACGCCGCCGCGGTGGCACCGGTGGCCGCCGTCACCTCGCTCTGCCCCTTGGGTGTCCCCAGGATCTCGATGACCTGGCGGACGTCCTCCAGGAGGACCTCCAGGCGGTAGCTGTCCCTGCCCGGTGGCTTCTCAGAAGCTCCGTAACCCCGAAGATCCAGGGCCACCACCCGGTAGCGGGTGCCGAACTCCTGCAGGAGATGCCTCCAGCAGAACCTGGGAGGAGGAAGACGACGACGATGATGATGATGATGGTGGTGGTGGTGACACCGGCTGGGGAGGGGGACGGACACGGACGGTGGTGGCACTTGGTGGCCCCACCCTTGGTGACACCCACCAGTTCTGGGGGAAGCCGTGGAGGAGCAGCATCAAGGGGGCCGTGGTGGGACCTCGGGTGACGTAGTGGAGCCGCAGCCCCGAGTCCTGGGTGGGGGGGTGTCTGTCAGTTGGGTGCCCCCATCCCAAACCCCCCCCCGACCCCCCCCATAACCCCCCCCCCCACTCCGGGACCCCCAAATCCCCCCCCCCCCCCAGCTCACATGGAGCCCCCCAAGTTGTCCCACCAGCAGGCCCCTACTGAGGAGCAGCTTGCCCCCCCCCCACCAGCCCCCCAAGTCCCACCCCCCCCATCACCCAATTCCCTGCTGCCCCCCCAGGGACCCCCAGGACCCCCCCCAGGACCCCCAGAATCTCCCCAAAAGCTCCCCCCAGAGCCCACCAAGTCCCCCCGGGACCTCCAAGACCCTCCCCCCCCCCCCGGCAAAAGTCCCCTGGACCCCCCCCGACCCCCTCCCACCTCCAAAGACACCCCCGAGCCACTACAGACCACCCAGGACCCCTCAAAGCCCCCCCCCCCGAACCCCCCAACCCCCCCCCCCCCCCCGAGCCCCCCAAGACACCCCCAAGACCCTCCCCTATCCCTCCAGGACCCCCCCCCACAGGACCTCCCCCCCCCCAAGCTGCTGCAGGACCCCCCCAAAAGCACCCCCACACCCCCCTCCCCCCGTGCCCCCCAGGACCCCACAACCCTCCCCAAGGCCCCCAAGAGCCCCCCCCTCAAAGACCCCACCGAATCCCTCCAGACACCCCCTAAGTCCCCCCCAAACCCCCCCCCCAGGACCCCCAAGACCCCCCCCCCTGGGCCCCCCCCACCTTGAGGCGCAGGTATCGGTGCTCCCCGAAAGTGCCATCGGCCAGGCCGGGGGGGGGCCGGTCCCTCACCCGCCACCAGAAGGTCCCCCGGGGTCCCCGGCGCAGCAGCACCCCCAGCCCCCACAGCCCGTAGGCCACCCCCGCGGCCACCACGGCCACCGCCACCCCCAGCCGGGCCACCAGGCGCCGCAGGGCCAGCAGGAGCCGGGTGGGGGCCAGCAGCAGCGTGCAGAGGGACAGGAGCATGGCGGCGGGGGGGGACGGGACACGGGGACGTGTCACCTGGGGAGGGGGACACACACTGGGTCACCAAGGTGGCCATGGCACCGGGGGGGGGGGTCTCATCCCTTTGGTGGCCCCATCATCAGGATGGCCACGGCACCAAGGTGCCCCATCCCTTTGGTGGCCCTGTCACCAGGCTGCCATGTCACCAAGGTGGGCTGTCACCAGGGTGTCCCATCCCCATGGTGGCCATGTCACCAAGATGAGATGTCACCAGGTGGCCCCATCACCGCGGTGTCCCTTTCTCATGGTGGCCCTGTCACCGGGATGCCCTGTCACCAAGGTGGGCTGTCACATCCCCATGGTGGCCATGTCCCCAGTGGCCCATCCCTAGGGTGGCCCTGTCACCAGGGTGTCCCCATGCCCCATGTCCCCTGAGGTGCCATGTCACCTTGGTGACCCAGCACCGCAGTGTCCCATCCCCACGGTGGCCATGTCCCCGGGGTGACCCAGCACCAGTGTCCCATCACCAAGGGCCACCAGGGCGTCCTGTGCCCCCCATGTCCCGTGTCCCCACGGTGTCCCATTCCTGGGTGGCGTGTCACCACGCTGCCCTATCATCAGGATGTCACCATCAGGGTGTCACCCTCGCCGGGGTGGCCCTGCCACCACCATGTCCCATCCCTGAGGCACCACGTCACCAGAGTGGCACCATTCACCCGGGCGTCCCCGTCACCAGCATGTCCCACCCAGGGGGTGGCCCTGCCGAGGGGGTCCTTGTCACCAGGGGGTCCCACCACCAGGGTGTCCCTGTCACTGGGGGGTCCTTGTCACCGGGGTGTCCCATCGTTGGCGTGTCCTGACATGGGGGGGTCCCACCATGGGGGGGGGGGTGGTGTCCCTGTCGCCGGGGGGGTCCCACCACCAGCGTGTCCTTGTCACCGAGGGGTCCCTGTCACCGATCCTGGGGGGCGGGGTGGGGCTGTCGTTGGAGTGTCACGACAGGAGGGTGTCCCTGTCACCTGTCCCTGTCACCGGGCTGTCTCAACATGGGGGGGGTGTCCCTGTCACCGGGGTGTCCCGACACGGAGGTGTCCCTGTCACCGGAGGGGGGGGGGGGAGGGGAAGCCATCACCAGGGTGTCCTGTCCCCGCAGTGTCCCTGTCACCGGGGTGTCCCGACATGGGGGTGTCCCTGTCACCGGGGGACGCTGTCACCAGTCACGGGGGTGTCGCGACTCGGGGGTGCCCTTGTCACCGGGGGTGTGTGTGTGTGTCCCTGTCACCTCGGTGTCCCCGTCACCGCGGTGTCCCGACAGAAGGGAGTCCCCCGGGGCCACCGGGCTGTCGCGACACGGGGGTGTCCTTGTCACCGGAGGGGGGGTCCCTGTCACCGCGCTGTCGCGACTCGGGGGTGTCCCTGCCCCCGGGGACCCTGTCCCCAGCGGGGCCCCTGCCCCCGGGGGGGGGTCCCTGTCACCGCGCTGTCGCGACACGGGGGTCCCTGTCGCCCGCCCCCCCCCGACTCCGGCCCGACCTTCTCGCGCCGCTTCCTCCGCCCGCCCGAGCTCGGCCGCGCCCGGCCCCGCCCCCTCCCGCTCATTGGTCGGCGCCGCGCGGGGGGCGGGGCCTCGGGGGGAAGCAGCCAATGGGAGCGCGGGGGGGGAAGGGCGGTGCGGGGGGAGGTCACGTGGGGGCAGGAGCGGCGCGGGGGGAGGGGCAGCGCCGGGCTCGGCCCTTTTTCGACTTTTTCCTTCCTTTTTTGGGCCTTTTCGGGCCATTTTTGGTGGTTTTTTTTTTTTTTGCCTTTTGCTATTTTTTCTTTTTTGCCTTTTCAACTTTTTTGGGCGGCCTTTTTTATGCATTTTCCGCCAGTTTCCCCCGTAATTTGCCTTTTCCCCCTTCCTTGTCTCTTTTTTTGCCTTTTTTTTGGCCCTTTTCGCCTCTTTTTTGGGGGGGGGGGCCTTCTTTTTGCTTTTGCCTTTTTACCTGTTCCTCCCCCCACACACACTTTTTTGGCTTCTTCCCTTCTTTTTCCTTCCCCCCCCTTTATTTTTCCTTTTCTTGGCCTTTTTTTTTTAACCTCTTTTACCTTTTTTTTGCCATTTTAACATTTTCTTAACCTTTTTTTCCCCCCTTTCTTACTCTTTCTTCCCTATTTTGCCCCCCCCCGCCACAATTATAACCTGATTTACAATTTCTATAACTGGCCTGACAGTCAATAATTTATAAGAATTGTTTTACTATTTTTACATGATTTTTCATGATCAATAATTTAAAACCATTAAAAATACTTTATAGTAATTTCTAGAGCCGGATCCCAGGATTCTTTAGGATCCCGTTGAATTTCTTTCGCAGCCCCGGGGGCCGCACCACGAATAGTTAATTAACGCCACCAATTTCAACCGGCACTTTTAAAATTAAACCGTGACTTTTAAAATTAAAACGTGCAGCGGGAAAAACTGATTTTTCCACGTTAAATTTCCCAGGCCGCGGCTAACAGCCAAAAAAAAGCCAATTTCCAAATTTAAGAGCGAAACCGGACTTTTTAACAACTTAACCTTAAAACGCCATTTTTTTTAAAGGGTCTGGATTTTTTTGTTTCGTTTTGTTTTTGTTTGAAATGGAAATTTCGGTTTTTGGTAGGAAAGTTCCGTTTCTGCGCTGCCCAGACTTAACGCTCCGGTTTTCCATATGAAAACGTCAAATCTTAAGATTCGTGCTTCCATTTTTTTTTTTCAACAGAAGCGAATTTTCAACTTATTTCCGTTTCAAGGCGAAAACTTCCCATTTTAAAATTTCTCGATTTTAAGATTTTTTTCTTTTCATTAAAATTATCAATTAAAATAGAAATTTTGAAATTACCCGAGTTGACCCAAAACCTAAACTTGGGGCCGACGGTGACCCCCCACCCCCCATCCCCCCCCGGATTCCTCCCCTCCCCCACCCCTTCGGCCCCATCGCTGGGGGGAGGGTGGGGGGGGGGGGGAGGGGCAAAGAAATGGGGCGAAAAGCGGTGTTTTTTTTTTTTTTTTTAAAAAACCAAAAGAGCTGCGTTTATTCCATGATCGGCACAGACCCAACTGCGTTTTCACGGGAATAAAGGAAAAAAATCCAACCGACCGACGGCTCCGGCGCGGGTCCCGCTGCGGGGGAGGGGCGGGGGGGGGTGGGTTATGGCACCGAGTGGGAACGAAACCGGAAAAAAAAAAAAAATAATAAAATAATAATAATAATAATAAAATTAATGAGGGGGAGGGGCGTCCGCCCCCGCCCCCCCGCTCGGAAAACCTGGAGATTTCGTAAGATTTTTTTTTGGAAAATGAAATATATAATTTTTTTTTTTTTTTACATTTTTTTTTTTTTTTTTAAAAATCAACCCAAGGAAAGCAGGAAAAAAAAAAATTAATAATAAAAATAAGAAACCGGCGGCTTTTTGGTTTTTTTTTGGGGGGGGGGGAGGGAGAAAAAGGGTTGAAGTGAGGGAATGTTGGGTTGGGGGGAAAAAACCCAAAAAAGGATCAATGTTGGGGGGGGGGAGGGGCAGGGGGAGGGGCGGCTCCTGCGCTGGGGAAGGCGGGGGGGGGTCGGGGGGGGTTGGAGGAGGGAAAAAGACAAAAAGGAGGGAAAAAATGGTGGGAGGAAAAGGGGAAAAAAGGTAAAAAAAGGGGGAAAAGGGAAAAGAGAAAAAAGAGGAAAAAGAATAAAAGAGGAAAAACAATGAAAAAGAAAAAAAAAGAAGAGAAAAAGAAAAGAGAAAAAAGAAAAAAGGAGAAAAATACAAAGGAAGAACGAAAGAAAAAAGAAAAAAGGAGAGAAAAATACAAAGGAAAAAAGAAAAAAAAAGAAAAAAAATAGGAGGGAGGATAAAAATGGAGAAAAAAAAGGAAGAAAAAAGGAAGAAAAAAGGATAAGGGGAAAAGAAAAATAAGGAAAAAAGGAGAAAAAAGAAAAATAAATGAAAGAGTTGAAAGAAATGGGGAAAAAGATAAAAAAACATTAAAAAACTGAGAAAAAGAAGTCAGAGAAAAGGAAGGAGAAAGAAAAAATGGGGGAGAAGGAGAAAAAAATGAGGGGAAAAAAGGAGAAAAAATGGGGGGAAAAAAGGAGAAAAATTTAAAAACTTGAGAGAGAAAAAAATGAGAAAAATTTGTTAAAAAAAATAAGGAGAGAAATTAGAAATTTTAAAAAGTAGGGAAATTAGAAATTTGAAGAAGTAGGGAAAAAAGGGAGGAAAAGACCCAGAAAGGAGGAGAATTCCCGCGGGATCGGGGGCGGGGACAGGGCTCCCCTCCCCCCCCAGCGCCCCTCCCCCCCCCCCCGGCCCCCCTCCTCCTCCCCCCCCCCAAGCTCCTGCCCCTCCCCCCCCTCCGGCCGCCACATTTCCCCCCCCGCTCCCCAAAAAAAAAAAAAAAAAAATCATCCAAAACTGGCGTTTATTTGGCTCCGCCCGTCGCCGCCGCCGCCCCTTTTTTCTCCCGAAAAAACCCCAAAATATGTGAAAAATACGCCAAAAAAACCCCAAAAAACCAACAAATAATCCCGACTATACAGTGAAGAAACGGGGGGGGGGGGGGGGGGGGGGAAGGGAGGAGGGAGGCGCCTTTTCCCGGCGGATTCGCGTCCGGATCGAGATTTTTTTTGTTTTTTTTTTTTTGTTTTTGTTGTTGTTCACTGGGATTTTTTGAATTCTTCCGGGTTCGTTTTTGTTTGTTGTTTTTTGTTTTTTGTTTTTTTTTCTTCCGCTGTGAAAAACGGGGGGAAAACGAGGGAAAAAAAATAAAAATGAGGAAATAACCCAAAAAAAACCAAACCACCCCGCGAGTCCAGGGGTTAAGGCAGAGCGGCGCCGGTCGGTGCATGCGGGACGATCCCGATCCCGGATTTTTTTTTTTTTTTTTTTTTAACACTTAACGGAGAGTCCAAAGCTTTTTTTTTTTTTTTTTGCCGGGGAAAGGGGAAAAAAAAGGAGATTTTTTTTTTTTTGTGTGGTTTTTTTTTGTTTTTTTTTTCCCGTTTTTTTTTTTTTTTTTTTTTTCTTTGAAAGAGTCAAATCGGGAGGAAATGAACCCAAAAAGCTCCGGGCGCCGTTAGAAAAGGTTTTCTTCGAATATTGCCAGTAAATCACTCTGGAAATTCATGTCGATCGTCGCCGCCATCTGGAAGAGAAACAAAAAGGGCCATGAGCAGCTTTCCCGGGATTTTTCCGCAATTCCCAGGAATTTTCAGAATTCTTTCAGCATTCCCAGGGTATTTTTTTTCGCCCTCCCCGGGGATTTTGGGGGGATTTTTCGGCATCTCTGGGGACTTTTTTTTTTTTTACTCCGAAAGGATTTTTCAGCATTCCCGGAATTTTTAGAATTCCTCACATTTTTTTCAGAATTCCCGGGAATTTTCAGAAGTCACTCAATTTTTTCAGCATTCCTGGTGGGGTTTTTTGTGCCCTCCCCAAGGATTTTTTAGGGATTCTTTTCAGCGTCTCGGCAATTGTCTTGAACTCCTAAAGGATTTTTCCGCATTCTCAGAATATAATTTTGGAATTCCTAGGATTTTTTTCAGAATTCCCATGATTTTCGGAATTCCCAGTATTTTTTGGCATTCCTAGGATTTTTTTTTCCTTTGCAGGGATTTTTTTTTTTTTTTAGATTTTTTTGGGCCATCTCTGGGGATTTTTCAGAATTCCTGGAACTTTTTTCGGAATTTCCAAGATTTTTTGTGGGCACCCCCAGGGACTTTTTTGGTGTCATCGGGGAATTTTCCAGAATTTCTGGGAATTTTTTTGTGGCATTCCCTGGGTTTTTTGGTTTCCCAGGAGATTTTTGGGTGCTGTCGGGGATTTTTTCGCCATCCCTGAGGATATTTTTGGCATCCTCAACGACTTTTCATCATTCCTGGAGAATTTTTTTGGCATTCCCAGAATTTAATTTCGTCATTCCCTGGATTTTTTCGGCATTCCTGGAGATTTTTTTAGCATCCCCAGGGATTTTTTAGTGTCACTGGGGACTTTTTCAGCATCCCCGAGGGTCTTGGGCCATCCCCAAGGATTTTTTTTGCCATTCCTGGGAATTTTTTGCCTTCCCGAAGGATTTTTTGGCTTCCCGGGGTATTTTTTCTGGTGGTGTTGGGGATTTTTGGGGCACCTCTGAGGATTTTCTGGGTATCCCTGAGGATTCTTCAGAATTCCTGGAACTTTTTTCAGAATTTCCGTGATTTTGGGGGGGGGACACGGACGTTTTTTGGTGTCATCAGGGATTTTTTTACTGCCATTCCCGGGATTTTTTTTTGTCTTCCCAGGAGATGTTTTTTTTTTTTTTTTGCTTCCCTGGGGATTTTTCAGCATTCCTGGGATTTTTTTCACAATTCCCAGGATTATTTTTTTTTGGGGGGGGGGGGGGCACCTCCATGCACTTTTTTGCTGTCCCCCGGGGATTTTTTTCACCATTCCCAGGGAGTTTTTTTTTCAGAATTTCCGGGGTTTTTTTGGGGGGGGGGCATTCCCGGGATTTTTTGGCTTCCCGGGGGATTTTTTTTTTTACCATCCCCCGGCGATTTTTATTATTTTTTTTTTTTTCCCCCCAGCATCCTCAGGGATTTTCCAGCACCCCGGGGAATTTTGAGGTGGGGGGTCGCCCTGGCTTTCCGCTCACCGCTTCCCGGCGCCTCCGTTCCTGCTCCCGCTTCCTGGCCATCTCCCGCTGCTGATCCAGCATGGACTGGGAGGACTGGGGCTGCGAGCTCTGGGCTTGGGGCGCCGCCGCTGCCGCCGCCGCTTGCTGCTGCTGCTGCTGCTGCTGCTGCTGCTGCTGCTGCTGTTGCTGCTGCTGCTGCTGCTGCTGCTGCTGCTGCTCCTGGCGCCGCCGCACCTCCTCGTGCACCCGGCGCGCCTGCTCCATGGCGTCCTCGTCCTCCCGGCTCCTGGCAAAGAAGCAGCGGGAGATGCCGTCACCCCCCGTGGTCTGGTCCCCCGGCGGCGGGGTCCAGCGGCCGGGGGGGGGATCGCGATGGGGACTGCGGCGTGAGAGGGGACGGGACGGGACGGGCGCCGCCACGGATCTGACGGGATCGTGCCACGAGGCAGGACCCCGCCGCAGACTGGATCAGAAACGTGCCGTGGGATTGGGCTGGATTTACGCCACGGGATGGGGTCGTGCCATGGATCAGATCGGTTTTATGCCACGACACGGGATTGGATTTGATTTATGCTGTAAGATTGGATCGTGCCACGGAACAGACCGGATTTGTGCCACGAGATCAGATCGCGCCCCGGATCAGATCGGATTAGTACCATGAGATCGGATCACGCCACGAGATCGGATGGGACTCGTGACACCAGGTGGGATGGCGCCACAGATTGGACGGGATTCGTGCCACGAAATGGGACGGTGCCGCAGATAGGACCTGCGCCACGAGACGGGACCATGCCACGGACCAGCGTGGATCGTGCAGGAGAGTGCACATCTCCCCACACCGTTGGCCAAGGTGAGGATGCCCCAAAACCCCTTCACCGTGGTGGTGGTGCTGGTGGTGATTGTGGTGGTTGTGGTGATTGTGGTGGTTGTGGTGATTGTGGTGATGGTGCTGGTGGTGGCGATGGTGCTGGTGGTGGTGATTGTGGTGGTGGTGCTGGTGGTGGTGGTGATTGTGGTGGTGGTGATGGCTGTGGTGATTGTTATGGTGATTGTGGTGGTTGTGGTGGTGGTGCTGGTGATGGTGCTGGTGGTGATTGTGATGGTTGTGGTGATTGTGGTGGTGGTGCTGGTGGTTGTCGTGGTTGTGGTGATTGTGGTGGTGGTGATGGCTGTGGTGATTGTTATAGTGATTGTGGTGGTGGTGCTGGTGGTGCTGGTGCTGGTGGTTGTGATTGTGGTGATGGTGCTGGTGGTGGTGATGGCTGTGGTGATTGTTATGGTGATTGTGGTGGTGGTTGTGGTGGTGGTGGTGGTGATGGCTGTGGTGATTGTTATGGTGATTGTGGTGGTGGTGCTGGTGGTGGTGGTTGTGGTGATTGTGGTGGTGGTGATGGCTGTGGTGATTGTTGTGGTGATTGTTATGGTGATTGTGGTGGTGGTGCTGGTGGTTGTGGTGATTGTGGTGGTGGTGATGGCTGTGGTGATTGTTATGGTGATTGTGGTGGTGGTGATTGTGGTGGTGGTGCTGGTGGTTGTGGTGATTGTGGTGGTGGTGATGGCTGTGGTGATTGTTATGGTGGTTGTGGTGGTTGTGGTGGTGGTACTGGTGGTGGTGATGGTGCTGGTGGTGCTGGTGCTGGTGGTTGTGGTGATTGTGGTGATGGTGCTGGTGGTGGTGATGGCTGTGGTGATTGTTATGGTGATTGTGGTGCTGGTGCTGGTGGTGGTGATTGTGGTGGTTGTGGTGATTGTGGTGGTGGTGATGGTGCTGGTGTTGATCGTGATGGTTATGACGGTTGTGGCTGTGGTGACTGTGGTGGTGACGGTGTTGATGGTTGTGGTGGTGATTGTGGTGGTGTTCATGATGGTGATGGTGGTGGTGGTCTCACCTCATCCTCTCCTGCTCCCGCCTCAGCCGCTCCTTCTCCCTTTCCACCTGCTCCGCCTGAGCCTTCAGCGCCTTCTCCCGCTCCTCCTTCTCCCGCGCCGCCCTCTTGAACTGCTCGAAGCTGTCGCTGGAGGACTTTGCCGTGGAGGATGGAGTGGTGGGATGTTTCTGGACCAAGCTCGCCCAGGAACCCATATTTTTGATCTTCAGGTCCTACAGAGACAAGGTTGGGTAGGTGAGGAAGAGCCCGGCCAGGGAGGGGAAGCCCATCCGGCAAACGCCCATCCCACTGCTGACGAAAAGCCGTTCCCCATGGAACACTTCCCTCATGGAAAGCCCTTTTGGTTTCCCGGGGCTGGAGGTGGCCAGAGGAGGGTGGTGGATCCACATTGGGCATCAACGTTGACCATCTCCTCCCCCAAAGCCAAGCAGGCAGCTCCAACAGCTTCCCGGGAATGCCAGGAGCGGGACCGGCTCCTCAGCACCTCCCATTTTCCACGCACCCTTGGAATCATGGAATGGTTTGGGGTGGAAGGGACCTTTAAAGGTCACCTGGTCCAACCCTCTGCCATGAAAGGGAGGATCTCCACCTAAATGAGGTTGCTCAAAGCTCCGTCCAACTTGACCTGGAACATTCCCAGGGATGGGGCATCTCCCACCTCTCCGGCAACCTGGGCCAGTGTCTCACCACCCTCAGCGTAAAATATTTCTTAGGTCCCATCGAAACCCAAACCCACCCTCTCCCAGTTTAAAACCGTTGCCCCTTGTCCTACAGGTCTTGGTCAAAAGTCTTTCTCCATCTTCCTTATAAGCCCCTTTATCTACGGAAAGGCCCCAAGGAAGTCTTCCTGGAGCCTTCTCCAGGCTGAAGAACCCCAACTCCCACAGCAGAAGGGGTCCAGCTCCTGGATCATCTTCACGGCCTCCTCTGGACCTGCTCCAAAAGGTCTGTTTCCTTCTTGTCCTGAGGACCCTGGAGCTGGACGCATGTCTCCAGGTGGGGGCCTCAGGAGAGCAGAGGGGGAGGATGCCCTCCCTCGACCTGCTGGCTACGCTTCTTCTGATGTAGCCCAGGACACAGTTGGCCAGGTCATGTTCAACTTTCCGTCCACCAACACCCTCAAGTCCTTCTCCATGGGGCTCCTTCTCCATCCCCTCACCCCCCAACCTGCACTGATACCCACCCAGGTGCAGGACCTTGGCCTTGGCCTTGTAGAACCTCCTGTAGAACCCCCTGAGGTTCTCACGGGCTCACTTCTGGAGCTTCTCCAGGTCCCTCTGGATGGCGTCCCATCCCTCAGCTTGGTAGGGGATCCCATCTCCACCTCTCCAACCCCCATCAGGTGTGTTCAACCTCCAACCAGGAAATTTGGAGGTGGAAAAATTCCAAATGGGAAATTTGGAGGTGGAGAACAACAAATCTTGGTTGTACACCAAAATTCAGGTGACCAACATGGCCCTGCTCAATTTTAGGAGCTTTAATTCTAAATTTTGGGAGGTTTTTTCCCAATTTTTGCCAGACGACGTTACCTTTTTGGGGGCGACGGGTGTTTTCGGCTCCTGTTTCTGCCGATCTTTTTCCTGCACTCCCGGCGGTGGGGGGTTTTGCTCCGGGGGTCTGATGACAGGTCGGCCCCCCTCCATGGGTTTCATCTCCGTCCCTAAAAACCAGTAGCTCCCATCAGTTTGTGGGGGTCTCCACCACCGAAACAGGGGGTGATGGGGGTCTCGGCCACCAAAATTGGGGGTGGTGGAGTCTCCATCATCAAAACCAGGAGGTTGATGGGGTCTCAGATACCAAAACTGGGGGTGACGGGGTCTCAGCCCCTGAAATGGGTGGTGATGGGGGTCTCAGCCCCCAAAATGAGGGGTGACAGGAGTCTCAAAACCCCAAACTGGGGCACGATGGGATCTCAGCCACCAAAACTGGGGGATGACGGGGTCTCAGCCACCAAAACTGGGGGCCAATGAGGTCTCCACCACCACAATGGAAGGTGATGGGGTCTCCACCACCAAACAGGGGGTGACGGGGTCTCCACAGCTGAAATGGGGGGGCGATGCGGGTCTCAGCACCCAAAATTGGGGGTGATGGGGTCTCAGCCCCTAAGATGGGTGGTGATGAGGGTCTCAGCCACCAAAAGCGGGGGACGACGACACCTGAAGGGTCACGTCCCTGGACTCACGTTGCGGGATGTGCGCGGGCGGTTTGATGCTCTCCGGGTGTTTCGGCGGATCTTGCCGCAACGGGGGACTGAAGGTCTCGTTACGGATGACGGGCGAATGCATCTTCTCCTCCTTCACCACCATGGGCTGCGACTGGACAACGGAGGCGGCTCGCATCTCCTGCCGCGATAACAAGAGGGTCAAGAAACGTCGGGCGACGCCCTTCCCTCGTCCCCACATCCCCCATTTCCCGATGCGAACTGCTGGCCAACGAACGGCCCCCTGAGCTTTCGGCGCTTGCTCCCAAGCGGGTGGCGGGAAGACGATGGTCCCCGTTGGTCGGGACCCCCCGGGGTTGGGTGCTCTGCTTTCCTTTTTACCTGTTTTTTTGGCTGGATAGTTTGTTGAGGTGGCGACTGGTGGACCAAACCCTGGAACTGCGGCATCTGTGGGGAATGCATCATGAGAGGGGAAGGGGCTTCCCTCAAGTGACCTGGGAACAGTTTGGCAGCAATCAGTTAACCGTCGTCACCACCGGCACGCCAAACATCACCCGAAAAACGCTGAGCGGCGCACGCCATTGCCCCGTGGGACAATCTCTCTTCCTGGCTGGTGGCCCTGGGATGTCCCCAGTGGACCCCAGCCACCTCCTCCACTGCCGCGAGCAAACGCCGGGGAGCAGAAGATGCTCCAAGGCCGTGTGGTGGCCTGTCCCGCCTTGCTGATGCCCGTTTGTGGTGTCCCCCCGTAATTTGATCCCTTCTGCTCATTCTTCTGGTGGTCCATCAATATTCCCGGCTGTAAAACCGGTCCCCCCGGGACACCCGGGCACCGACACCGCCCTGCCTGCTCCTCCCCCTGCCTGCACCTCTCCCTGCCCACAGCCATGGAGGCAGGACGAGTTGGCTCCATGAGCAACAGGAGGTTTTCGGGAGCCAGCAGGCTCCATCTCAGGCATCGCGTCCAAGCTGCCTGCGGCACCTCTGCAGGCAGGAGAAGCAGCTCCAAGCGCTGCCTGCCTTCACCTGGGCTCCATCCCTTCAAATCCCTGGATTCTGTCCTGCCCATGCCCGCAGGGATGACTTTGGGAGCAAAGACCCAACAGGCCACGACCTGCGGAACCACCGAGCGAACGCAGGAGCGAGACCTCCCCGAACCACCGAGGTTTTATGGGTGCCCGGTCTTCTAAGCACAACGCTGCCAGAGTTATGCCGGCCAGAGACGTTCTCCACTGGGAATGTCGGTGGTGGCACCACCGAGCCCACGGCAATCACGGAGATCTGGGATCTCCCAAGCCAACCTTGAAGGCTGAGCCCCATGGCCACATTCTCTCAGCTGCTTCCTCCCATTTCTGGGGTGGCTGGAGGTCATCCCACTGTGTGTCCCCCTAGATCCTCCCTTCTCCTCCTCTGCCCGGCAGCCGAGCAGCTGCGTTTATCGGAGGCCGTGCTCTGAAAAATGCCGGGAAACCCCCATGGGGCACCCACAGCCCTGACATCCTCCAAGAGCCCGGAGCCTCCTCAAGAGAGACCACCCAATGCTGGCACCCAGCCGGGACGGCGATGGACGCGAGGCCAGCGCTCTCCAACATCAGAGCTCCACCGAGACTCAAAAACTTGAGATCCCTGAGATCTTCAAAGATTTGAGATCCCCAGCTTCCTCAAAAACTTGAGACTCTCAAGATCCTCAAAAATTTGAGACCCTGGAAAATTTGAGACCCTCAAGATCCTCAAAAACGAGGTCCTTGAGTTCCTCAAGGATTTGAGAACCTCAAGATCCACAAATATTTGAGATCCTCAAAAATTAGATCCTTGAGATCCTCACAAATTTAACAGCCTTGTTCCTCAAAAATTTGAGATCAAGATCCTCAAACACTTCAGATCCTCAAAACCTTGAGATCCTTGAGTTGCTCAAAGATCTGAGAACCTCAAGACCCTCAAAAATGAGATCCTCGAGATCCTCAAAAACTTGAGATCCTCGGAAACTTGAGATCCTTAAGTTCATCAAAGATCTGAGAACCTTGAGATCCTCAAAATCTTAAAACACTTGAGCTCCTTGAGTTTGTCAAAGATCTGAGAACCTCGAGATCCTCAAAAATGAGATCGAGATCCTCAAACACTTGAGCTCCTCAAAACCGTGAGCTCCTTGAGATTCGAGATGGGAAGAGGCTTTGCCCAGGCAGTTACATCAGGCTCTGGCTAACCAGGACTTCTTCTGCACCCACGACCGTCTACCAACAGGTGCCGGTGGAGCTTGGAGGACGCATGGAAACCGCCCCACCGCCCCGTACCCCCCCTCCTCGTCACGCAATGCCACTTGGCTCAAGCCGTAGACTCAACCGCCGTCCCTGACTCCCGCTCACCGGTCGAGTAGGGATCAGGCTTATGGTGCCGCGGCGACGGGTGATGCTGGATGACCTGCTGCGGTTTGGCCGGCTGCGGTGGCGGGGGCGGCGGGGGCGGCTGCGGGGGCGGATGTTGCTGCGGCGGCGGTTGGGGTTGGGGGATGTGGGATGGGAAGGGCATGGGTTGCATGTGCATGGGCCGCGGCGGCGGCTGGTGCTGCAGCTGCTGCACCGCGGGGTGAGCCGGCGGCTGCAGGGGCGGCTGCGGTTGCGACTGGACCTTCACTGAAGGGAGAAGAGGAGTCTGCGGCTGCACTTTCTGCAGCTGCTGAAGGTAGAGCTGCATCTGGCTGGTGCTCAGAGGCAGGTTGTGGTGCGGCGGAGGAGGTTCTTCGTCCTCCAGCAGGACCTGGGGAGGCTGGGGCAGAGGCGGCTGAGGAAGCATGGGCTGCTGGCTGATGGCCGGCGAGACGGCCGGTGGACGCGAAGGCTTCGGGGGTAACGCCGCGGCTCGGTTACTGGGTCTCGAGGGCTGCTGAGGCAGAGCGTTGTGCAAAGCTGAGGAGAAAGGGAAGGAGATGAGAGATGGCTTGAGAGGTGGGGTCGTGTCAACCTCATGAGGTCCAACCAGGCCAAGTGCAAGGTCGGGGCAATTCCAAGGCCAAATCCAGGCTGGGCAGAGAATGACCGGAGAGCAGCCCTGAGGAGAAGCACTTGGGGGTGTTGGTGGGGGAGAAGGTGGCCAGAACCCCCCGCAGCCTGGGCTGCATCCCCAGCAGCGTGGGCAGCAGGGCAAGGGGGGGATCCTGCCCCTCTGCTCCGCTCGGGGAGACCCCCCTGCAGCGCTGCCTCCAGCCCTGGGGCACCAACAGCAGAAGGACACGGAGCTGTGGGAGCGGGGCCGGAGGAGGCCCCGGAGATGCTGGGAGGGCTGGAGCCCCTCTGCTGTGGGGCCAGGCTGAGAGAGCTGGGGGGGGGTCAGCCTGGAGAAGAGAAGGCTCCGCGGAGACCTCGGAGCCCCTTCCAGTCCCTAAAGGGGCTCCGGGAAAGCCGGGAAGGGACTCTGGAGCAGGGAGGGGAGCCGTGGGACGAGGGGGAAGAGTTTTACACTGGAAGAGGGAGATTGAGATGAGATCTGGGGAAGAAATTCTTGGCTGTGAGGGGGGTGAGCCCCTGGCCCAGGTTGCCCAGAGAAGCTGTGGCTGCCCCATCCCTGGAGGGGTTCAAGGCCAGGTTGGCCGGGGCTTGGAGCAACCTGGGCTGGTGGGAGGTGTCCCTGCCCAGGGCAGGGGGCGGCACTGGGGGGGTCTTTACGGTCCCTTCCCACCCAAACCGTTCCACGATTCTATGAGATGGTGGCACCACGGACATCCGGAGCGGAGAACCTCCCCTCGCCCAGCCACCGCCCCGGTCATCCTCCAGGAGGACTAAAAACCCACCCGACGCCATCCTCTTCCTCCCATCGTGAGGAAGGACCACGCTGTTGGGCTCGTCTCAAGAAGCCACGCTCACCTGGAGGAGACACCACGGCATGCTGGTTGAGGTGGGGAGGAGTGCTGTGCTCGGGCGGCTGGGGGAGATGGGGCGGCATCTCCGGTTGAGGGAGATGCATGATGGGTTGGGTGAAATGCGTCATGGTGTCGAACATGTTCCCCGGCAGCGGGTGCTCCAGGACGGGGACTTGCGCGGGGACGAAAGGCGGAGGAGAAGACTTCATTGGCGGAGGAGCTTGTTGAGGGACGGGCGGCGGCGGGGGCGGCGGCGGGGGCTGCTGGGGTGGTAACGGCTGCGGCGGTAACGGCTGCGGTGGCGGCGGGGGCGGAGGGGGCTGCTGCGGCTGCGGTGGTGGAGGGGGCTGCGGCGGCGGCGGTTGCTGCTGCACCGGTTGATGGTGGTGATGGTGATGCTAAGGGAGGGAAAAAACCACCGGTGAGTTACTTAAGCACCGTTTTGGTCAACAAAAACACTTTCTTGGCCAACAAAAACACCTTCTTGGCCATGGAAAACACCTTCTTGGCCAACAAAAACACCTTCTTGGTCAATGAAAACACCTTCTTGGCTATTGAAATCACCCTCCCGGTGACCAAAATGCCTTCCTGGTCACTGAAACGCCCTCCCGGTCACCAAAATCCCTTCCTGGTCAATGAAGAGCCCCCATGGCCACCGAAATGCCTCCCCAGTCCCCAGATCACCTTCCCTGTCATCCAAGTGCCCTCCCAGTCACCGAAACACCGTCCCAGTCACCAAAACCACCTTCCCAGTGTCCCTTTCACCCCACCCCCCCCCCATTCGGGCTGGCTCAGGAGAGCTCCCAAGCAAAACCAAGTGGCCAAGCAAAGGGAGGGCATGGACCCAGCCGAGCGTGTCGGCATTCCCGGCACTCCCGAACCTCCCCAGGGATTCGATCCCAACTCAAGGGAGATGAAAAGGACGTTCCGTCTCCTACCTTTTTTTGTTCTCGCCCCGAATGCCCTTTTTTCTTCAATTTCGGTGCCATTTCTGCCAAAAAAAGACAAGAAAGGGGAACAGAGCAAACGTTAGTACCGCAGCGGTGCCGCTCTTCCCCATCGCCCCCCGAAGAACCCAACGGCACCGATTCAGGACCAACGACGGCAAAGGAGACGGTTTTAGGCATCGATGGTGCTGGATTTCCCCGGGGACCCCTTGCCCGGAGGCTGGGGGGGGGTTTCACCGTCATGCTGTCGTGACCCGATAGCAAAAAGGAGTGGACAATGAAGGCGAAGACCCCTCAGTCTCCTTCCACCGGTGTCTTCGCGGTGGAAAAGGACCCAACGGCCAAGAAAAACCATTGCTCAACCAGACTCAGCTATTCCAGGAATGCCGCCTTGCTCCGAAGGGGGAGATAAGGAGCGAGAAACTTGGCAGGAGGAATATAAAAAAATACGGTATCAAATATCCCGGCTACGCAAACAGCAATTTTCCATCCCCCTTTCCTCCTCAATCCGTGAGGGTATGGGTTTGCTTCCCGCGGGATGATCTCTCACGCCTCCTCCCCTCCCGAGATATTTTTAAAGCATCGTCACTGAAAACAACTGGCTTGAGTTTGGGTCCAGGGCGACGATTTCCCAGGATTTCCTCCACAAACCATGCCAAGAAATAAGAGAAATAACAAAAATACATCGTCCCAGAATGCTCATCCAGCCCCAAAAATCCCTCGGCGGTGGGATTTTTGCCTGCATTTGGCACGGTGTTTGGACGTGCCCGGCAAAACGCAACAGATAAAACCCTCGCAGCGACAATTCTTGGCGGGGGGATGGGGTGGTCTCCAGGGAGCATTTCCCAAATAGGATTTTCCCTTAAATCCCTCCAGAAATTGATTTAATTTCTTAATTAAACTTAAGTTTAAAGTTCTTTCTTTAATTTCTTAAGTCTTAAGTCACTCAGCACTGGTGACCAGTATGAGCACTGGACGCCGGGTGATGGGCTGTGCCGGTCCAGCGGCACCGTTTGCAGATTTTAAGGCTGAAGTAGATAAAAAAAGTAGTTTTCCGGGGGAAAAATGCCAACTAAAAAATAGCTGGGAAGGGGAGAAGGGAAAATCCCAGCACTGGGCGCTCGGCTCCTCTTGATCTGCCTAAAAATGTTTGGGTTTAAATATAAGAAGTTTTGGGGTTCAAGGTGGAAAAGGGTTTTTGAGCCCGCGGTTGATGATTCTTGACGTTACACAGCCCAGATCCAGCGGATCCGTGGATAACGGAAGAGCAGGATTAAAATGGGAAGAGGAGAGGGGGGATTCTTCAGAGCATCACGATGCTGGGCTTGAGTGATCACGGATTTGGATGGGCATCTGTGGCTCTGGATGGGTGGCCACGGCTCTGGTTGAGTGTCCACGGCTCCGGTTGGGTGTCCATGGATCCAGATGGGCATCCCTGGCTCCAGGTGGGTGGCCGTGGGTCCAGATGGGTTTCTGTAGCTCCAGCTCAGTCTGGAGAAAAGAAGGCTCCGAGGAGACCTCAGAATGGCCTACCAGGATCTTAAGGGGGCCAACAAGAAAGCCGGGGAGGGACTTTTTAGGATGTCGGGTCATGGTAGGACTGGAGGGAATGGATTAAAGCTAGAGCTGGGTCGATTCAGACTGGACGTTAGGAAGAAGTTCTTCACCATGAGGGTGGTGAGACACTGGCCCAGGTTGCCCAGAGAGCTGGTGGAAGCCCCGTCCCTGGGAGTTTTTAGGGCCAGGCTGGACGGGGCTCTGAGCAACCTGCTCTAGTGGGAGGTGTCCCTGCCCAGGGCAGGGGGGTTGGAACTAGATGATCTTTAAGGTCCCTTCCAACCCTGACGATTCGATGATTCTATGATGGGCATCCGTGGCTCAAGAAGAGCGTCCGTGGATCTGGCTGGGCCTCTGTAGCTCCAGATGGGCATCCATGGATGATACAAGAGGGCACCCCCAAATCCTGATTGGCATCCAGGGCTCCAGATGGGTGGCCACAGCTCCGGATGGGTGTCCATGGAGCCCAATTGGCATCCACAGCTCTGGACGAGTGTCCATGGCTCAAAACGGGCATCCACAGATCCAGACAAATGTGGGAGCAGACCCACCTTCCAGAAAGGCCAAGATCTGATGTCCTCTTCCGTCAAGACGAGAAGCGCTTTGCAGGGCTTCACCGCTCATTGCGCTGATGCTGGAGAAGCCAGGACAAGAAGCGGAGAGAAGTTTCTCAAGCAAATGTTCCCTACGGATAAGACACGTCCGGGCGCAGCTCTCGGGGAGCAGACGTGGCTGCATGGAGGCCCCCAATTTCTGCCTTGTCCTATTTAATCGGGATAAAACCACTCATGGGATGGTGAAGAAACCCCCAAATCGGGAGAAATCTGCAGAGCGCAGGTGTCGGGTGGCAAGAGGAGAAAAGCTGCGGACTAAGCCAGGATCAGGAGGGATTAAGCATCGGTTCCTGAAAAAGCCGCATGATACGGCTGAACACATCCCTGCTCCGATTTTGGGTGGGAAGAGGAGCTGTTACGGCTCAACTGTGAGCAACGGCTGCTCCAAAACCCACTTCTTCTCCGGTATTGCTCCTTCGGGGAAGACGGTCGTGCTCTTCTCCATCCATCCTCCGACGTGCCACAACCTGGCGGTTCTCCCAGGGGAGCTTTTTCGGCATAGGCTTTGCCATCGTTCTTGGAACAAGCTGAATATCGTCACAACGAACTGAGGCAAGACCTTGGAGGAACAGAATGGGCAGATCCCACCACTTGAATCACCCGCTCAACCGCAACCGTGGCTGAAAGCATCTGCTGACGAATGCACGCTTTGGGAGACCCTTCACCAAGAAGACAAAGCCAATGGAGACCAGGAGAAGCAAAGCCACAACTGCCTTGGGGTAATCACCAGGTGGCACTGGTGATTTCAGAGACACGACGGGCCTCGTTAACCAAACTGAAGGATGAACCTTCACTGTTGAAGATGGTTGTTGCGTTACAGTTAGTATCATGTGGTTCAGCATCTCCCCAGGGATCAAGGGCAACGAGAAGAAGGCCTGTCTGATCTCCAACCCTGATGGTGTTTCACACTGGCCAGAGACGTCTTCCCCAAGAAGACGAAGCCAATGGAAACCATGAGCAGCAAAGCCAGAATGGTCCCAGGGGTATCGCCCAGTGGCATTGGTGACTTTGGAGATGCCAACCCCACCAAAGGATGAAGCTTCTTCAACGTTGAAGATGGTTGTTGGGTTACAGTTGGCGTTGTGTGGTTCAACATCTCTACCAGTGATTCCCCGGGGATCAAGAGCACCGAGAAGAAGCCCCGTCCCAACTCCGACCCTGATGGCATTTCACACTGGCCAGAAATGTCTTCACCAAGAAGACGAAGCCAATGGAGACCATGAGCAGCAAAGCCAGGATGGTCCCAGGAGGATCACCTGGTGGCATCGGTGACTTCGGAGATGCCAACCCCAACGAAGGATGAAGCTTCTTCGCGGTTGAAGATCGTAACAGTTGGCGCTGCGAAGTTCAACATCTCTGCTGGTGTCTCCCCGGGGAGCAAGGGTCCCATCTCTGACCCCGACGCCATTTCATGCCGGCCGGTTAAATCTCATCCGCGAGGCTAAAAATCACCGAGGTTAAAGAAAAAGGTAATTTCCTTGATGTCATTTCAAGATGTTTTTAGAGCAGAAAAGGGTAAATCGGTGCACGAGGCTCTGCTCCTGCCGGTGTGTCAGCAGCCCCGGGTGTATGTTTTTATTTTTCCCTAAATCCTCATCTTTTACGCCCACCCAAATTCACCCGGAAGGGCAAAACACCGACATACGGTTCACTCTCATCATAATCGCCACAGTATTGGTTAAAATTCCATGACTATACAAAAAAGTGTATTTTCCGTAGCAATTTTTTGATTTTGTTATTTATTGATTTTATTCTTTAAAAAGAAAAAATGTCAAAGCTATACAATTTTTCTCTGGTTTTCTTTTTTTTTTTTGTTTGTTGCGGGGGGAAGAAGCTGGTGGTTACATGGCTGCAAAATCCCGAAGCATGCAGAGAGAGTATAAAAATAAACAGATTTATATAAAGTATTTGTAGCAGAGTAAGGTTAAGTGTGTGTGTGTGGGGGAAAATCTAAATAAAAGCGGTTACGGAAAACAGTCCGTTCTTAGTTAAATTCATCCCTATTTTCCAAATCCGGTGCGTTCGGGCAAAAAATAGATCTAGAATTACAAGCGTGCTAAAAACATGCAGTTACACATTCCAATAAAATCACGATCCCACGTCATTCCCCCTGCGTTTCCCAGGAAAATAACGGACTTCCTTGGGGAAAATGTAATAAATGCTAAAAGCGACTGGAGGCTAAAACCAAAACAACCCCCAAAAGCAACTTTTTGATATAATATCGATTATAAATATGATTGTTCTGATATAGAAGGGAAGCTCTATTAAGTTTTAAGGCAGCAGAGGTGCGACGGGGCCTCCTGGATTTGGTGGTGAATGTGTTTTTTTTAGTGGAAAATATTAATTTTAACTAATTCTGCTCTTGGAGATGGGAGCGGTGGCTTCATCCGCCCTACGGACCCCATGAATTTCCCCCCCAAAATTGAGAATGCCGGTGTCTGCGACGCGGCTGTTGTGGAACGATTGGGTCAGCCATAATTCTCAAAATCCCATTAAAGACACCAAAATTCCCCTAATTTCACCCCAAAGGCGCTTGACGGGGTGTTGGATGCGGCACCTGAAGGGATGCTCAACCCGGAGCCTGCACAAAGACTCCGCCGCGGCAAAGACGCGTTGCTGGCGGAAAACTGGGACCCCCCCGGCATCACCGCGAGGTGCCGTACGGCACCCGGGAGCCTCTTCGGTGAGACTCAACCCGACGCAAAGCCACCGGGAAGCGTTTCTAGGGTAAAACTAAAGGGATTTGGGTTTTTCTCAGCAGCATTATCGGCGTAAAGCCACGCGCCGGGTGGTGAAGGAGTGACACCAAATCCTTCGCACCGTACTCCACGGGCGAGAAACCGAGCCCGGGAACAGGGCAAAAAAGGAGGAAATTCTTTCCAAAGTCTTGAAAAAAATAAATGCGGATTAAACCTTTAAATCAAACCCAAGCGCCTGCAAATTAAACCAGGGGAATTTGGAATTAAACCCAGGGAATTTGGGATTAAACCCAGGGAATTTGGGATTAAACTCAGGTAGGTATCCGTAAATTAAACCTGGGCACCGCTGGACTAAACCCCGTGGATTAAGACCGGATTTTTTTGAATTAAAACCAAATGTTTGGGAATTAAACCCGGGCACCTGCAGATTCCAGGTACCCGTGAATTAAACCTGGGTAATTTGTGAATTAAACCCGGGTATTTGGGAATGAAACCGGGGTGTTTGTGAATCAAACCCGGTATTTGTGAATTAAACCCGGTATTTGTGAATTAAACCCGTGTACCTGCAATTCAAAGCTGGGCACCCGTGAATTCTGATGAACTTTGAATTAAACCCCGGGCACCCGCTAATTAAACCCAATTACTTGCCATTTAAACCCCGATACCTCGGAATTAAACGCGCGGGATCTTCAACTCGGGAGACGCCAGCTCCTTATTACCCAGCCCCCCGTTAACGCCTCTCCTCCTAACGCCAGAGCCGAGAACTCGTTAGCAAAAGCGCCTAATGATTCCCCGAAATCAGCTCCGTGAGCCCCCCCCAAAAACGAGTTTTCCAGCTCTAACGCCGGATTTAATCCTTTGTTAAAGATAACGGCGCCACTGATGCCTTGAGGACGCTGCCAAGCCTTTGCCTTCACCCAACTGCATAAAACACGCCCAAAACCGGTATTTTCCGAAGGAAATTTCAGAAAATAAGCAAAATCAGGCGTTCGCGACCCAACGGAGGCTTAGCTTTAATTGCTAAAGTCTTAATCGCTACTAATAATCAGTGCAGCTGCATGATTTCTCCCCCCGCCCCCAGTGGGTATATTGGGTCCTGGGAAACGTTTCCTGAAATATTTGGGGGACGAAATAACGCGAGCGATGAGGATGAAGAGGGAGAGCCCTTCCTTTTTGCCTTTAAACCCCCCCAAATTCAGCGCCTACCAAAAATTCGCCAGATTTCAAGCTGCCCGAGCCCAAACGCCAACGCTCAACCTACCCTGGATGCTTCCAGGATGGAGTCGGGGGGGGGGGGAGTGTGTAATTTGCATCCACTAATTACTAATTAGAACACGTTAAACCGGAATAACCCTCTCGATCGGCACCTCCGGTTTCTCAGAGCTGAAGGCGAAGGCTCAGTCCCAGCTCCAACGCTACAAAACCGGTATTATTTTTATTTTCCCTCCCTTTGAAGCCTCCTCTTTTCCCGGTTTTGGCCAATTTTTGGCCAAACGCTCCCAATTTTATAAAATAACGTGTTGAAATTGCCAGCCACGTGGAGGGATGGAGCCGTCGCATGGATTCAAGGGGGGGAAATACAAATCATTCCGATTTTAAAAAGCTGGGGGTTGCAAAAAGGCAAGAGGCGGGGTCGTGGGAGCCGCTGCCGAGCAGCGAACCCGCACTTTTAAAAGAGAATGAAAAGGGAGTCGCAATTAATTGCAATTAAATCTACCTTACAATTTCATCGCATCTGCTCGTGTGCGTTAGCGCCAACCGCCTCCGTTTTCGTTACGGTAAACGCAAGCAAACGCAAAAACCAAGGCCAAAAAAGCCGCGTCGCCGACGTTCGGCACCGATTTTCGAGTCACAAACATTTATCGCGTGGAATTACCCCACCGTGGGGCGGTCGGGGGAGCGGGGGCGCAAATAAAAACCTCGTTAACAGAAAAGAAGATCGTGAAGGTGCCAGATCTCATTAAAAATCGCAGGGCAAATTTTGAAGCTTACCAGGGAATTTGAAATTTGATTTCTCCGCTTAAGCCAGCGCCGGCGTTGCCACCATTATCCTCCCGGAAAAATATTAATAGATGTAAATATTTTAGAGCGGCCAAACTAAACCGCCCCCGTCCCTCTCGGGGTTATTAAATCAAACACACGCCCTGAAAAATGTGTCCTCCGACGTCTTAAAAGGTCTTTGAAAAGGTTTTAAAATGTCTCAGAGACTTAAAGCACCTTAAGGGGTCTCTGAAAAGGTCTTAAAACATCTTAAAGTGTCCTAAAAGGTCTTTAAAAGGTCTTAAAACGCCTTAAAGCATCTTAAAAGGTCTTTTAAAAAGTCTGAAACCACCTTGAAGAAACGTAGAGCACCTCATACGGTCTTTTAAAAGGTCTTAAAATGACTTAAAGGGTCTTAAAAGGTCCTTTTAAAAGTCTCAAAACATCTTCAAGTGACCTAAAGCACATTAAAAATTCTTCAAAAGCTCTTAAAACACCTTAAAACGTCTTTAAGAGTCTTAAAAGGTCTTTTAAAAGGACTTAAAATACAACTTAGAAGTGATTCCCGGGATGGAGATCGACGGGACACGGGGCAAATCCCTGCGCTGAAGGGTTTCCTTCGTGTATTTTAATCGGAAAGGGGAGGAAAAAATGGTTTAGGAGAGCAAAAACGCACCACGCACTGGCAATTAATTAATTAAACGAGACAAATTCTCTTAATTAACCTCCTACCCCAAGCATTACGGGTGGGTTTCATCCCCTGAGGGGGATAATTCCAAGGGTATCCATGCCGGAGCCGCACTGGGCGGATAACGCCCGTCTACGTTGGCCAAATGAAGCCCAAACACTCCCAACCGCGTTGGCCAACGCCGCAGAAAACATCGGATTTGGGGAAAAACAGCAAAAAAACCCAGGATGAAAACATTTAAAAACTCAAAACGCAAGAGCAACCCGCGCTCCTCCGCATCCGCCCAGCCACCGTTTTGGGGAGAAAGACTCAAAAAAGAGCATTTTCCACTCAATCCAAAGGCTGCTTTTTGCCCGGAGGAGATTTTTGGTGCTTTTCTAGGTTTTCCTCATTTTTTTCTATTTTTTTCTAATTTTTTTCGAGGTTTTTCTAATCATAGCGCCGCTCATTGACACTGCATCCCGAAAATTCCCACCTTCCCACCTGGCATCGCCCACCACCGCACTCCAGAGGGAGCCCCGAGATCGCCCCTAGAAACCATCGCCCCAAAATCCATCCTGGTGGAAGAAGATCCCACGATCCCGTCGAGTATCTTCGGGAGGGGGAAAAAAAAAATAGAAGAATTTGAACTAAAATGCAAATTTGGAGATTTACAGCCGACAGGTTTAGCGGGGAAATTTTCTCGGACGGGGTTCTGTTGGGAAACGGGATTCCGGCTCTGGATTTGGGATGAGTTGGCGTTGGGCAAGGTCAACGCTCCGCCAAAGGAGCATCGTTTTGGTTGACGGGATGGCGAACTTGGGAGAAATGAAGATAAATCGGATAAAAAAGACTCAATTAAGCGCATAAATACGGCAAGTTTTGCTGTGCCCCGTCACGCAAAAGAATTTAGCACCAAAGAATTCCATTTTCTGATTGCCGCGCGTCACCCTGAAACGCTCCACCGAAACTTCTCAGCCTCCTCTAAGATAAAAAAAAAAGACCGATTCTATTAAAAATACATAAAAACAGGTAAATATGTTCAATGGTATCAGAATCCCAACATCTCCCAGATAAAAACATCCCCAAAAAGTAGAGGATCGCTGGGAATCATGGCCCGCACCGCTCAAAGGTGAGTCTGATCTTTATTTTTTGGGGCTAATTTTATTTTTGGGGGATTTCTGCTCCTTCTTCTGGTGCCGTTTCCCCTGCACACCCGACCCAGCTCCGACAAGGTATCCCGATTATTTTCTCCTACTTTCCCAACCCATCGGAGATGATTTAAGTCTTACCATCGACTTAAAATGCTGGGATAAGCCCGGCTTAAAACCGGCTTTAAGTGACGACGCAGATTTTTCTTCCCTAAAAACCAACGCGAGCAAGAAAAGCAGAATAATTAAGAAAAAAAATATGAGAAAAGCCTCATTTCAGCCCGAACGATGGTGGTAGGGGGGAGAAGGCGAGAGTTCTGCAGAGCAGATGCTGCTCCGGCGATCAAAAAATTAATTTTAAATAATTTAAAATCTGAAATTAAATTTTAAATAATTTAAAAATTTAATTTAAAATCCTTTTCCTTGATGTAAAAATCCAGCTTTTCTACGTAAAACCCCGTTTCCTCTGTCCGTCTCCATCTTTTTTCGTGGCGCAAGCGGTGCTGGGGGAAACGGTTTAAGCGTCTCTTTGGAGGGAAAAATACAGTGTTTTTTTCCTACAAATACCGATTTTGGGGATTCTGCAGACAACGGGTTTTGCCTCCCGCGCTCACGGCCAAGTTCAGCAAAGAAAATCTTCGGAAAAAATCAACGTATTTGGCTTAAAACGGGACATGTTGTCCCCGTCGAGCCCCAAAACGGGCTGCGTATTGATGATTTTTTTTTTTTTTAAATTATAGAGAAAAACAAAAACAACAAAAAAAAAAAAGAAAAAGAATTAAAAGACCGAGCCAGGAATGAAAACGTATTTATTTATACAGAAACCAGGACTGAGGCGTTAAAGAAGCTGCGTCTAACCTGTTTCCGAATCTTCGCTGTCGGAGGAGCTGGACTCGCTGCTGCTCTCGGACTCGGAGGAGGAAAATCCCTTCATTTTCGAGGAGCCGGCGACGACGTCCACTTTCTCTGCTGCAAGGGGACAAGGCGACATCGTTAAGGGCTAATTCATTAATACTCCCCCCCCTACACCTCCCCCAAAGGAGCTTCCTCCCGCCGGGCTGCGCCAAACGGGGCTGAAAACCCCATTGAGTCGATTTTTCGGTGCATGAGTTTGGCGGGGGAAGGAGGCGGCAGGAGGCTGAGGCAGAGGAGAAGCATCAAATTGCTTTTTTTGTTAATCGCTTAAATGAGAATAATCAGAATACAGCGAGAATCGAGACGAGCGAAGAAAAAAAATTATTCCATTTCCTTCGCTTAGAAGCGTAACCTTGTCCTTTCTGAATCGCTTAAATGTGAAGAAATGAAAGCAAAGAAAAAAATCTAAACCTTTTCTTCAAAGTGTAATTGCCTTTCTCATAGCTTAAATGAGAACTAAAAAAAAAAGAATGAAAATTTTTTATTTAAAAGTATAAAATTGCCTTTTTTTAATAGCTTAAGTTGAGACTAAGTACGAATAAAGGGAAAAAAATTTAACTTTTTTGCTTAAAAGTAGACAATTGCCTAATTTTAAAATTAGCTTAAAAGAGATTAAAGGCAAAAAAAAAAAATCTTTTTTTTTTTTTTTTGCTTAGAAGTATAAAATCGCCTTTTTATTAATAGCTTGGATGAGAACGATCAGAACAAAATGAGAATAAAAGCGAATAAAACGGGTCAGCCACGGCCAAGGAGCTGCTCCCGGAGCCCTTTGCTAAACCAATAAACGGAAAGGAAAAAAAAAAGTAAATTAAAAAAAAAAAAAATCTATATTTTAGAGTAAGTTTATTAGAGACATGGATATTTTAATGTAATAAAAATAAAAATTGGTATAAAAGGACTATTTAACTGGAATTTATGGACGTAACAAACGGGATAGAAAAAACCTATTTTAGTTTTTTAAAGATTTAAAAGAATAGATTTAAAATAGATTTACGATATTAAAAATGAATTGAAATTTCAAAATAGATTAAAAGATTAAAAGAGACGAAAATCGATGTGGAATGCGGGCGTCCCCGCCCGCCTCGCCCCCACCCCCCGGCCGCTTCGTCAGAAAGATCGTTAACGGGTTTGAGAAAAATCGACGTTAATTGGAATTTAAATATTGCCATTTGGGGGGGGGGCGGGGGGGGGGAGAGGAAGGAACCCCCGAGCTGACGGGTCGCGAGAGAAACAGCACCTTAAACACCCTTGGAAAAAAACAAATAAAATCAAATAGGATTTTAAAAATTTAAAAAAAAAAAAAAAGTTTGACAAAATTAAAGGCGATTATTCCGTAAATAAATACAATTTTCAACTCTAGAAATTAAAGAAAAACCTCGACGTTTAAAAATGAAAGAAATGAAATAAAACTTAAAAAGATCTAAAAATGTAAAGCTTAAATAAAATTAAAGACAGTTAAATAAAATGACATAATTTAAAAAGTAAAAGTAAATAACATTTTAAAACCTAAAAATCTAAAAATCTAAAAATTAAAGAAAATGAACGTTTAAAAATTGAAGAAACTTAAAATGAAAATTTAGAATTTGAAGAAAATTAAATATTGGAAAACAGCAAAAACTTAAAGAAACCCTAAAAAATTGAAAAGTAAATAAAATTAAATATTTAAACATCTTAAAAAATTAAATGCAACTTGAAAAAATTTGAAAAAAAAAAAATTAAACAAAAGAAATGAAATCCTCTTTTTCACTGGACAAGGGCATCGAGCGCCGAAATCCCCGCCCCCATCCTTTTTCCTCCCCATTCTCCACCTGGGAAACCATCGCTCAAATAAGGGGAAAAACCGGATTTTGAGGCAAAAAAGTACCTTGAGGTTTCCTCTTCTTGCGCAAACAGGACGTGACGTATCTCTCCAGCTCCCGCAGGGTGGATGGTTTCAAGGTCTCGAAGTCGATCTCGATCTCGTCGGGGTTGGAGTTCTTGAGCGAGGGCTCTCGCGACTGGATGATGTGGACGACGCGACCCAGCTTCTCGCCGGGCAGTTTGTTGATGTCCAGGCTGAGCTGCCGCTTCTCCTCGTAGGACATGGGCTTGCACTTCTCCTCCTCCTCCGACTCGTAGGCGGGAGGGGGTTTGCTGTTCTTCACCGCCACCGGCTCCTTCTTACTACTTAAGAACAATTAAAAAACGTTATTAAAGAATCACGCCGCAAGCAGCCGCTTGGGTCCAACCTCTTCAACGGAACCACCAAATCGCTCCATTTTTCATATTTTTACTTTCCATCCATCTTTTCTCATGTGAAGCTTGAGCATGAAAGCTCGACCATGAGGCTGGGACGCAGAGAGCTGAGCTCAACTTGCTCTTAGACAAGAAGGTTGAGCTCAAATTACCATTAGACACCCAAGGTTGAGCTCAACCTGCTGCAGATGCCCAAAATTGAGCTCAACCTGCTGTAGACACCCAAGGTTGAGCTGAACCTGCTGTAGACATCCAAGGTTGAGCTCAACATGCTGCAGACACCCATGGTTGAGCTCAACTTGGTCTCAGACAAGAAGGTTGAGCTCAACCTGTTCTAGACACCCAAGGTTGAGCTCAACCCGCTGCAGACGCCCAAAATTGAGCTCAACCTGCTGTAGGACACCCAAGGTTCAGCTCAACCTACTGTAGAAACCCCAAAGTTGAGCTCAACTTGCTCTTAGACAAGATGGTTGAGGTCAACCCACTGTAGACACCTAAGGTGAGCTCAACCTGCTGTAGACACCCAAGGTTGAGCTGAACCTGCTGTAGACACCCAAGGTTGAGCTCAACCCGCTGTTAAGACACCCCAAGGTTGAGCTGAACCTGCTGTAGACTCCCAAGGTTGAGCTACCCATCCCAACTCTTGCTCTCCCAAAGAAACAAGCAGCTCCAGGAGATAATTCTGAAAAGCAGGAGCAGCTCCAGAGGGGAATTTCCTTTACATCCGCACTTGGATGGACCAAGGCTCAACCGATGCTGCCCGTTTCTCGCCGGGAACAGCAAGAGGTCGGGGTGTTTGGGAGCCTGAGAGCCCGTACGGAGAGGTAAAACCCAGCATCCGCAAAAAAATATGTTCCTAAGAAGGGAAAAACCCAGCTACGGGGACTCCTTGCCATCACCCTGGGGGTTCTCCACGCTACGGAGGTAGATTCCTAGATGTTTATCTCACCGTTTGCAACGGATTCAGTGTTAACGCAATTAATAAGCGAAGTCTGGGTAGAAAATCACCCCCGAATTAGAAAAGAAGAGGTTAATGGAGTCACAGACAATCCATTTCCCTAAATTAACCTGCTGGGGTTTATTCCAACGTCTGAAGACACCGAATGCTGCGGTGAGGCCTGGGGACAGAGACAAGCTCCAAGATTTCGTTCCTTATTTCCTTCTTCCTTAATTTCATCTCATTACAGAGAAATACGCCAAATAACTCTTTTTCGCCTTGGGTTAAATCCTAAAATCCTGCCTCCCCTTCGAGCCGGCAGCAGACGGGGGCTCTTGGCACCTTACCTCTTAAATGTGAAACCTACGGCTTCCAAAAATGAAGGGACAGGGAGGAAAAATGAGAAGATTTGAGCCAATAACGCGACTCCACGTGATCTTTTTTTCCCCTCTTTCCTGTACTCGGCACATTCACGGCAGCCACGGGGAAAAGCATCCGCCCCGAAAACCACAACGTGACCGCGAGCAACGCCTACGGAGGCGAGAGGCTCGCGGCGAGTCAGCCCTGGGGCGTTACTCATCAAGAATTAAGTTAATTAGCAAAAAGAAATGAAAAATCAGAAGTGCCGTGCGTTAAAAGAGGACGGAAGAGGGACAGGGCTGACCTGGAGGTACTGCTGTTGCTGTTGCTTTTCTTGGCCTTCTTGGTTGGCGGTTCCTTGGCTTTGCTCTTCTTGGCGTCTTCCAGCTCCTCCTTCTTTTTGTGCTTCTCCTTCTTCTTCTCCTTCTTGTCTTTCTCTTTTTTCTTTGGTTTGTTCTGCTGGGGCTGGGACAGGGCTGCGAGCTGCTCGTGCACCGCTTTAAGCTGAGAGACACACGAAGATCAAGATACTTTTACCCGGCGCCTCCTCCTTTTCCATATTAATTAACTTTTTTCTACACCACCCAAGGGCAGGCAGCAAACTCCTGCCGGTGGGGACCACCTTGGTGTGTCCTACCAGGAACCAGAAGGACCATCTTGAAAAAAAACCCCACAATTCCTTCGTGCTTTGCTTGAAAACTAACAATTTTGGGAGCATTTTCCAGCTGATGGTCACTACGGTACAACTAGAAAGTCTACGGCTTTGAGCAAAGTCATATTAATTAACTTTTATCTCTGCTGCCTAACGCTTTCTTATCTTCTGACATTAACTATGTCGGTTCTTCCAGCTTTTCATCGCACCCTGATTTCTGTATATTGAATTATTGACCACTGGGAGAGGACGGAGACAACCTCTTTAGGGGTATTTCTCCTCGCTCAGGCAGAAGTGGGCTGCTCGCTTCGTCAGCACCAGCGATGCTTTAATTACCAGCGCTAATGACGCCGTAAGGATGCGGGAGATAAGGAGCGTGGCTCGTTATCTCACCGGCTTCCCCCACGTTGGGTAAATCCTTGCTCCAGCCCATGTCCTGCCTGCTCAGAAGACACCACCCAAGGGCAGGCAGCAATGACGTGCCACCGGGGACCACCTTGGCGTGTCCTACCAGGAACTGGAAGGACCAGCCTGAAAAAACCACCCAATTCCTTTGTGCATCACTTGAAAACTAACAATTTTGGCGCACTTTGCAGCTGATGGCCACTATTGTACAACTAGAAAGTCTACAGCTTTGAGCAAAGGCCCCGAGGCCACCAAGTTCCAGAAGAAGGGACACCCCCACATCCATCGCGGTACCTGTTCCTGGAGCTCCGCTAACCGCTGAGCTCGCTCTTCCTCGGAGTCATCCGACGAGCTGTCGCTGTCGGAGGAGCTATCGCTGCTGCTGTCGCTAGACGAAGGGGGAGCCACCTTGGTGGGAGGTGGCA
This sequence comes from Larus michahellis, assembly GCF_964199755.1. Taxonomy (NCBI): domain Eukaryota; kingdom Metazoa; phylum Chordata; class Aves; order Charadriiformes; family Laridae; genus Larus; species Larus michahellis. Next base: position 2,267,951 of record NC_133920.1, read on the forward strand.
CCACCACGGGAGAAGAAGCTGGAATCACAGGTTCTTCTGGTTCATCCGGCATCTTGGCGAAGCGCATCTCGAACACGTCCTGAAAATACAAGGGGAAAAATAAACGCAAGGTTTGGCAAAGCGGGATGCTGCCAAGTGTGGTTGCGATCTCCAGGCTGGTCCCTACAGACTTGTGGTCTCTACCCAAGCAATCGACACACCGCGCTGGCGCAGACAAGAGGATTTCCTGAAAGCTCCAAGTCCACTTGGAATTTTGACCGTCTCCAAGATGGTTCTGGGGGAAAAAAATTACCGGCAAGAAGGATGAGACTCATTTAAAAGCCGCATCGTGCAGGTTCTTGAGATCCTCGACATCAGCTGCTGCAATTCCCTCTTCTTTTCACCAAGCCTGGATTTTCCCAACCCACGCCCTGCGAAAACCACCTCAATTCAACCCAAACCCTCGCGTAAGGGCGTTTCCCGTTATCCTCAAGAGCGATGTGTGCGGAGCTGGTTGAATTCCACTTATCCCAATGATGTGAAACGCCTTTTTTCTCCTAAAACTTGACACCAAAATCCATTTTCATTTAAACCTAAGACAAGGCAGATAAGGTGGGACACCCTGGTTGCGTTTAGATCCTGGCTGTATTGCTTGGAGCCTCTTGACTTTGTTTGAAGGAAGAGTTTTGAATGTGTTTTTTTAGTTTCCCAGAAGAAAAACGAGTGCCACCTGCACCCAAAAAGAGATTTTTTTTTCCCCAAGGTGCCACCTTGTGAAGGGCCGTGCACTTGCAGACAAGAAAATGCCATTTTTTAGCATCTCCTACAAGATGAGACCCGAAAATGGGCTCGATTCACCTCCTTGTAGGTGCTCAGGCACTTATTTTGGAGCTTAGCAACTCCTTTTGGAGCCCGTAAGGAGACCGGGAACTCCCAGAAGATGACTCAAGCGATGGTGGGAAGGACAACCCAAGCGTCAGCGTCCACCTCTTCAATGCCGAATCCTAAGAAAATAAAAGATAATTTCTCCTCCTGCCCAAAGGTTTGACTTTCAGGCTACAGTTAGTATTTATTTTTGATATTTCCCAAGTCCTGGGTGTGTGGCTGGGACCGGGAAACCATCGGAGAAGATCCATGATTCCTTTCTGAAGCCCAACGGACCGTAAATATTAACCGTGTGCGCACGGTCATACGGATTTATACAACTTATCCAAAATCCTTCAACAAACCAAACACCCCGTGATATCCAATCACGCTGTTTTAACTCATCGCTCAAGCGATGTTTTCCTTCCTGGAGGCTTCCAGCTCTTCTACTTGAGGCTCATCCTTGAGATTTTAAGGACCTGTTGGGCTCTTCCCATTGTTTTTGCGTTTTCCTTCTTAAAACGCGAGCAGGCGGAGCGTTGTTGGACCGTATTTCTCCATCCTCAGCCTCCTCGTGCCTTTATTTGGGGCATTTTTTCAGGTTTTCCAGGCGCTGGGGATGTTGCTTTGCTGCCTCCACCTGCTGGCAGAAATGCCGTTCCGTTCACGTTCGCGCTCAGGCTCAAATTTCAAGGGAAGGAGCAGAAAAACGCCGGAGGAAAAAGGAGAGATTGCCGAGCTCTTCCAGCGACGGCATCGCTCGTGGGATGCACATTTAATTGTCAGTGAATCACTGCACTTAATGAGTGTTTACAACCTAATTATTGTTTTCCATCAACCAGAAAGTCCGGTTCTTGATTATCACCAGCAGGCACGGCTGCGCCACCCCATACACTCGAGTTTTAAGAGTCAGAAATAAAACCTTCCTAGTTTTTTTATACCTATTTAGTCTTCTAATTAACAGGAAAGCTAATTTAAAGGTCCTTGGTGTGAAGTTAAAAAACAATCCATCCATTCAGAAGCAGCCGGGTTAAGAAAAGCCCTCGGCAGCTGGGAGATTCCTAAAAATCCACCCAGGAATGGATGGAAGAGAAAACCCTGGGAGCGGATAATGAGCTAATTAATGCCTTATTAATCAGGGATTCTTCCTGCTACTGGTTTGTACATCACCTGTAGCGCTCACCTGGCCAAACATAAACCATAAATCTCTTCCAGGAGCTGGCGTTAGCCCTGAAGATCCAAGAAGCGACGATGAAGAAGTAACAAAAAGTGGAAAAACGAGTTATTTCAGTGGCGGACGTTGCCAGGACGGAGGGACAACGCAGCGTCTTGTTGAGCAAGACGCCGCGTAGATTTTCTTTATGGGAGGCTCAAGCCCAAACTTGAATCCTCAGCCTTCTTTCCAAACCTCAGCAGCGCTCCAGAAACCCCTTTCTTCATTTTTATTTTTGAGAACAATTTTCTCAGCAGAGGAAAAGCAGAGGGAGAAGCGACACCCCTGGCGTCAGCAGGTGGGGAGCAGGATCCAGCTGGTATTTTGGTACCAGCCTCCGTCGCATCCCCACCACGGGGCTGCCCCAATGTTTAACGCCCATTTTTGGGGGACTTCTACAGTCAAAAACGCCCTTTTTTCCTCTTCATGCCAGAAATCCAGTTTCCCCGAGCGGTTGCTCCGTGCGGGGACGTGTTCCCGAGCTCGTCCAGGGGATCGATGCGGGTGAAATCCTGATTTCATACAGCCCTCGCTCCAGACGGCATCACCTGGCAATGCCGGTCGCTGAGGACTTTCCTCAAAAAAAAACAAGGGTGAAAAATCCCAAAGAACAGAAAAATCCCAAGTTTCCGTCCAACTACTCAGCGCTTGGCAGCCTGCGAGAGGAGTGACTGGAATTTCAAATCGGATTCATTCTGCTGCTGGTTGGAAAATGCTCCGAGACGTCGTTTAAAGAGGCTGCGACGTCCTTCGGTAGAGTAAAACAAGGAGAAAAAGAGCAGCCAGAGGGCAAGCGGCGAGTTTTCCAGGTTTTTCTTCCCATAAAATCCAGAAAAAAATACGAAGACAACGAATTCGACGAAACTCACGCTAAAAGCAAGCCGCAACACACATCTACTCAGCTCAAATTAAACCAGCCCAAACCTGAGCTGGATTTTTATTAAAAAAACCCAATGAAAAATGCTAAGAGTGCCTAAAACCACAGCTTTGTTTCCTCAACCCTCGGCCGCAGCTTCACATCTGGGTCGAAGGGAAACATCTGGCAGCCTTTTCAGGAGCCGGCAATTTTCCTCGAGTGAAATCCCTCTACGTCACACAGAGGGTTTTGACGCGGGATTTCCAGTTAGAAAAATCCAGCCGAGCTTTTAATATCCAGTTCCTCCCAGTTTTTGGGGTTGTTTTCTTGAGTCAAACGTCCTGTAACCTAAGTTTTTCCCCCCAATTTAATAACTTTCCCTCCAACTTAAGAGCTTCCCCTCAGGTTAATAGCTTTTCCCCCCAATTTATTAGCTTTCCCCCCATAATTTAATAGCTTTCCCCCCAATTTAACAGCTTCCCTTCCAATTTAATAGCTTTCCCCTCCAATTTAATAGCATTTCCCCCCAGTTGAATAGCTTTTCCCCCAACCTAACAGTTTTTCCCCAGGTCTCCGCTGCTTTCGGGTGTAACTCAGTCCCTTCCTCAGCCAGTTTTTTTGAAGTTTAAAGCAATCCAGGCCGGTTTTCTCCACCGTCTCTCCCAGATCCGCTCGCGGCGAAGCATTTTTCCCTGCTTCGACCGGGTGACGCCACGCAGCAGCTCCGAATTATCGAGAAACGAGGGAACTGCGAAGATTCTGGGGAGTGGCGGAACGCGTGGATGAAGCCAAGCTCTTCGTTCAAGACGTGCGGCTTCTTTATCAGCTAATTCTTTTAATTACAAACCCTTCAGGAACGAGCGGAGAGCAGAAAACTTCACCGTAAAATGAGGGAAGGCGTAATTAAAAAAGCACAACCACGCAGGTACCGTTGATTCTTTTCTTTCTAGGTGTTTTGGGGAGAAAAGTGACATTTTGGAGCCGCGCTCTTCCTTTCTACTCCTTCAGCAAAAAGGTACGACGACACAAAAAAGGCAAATTAAACAAAATAAAGAGTTTGAAGAAGCAAATTGGGCTGAGTCGGCTCGCTCCTTCCATCACTTCTACAGCAAAAAGTATCGGTTTTTTACCATTATCTACCACGCTGGCGTTTTTGGGGGTTATTTCAAGACTACGTGGCCTTTGTGCTGGAAATATATGCCAAGAGAGACGCCAGCGTTTGTCAAAAACGAAACGGGCCGCGACAACGCGCGTCCTTACCTGCAGTTTCCGTGCCATGGCCACCACCTCGTGATCAGCGGGGTTGTACTTATAGCAATTGGAGAACATCAATCGGACGTCGGCCGCAAATTCCTGAGCATCTCGGTATTCCCGGTTCTCCAGTTTAGACTAGAAAGGAGGGGAAAGGGAAAGAAAACCAACAAAACTCTCTGCTGTTAACCAAATACACCAAATCCATGGATTGAATAAACACATCCCTGTGGCGCCCACGGATTTCACGCACCTGTTTTCTCCCTACGTTGGAATGACTAGTTTTGGTCAAAAGAATGATCAGTTTTGGTCAAATGAAGGATTATGGATGGACTGTTTATTAAAAAATGACTAATTTTGGTCAAAAGAATGATCAATTTTGGTCGAATGAAGGACTGTGGATGGTTTATAAAAAAATAATGACTAATTCTGGTCAAAAGAATAATCAATTTTGGTCAAATGAAGGACTGGGGATGGTGTGTAAAAGATAACTAATTTTGGTCAAAAGAACAATCAGTGTTGGTCAAATGAAGGATTGTGGATGGTTAAAAAAAAATAATGACTAATTTTGGTCAAAAGAATCATCAACGGTGGTCGAATGAAGGATTGTAGACGGTTTATAAAAAAATAAGAGCTGACTGTGGGCATCCTCAGTGATGCTCAGAAGAGGACAACGTGTTCTCCGAGCCACCTTCTCACTGTCTACGTGGCTGACAGCAGCCAGGCGATTTGGATGAAGAACCGGATGGAGATGCTGCGAAGAAGAACAGTGTTGAAGGCCATGAGTACGAACCCTGGCTCCACCTGACCTCAACCAAGAAGGGCTGAACCTCCCCGTGTGCCCAAGATCCTGCGTTAGCACAAGAATACGGTGGGCTTTGCTCAGATCGATCCCCCAGAAGGAAGACCTCAAGAGTTGTTTAAATGGTCGGAGGGACAGAAGACACCAGGATGGTCCTTCACCCAACGATGAACGATGACTTTGTGGACGCAGGGGACAGGATTCAACCACCTCACCTGCTTTCAACCATCCCCCTTCCTCCAGGAACCAAGTTGGTGTCTCTACAGCTTGGACCTCCAACCCAGGAGGGCACAGACCTGCTCTACAGTGACCTGCTCCTGTCCCAAGCCTACGTGGAGCCGGGAGAACGGATCCAGGTGGACACAGCCTTGAGATGACCCCTCATTGCTCCTAGTGTCGCATCCAGCTGTGGCAACGCCAGCTGAGCCAAGAGAAGCTTCACGCCTCCTTCTCCCTCCCTGGGAAAGCGGGGTCGGGTTGGACAACTGGAAGACGGAGAACGTTCCAACAGCTGTCTCGGCAACATCTGCCAAGGGTGACCTCAGACACGCAGCCCTGCCAGAGAGTTGGGCAGTGAGACGTACAGGCAGCTCCTGACGTGCAAGACCTAATGCTCATGGCCGGCCAGTCCGGAGGAGAAAGGAGAACGCCAAGAATGGAATTCGGCGGCCCCAAGGTTTGGCCCATCAAGATCCGCGAGGTCGGAAACGCCGTGACGAAGGAAGAGCCACGGCGGCTTCAGCCCTGCTGCGACTGCGGGAAGGGAAAACTCGCTCCTCGGGTTTGAAAACCCAGAAACAAAGTGGGCGAAAAAAAGTTAAAGACTTTTAAATGATGAATTTAACTAAACCTCTAACTAAAAAGTTAGAGTTCTAAATAGTGAACTAAGGTTTGATAACTAAAAAATGAAAGATATTCAAATAAGGAATTAAGCTTTCATGGCTGAAGTTGGACTTCAAAATAACGAATTAACATTTGATAACCAAGAAGTTAAAGAAGATTTCCAAATAACAAATTCAGGTTTCCCAGCTAAAAAGTTTGACTTCGAAATCCTGAATTAACATTTCAAGGGACGACTTTGCAGTGGCCTTTAAAAATTAAACAACTCTAATAATGAATTAACGTTCCAAGGGGAAGCGTGGATGAATTCGCATCTGTTCTTTAAAATGAAGCGATTTTCAACCAGAGGGAACTACCTGTGCTCAACAGAAGAACGATTTAGACAAGACAACTTCGGAAAGATGGGCCTTTATTTTAAAAAGAATTGAGAATGGGGTTGGTGTAAAGCAAATCCCCTTATTCCTGTGATTTACGCTCTCTGAGGCCATCTCCTGGCCTAAAAAGAAAGAGCAGATTTATACAGTAATGGAAATTTTCTATAAAAAACCCCGTGCGAGCGTTTCCTAAGAGCCCGTCTGGAAGGATGCCGGCTTGTTTGTTTTTCCCAAATGTCACGATACCAACCAAGAGAAGAAGAAAAGAGAGACCGAATGTACCAGAAACCTACGGCCAAAATAAATCCGGCAGACATCTGAGGACGCCTGGTGCGCACGCGCGGGGCGAAAAATCATCTGTTTTTTCTCCTCTCAGACCCCCGACCTCCCCCTCCTCTACACCTGAGCTTACTTTGATTGTGCTCAGATCCATGGGATGTTTAATGATATCGCAATAATCGTGCAGTCCCAGTGCTTCCACATCCACAGGTTTGTAGAAGGGCCAGGCGTAGGCAGCGTGTTTCTTGGCGAACATCTCTTTGATGATGCCGCTGCAGTATTTTAACTGCTCGGAGATTTTGCTACTCTTTTCTACCACGTGCTGTTGAGAGTCTGGAACGTCCTTCTTTGGAGGCTTCACCGGGCGGCTGCTTTCCCGACGCGGACCCAGCTTGGTGGACTTGGGTTCGGCGGGCAACGATGACGATTCATGGATTGGGTCGATGGTCGTCGGCGTGGTGGTGTCTGCTTTCCTCTTCACCCCTTTTTTTGTCTATAACCGAGCAAATAAAGCATTATTAATTTGGGCATCGTACTTCTGGGCTTGAAGTGAGTTGCGTTTCTCGGAGCGTTGACTCGGGTTCACCAGCGCTTGTGACGAGAAGGACTTTGGAAGCCCTTCCAAAACTATTGAGATGTTGTTGACCTGTGTGGAGCTCGGCAGAGAAACACATGGATTATCTCTGCCGTACCACCAAAGGTCAAGGGCATGAGTCACTTCAGCAACTCAAGATTTTCTTCCCGAGTCACATAAAGCTCAAGGAAAGAAAGTTTTAAGCGGATGAACGAGGTTTCCACGCAAACCTGGGTGGAATTCCCCGCGGCTAACGTTAACCGGTGTCAGAGAGGGTCACCGCAGGCTCCTCAAGTTTCTCAAACCATGATTTTTTTGACCAAACTGCGGCTGTTTGGCTTAAAATGAGACTCCGGCAGCAAAGCAAACAGCAACCGCTTGACCAACCACGGCGCTTCTACGCCGTGAAGACAATTAAAGCCGTCAGGTTAAGATAATTAAGGAATGACTCACCTTCACGGGCTGGGCGGGCGTTGGGATAACGGGAGGGTGAGGCTGGATGGGTTGGGGAGCCGGGGCCGGCGGCGCGGGGGCCTGGGGGGCCGGTGGAGGTGGCGCAGGAGGTTGAGGAGGCACCATCGTCATGACGGGCGTCTGGACGATGAGGTCGGGGGTGACGGAAGGAAAGGAATGAGTCGTCTGCACCGACTGGAGGTTCTGCTGCGGCGCCTGCGTCTGCGCCGGGGAGGATGCTTGGGTTGCGTTCGGTACCGTGGATGATCCTGGTTTGGATGTCACTGCCAAGAGAAAAGAAAGAGAAGGTTGTTTCTCCCTTCAAACTTTGTCATTTTAACGGGAAAAACAATTAACGTTTTGTAATAAGACCGTTTAAAGAACATTGTTCATTAGGTAATTAAGATCTTGCAGTTCCTGCTCTTGAGCAACCGGCCAGGGAGTGGTTTTCCTTCAGGACGATTGTTTTTACAGCTCGCGCGGTGAAATGGCGAAGCAGCTCAGGACCGAACTGCGCCAAAACCCCTCCAGAGAAAGACCAAGATCAGGCCAAAGGCATCTCCTCTCCCCGCCTTCCCTTCACACGAGGCACTCGAGCGCATCTTTTCCTGCTTTTTCCTAGGAAACGGTTCTTGACTATCATCATTTTGGAGCCAAACTTGGGCAGCTCCTCCTTCGGGAGCGATTTTGTGCTCTGGTATCAAGAAGAGTTTCTTAATTCTTGGTGACTCAAGTCACGGCACTGTCCGGGGGAATCTCTCCCGACGGCTGGAGTCCTCGTTTCAAACACGGAGCCACCAGAGAGGCTGGGACATGAGGTTGGAAACGTCACCTTCTGGTGGCACTGGCGATGTCACCTCCTCGCTGGAGCTGCCGCTGGGTGAAGCTTTGACCAAGCTTCCGAACCTTCCGGCATGGAAAAGGGGGAACGCTGGGACACACCACCCTGCTTCAGCAACGTGACATCAACCCCAAAGTCCGGAGAAGGTTTGGGCAGCCTCTGCCAGGAATCAGACGTACCTCGTTAGCAATAATTCCAACCCCTCTTCCAAGAATCACTCCCAAAAAATAATTAATTAGAAAAGAATCGCAGCCAGACTGGCTCCCGATCCGCCCCCAGGAGCTGCGATTCCTGCAATCCCGCTAGAAAAATGTCGCCTTTATTAAGAGATGCTCAACTAGGAGCCGATTCCTGCCAAAAACGATAAAACCCGGAGTTTTCATCCTGTTCTCCCCGCAAAGTGACACCGGAGTGCTCTCTGCAGCAGCGGGGGGACACGTAGCCAGAGGGATCCCGTGGTCCTGCTGGGATCCCATGGTTCCTGCCACGATCCTGTGGTCCTGCTGGGATCCCATGGTCCTGCTGGGATCTCGTGGGTCCTGCTGGGATCCCGTGGTCCTGCTGGGATCCCGTGGTTCCTGCCACGATCCTGTGGTCCTGCTGGGATCCCATGGTCCTGCTGGGATCTCGTGGGTCCTGCTGGGATCCTGTGGTCCTGCTGGGATCTCACGGTCCTGCTGGGATCCCAAAGTCCTGGTGCGATCTTGTGGGGCCTACTGGGATCCTGTGGTCCTGCTGTGATCTCGTGGGTCCTGCTGGGATCTCATGGGTCCTGCCGGGATCCTGTGGTCCTGCTGGGATCCCAAAGTCCTGGTGGGATCTTGTGGGGCCTACCGGGATCCTGTGGTCCTGCTGTGATCTCGTGGGTCCTGCTGCGATCTCATGGGTCCTGCCGGGATCCTGTGGTCCTGCTGGGATCCCAAAGTCCTGGTGGGATCTTGTGGGGCCTACCGGGATCCTGTGGTCCTGCTGTGATCTCGTGGGTCCTGCTGGGATCTCATGGGTCCTGCCGGGATCTTGTGGTCCTGCTGGGATCCCAAAGTCCTGGTGGGATCTTGTGGGGCCTACCGGGATCCTGTGGTCCTGCTGTGATCTCGTGGGTCCTGCTGGGATCTCATGCGTCCAGCTGGGATCCCGTTCGCACGGCAGGGATCCTGTGAGTCCTGCTGGGATCCCGTGGCTCCTGTCAGGATCTTGTGGGGCCTGCCGGGATCTAATGGGTCCTGCTGGGATCTTGTGGGGCCTGCTGGGATCCTGTGGTCCTGCTGGGACCTCATGGGTCCTGCCGGGATCCTGTGGTCCTGCTGGGATCTCGTGGGTCCTGCTGGGATCTCATGCGTCCAGCTGGGATCCTGTTCGCACAGCAGGGATCCTGTGAGTCCTGCTGGGATCCTGTGGCTCCTGTCAGGATCTTGTGGAGCCTGCTGGGATCTCATGGGACCTGCCGGGATCCTGTGGTCCTGCTGGGATCTCGTAGGTCCTGCTGGGATCTCATGTGTCCAACTGGGATCCCGTTCGCACAGCAGGGATCGTGTGAGTCCTGCTGGGATCCCGTGGCTCCTGTCAGGATCTTGTGGGGCCTGCCGGGATCCTGTGGTCCTGCTGGGATCCTGTGGGTCCTGCTGGGATCTCGTGGAGCCTGCTGGGACCGTGAAGCAGCTCTGCATCACTGAGGCAAAGCCGACACGTTTCTCCTCCTGCCTTGCGCAGGAGCTTGAGATCTCCAGCAGAAACCCGCCGGGGGGGGCTGCAGCATAGCGTTCCGACCAGCACCGCACCTGCTTTTCAACAATTTAACCCCAAATCGCTTATTATACGCTGGACTTTGCGCACGATGTGATGTAACAGGAGGCGCAGCAGACTGGAGGGAAACGATCTCGCAGGTCCTCACTATTCCAGACAGTAAATATACTCTAGTCTGTTATTCGCTATAACAAATCACAACGTAGCGGCACGAGGCGTGGGATGCTCCAGCCCACCTATGGTTTCCGGCTGACCTACGGTGGTCAACGCTACAGTGCGAAGAGCGGGAGGGTGACGCGCTCGGGTGGGGACCGACGCGTTATACCCGCTGTAGGGGTGGTGGCAGAGGAGGAGACCCGAGTCCGTAGGCGCCTCTCTACGCCGTGGAGGCAAAAAGATCTTCTCTACAGACAACCTCATCACTTCTCCTTCCAGGAGATGCTGAGAAAGGGGATGGCCAATAATTTTCTAGCCAAGGAGAGCTTCTCCCCGTGCACAGTATCGGAATACGAGGCATAGCGCCTAAAAAAAAAGCAGTAATTTAAAAAAATCTTAGCTACCAAATAATCACGACTTGGTCACGCGCAGAAAAACCCACAAGTTGGGTTTGCTGGTGCTTCAAAAGCTGGATGTCATGAAGCCGAAAGGACTCAATGACACGTAGAGACGGAGAATTAAGAGCTGTGCAAGAAAAACACGCGCGGAGACACACACAGACCTGTAACGGAGAGAGACAGAGACGGCCAAAAACGCCAGGGGAAGGGAAAAGAAAATAAAGCCAAAATGATTAAAGCAGTTTGAGACATTTGGCTCCACAACCCTTTTTTTGTTCCTTGGTGTTTTAGATGAAAAGATGTTCTGAAACTGGTATGACGTCCCTCTATGCAGAAAGATGACGCCTCTCGGTAATAAATCGGGGAAAACTCGGGGGATTTAGCAAATATTGGTGGTTTGAATTTGCACGCGCTGTCCGGGCGATGGCAGTGCAGAAAGGTTTTCTCTTCCAACAGCTACTGAACAACATTCGACAGCTACCGGAGACCGATTTCTTCTTTATTACCCTGACAACTGGGCCCCAAACCCTTCGCGGGTCAACGCTCAAGCTCCCTGGCCACGCTGATTTTCCAGTAAAACTGGGAAAATAACCTGTTGGGATCCCAGCGCCACCAGTCCAAGGCTGAGCTGGGAGGAGACATGAGGATTCACAGCGTTCCAGAAGGGCCGCAGGATGCTCGCGCCAGCTCGCAGGCAGTAAATACGGTGAAAACATCTTTTTTTGGGGACAGAAGCTCGGGGACGGTCCTGCATGTGCCATTTTCCTTGGTATCGCACAGCGTTTGGGTTAAAAGGATGAGAATGAGACAAGACGGAGACGAGAAACGTTAAAAATCAAGAAATCTCAAAACCAAAGTGGCCGTATGCGATGAGACGCTGCTGAGATCCAAGTCACAGCCAGGATGTTCTCAACCCTCTGAGGAACGATGCGACGGCGTCGGCAGCTGGCGTGGAGCCTGGTGAATGGTTGGTATTCCAAAAAAATGAGATAATGAGAACCTTAAGTTATATATGGGATAACCTACGATGGCATGACGGGCTGGGGAGATGAGTGGAGAGCCGTGGACGTTGTCTACCTCGACTTCAGTGCCGTCTCCCGTAACATCCTCCTAGGTAAGGGTTGGAAGCGAGTGCCGGACGAGTGGACAGTGAAGTGGCTACTGGTGGTCCTCAGGGGTCAGTACTGGGTCCAGTCTTGTTCAACATATCAACGACCTGGATGAGGAGTGGCTGACACACCACAAGGCCGTGCCACCATCCAGTGAGACCTGGGCAGGCTGGAGAGCTGGGCGGAGAAGAACCTCGTGAAGTTCAACAAGGGCAAGCGTAGGGTCCTGCACCTTGGGAGGAATAACCCCCCGCACCGGTGCGGGTTACAATCATGGAATGGTTTGGGTTGGAAGGGACCACAAAGACCCCCCAGTGGCATCCCCTGCCCTGGGCAGGGACACCTCCCACCAGCCCAGGTTGCTCCAAGCCCCGGCCAACCTGGCCTTGAACCCCTCCAGGGATGGGGCAGCCACAGCTTCTCTGGGCAACCTGGGCCAGGGGCTCACCGCCCTCACAGGAGAGAACTTCCTGACGTTCTCCGCACCAGGATTCCCCCTGTAGCCGACACGTTGTGTCACTGATGGCGTCACCGATGCTTTTCGAACACAACGCAACTTTTTTAGGGCGCCGAGTCCATCCAGGAGGACGCGAAACGCGGCTGTGAAACTCCAAGAGGTCCGACACAACGGAATTCACGTGGCCTTTCAACAACTGGACTTTACCCTCGAGGTGCTGCGAGGGCTATTTCATCATCTTGGCTCCGTGACAGCAGAAATTAAACATTTTCCTATCGCTCTCAACATTCACCTTCATGGAAAAGCCAGGAACGAGGACGTTTCACCAGCGCTATAAATCCACGTGCCTTAGCAGCACTGTATTTATGACAGAGTCTGTCCCCAGCGCTCCTCCTCCCCCAAAAATGATGCCCAGAAGGCACCGACGAGGGACTTTAGGACGTGGCACAGCTCTGCCGTTCACCGGAGAGAGAGTCTCAGGCAGAGAGACGAGGCAGCCTCCCCCTTCCCACCCGATTTTAGACGCCCCACGCAATAAAGCAAGGAACGGACAACATCCCATGGAAGGATGGCTGGTTTTAATTAACACCCCAATTAAACCCCCCAATTTAGGCAGGACGAAAGTGGGTTGGGTTGAGCGTGGCTTAACCGCGAACGTCGTACCAACCAGCGTCGTTACCTGCTTCCTTCCTCGCGCGTCCTCGTCCTTTCGTCTGGGCTATAACGATTTCCGTTTCCTCCTGGGTCATTTCGGAGATTTTCTGCAGGAAAAGCTTTTCTAGAGCTTCTGCCATTAAGACTATGTCATCCCCTGGCTGGAGGAAAACCAGATACCATAAATTAGGCAAAATATATATGGAAACAGATGCCTTTTATATAAATATATATGTCAAATTTCTCTCTAGAGATATTTCCAGAGAGAGGACTCCGTGTTTTCCCCCCTCCTTAGCGCTGCTGGTTTTATCGGGGCGCGGCGGAAAGGCGTACGGGATGCCGTCCCACGTGCCAACTGCACGGACAAATCCTCACCCAGAAGCCCTTACACTTTAGAGGTACCACCAGATGATGGGCAGGGCCATCACTGAGGAGATGTATCGGAGAATAAACCCACACAAGGCGTTACCTGCAGGCGGCAAAAGCTGTTTTCCAAATGAAGGGAGGAGGGAAAAGAGGGAAAAAGTGGAAAAAGAAAGAGCTGGATTAAGCCAGCCGGTCATTTCCACCACGAGAGATCCCCCCGACATGGTGGGTCTCACGGAAGAGGTCTCTCCATAGAACGCAAGAAGAGCTCAGCACGGCCTTGCAAGGAGATTTTTTCCCTAAAAAAGGAGTTTTTTAAGGAGGAAGTTGGCTGTTGGGAGCCTTTACTTGTTGCTAAATGGGCGCGGAAGGAGAGGCCGGCACCAAGCGGCGCTTACGGATCTGGAGGAGAAGCCTGTGTTTGCCAAGATCAAGGCACACAGAAAGGAGGACGCCTAGAGAAGGGGAGATCTCCTGCCCGGGGGCCTCCTGAAGCAGCGCGGGGGAGAAGAGACAAGAGATATGAAGGTCTGAAGTTGTTTTGTGGCTATTAATAAAATTTGCCGGAGAGGGAAGGGCACGCAGCAACAGAACAAGAGTCTGGATTGCTGTGAAGACGATAAACCGGTGGCCATCGCTGTCACGCCATGGTGACGCCAAGAGAAGGCAGCTCTGTCTCTGCCACGGGCACGAGGAGGGTTAAAACCACGCTCGCCCATGAGATGGCGCGGACAAACCTGCCCGGCTGATGGTTTGCAGGCTCCGTGAGGTCCACGAAGATGTTTCTTTAGATGATTTTCGGCCTTCTAGCCTGGAGGAGACAGGTGAAGATCAGGGAGGGCAGGGGATCAGGGAGAAAGCCGGCAGGGGGAAGTCACCGTGGTGGGAGAACGTGGCAGAAGACTTTCAGGTGCATATTAATAATTTGAAGCCTTTAAGAGCCTATTCTCGTTCCAGCTGCATCGGACTGGCTTGAACCAGGAAGGGCAATGGCCAAGGAGATGGTCTTGAAGGACCGAAACTGCTAACAACTATTTATTTGGACCAAAGTAGGAAGGTCTTGTGCAATATTTCTGAGAGGAAGAGGGGAAAAAAAAGGTCAAAGCGCATGAGGGTGAAGCAACGGGGATGGAGAGAAAAGACCTGTGAGATGTGAGGGCAGAAACCGAAGGGGAACCGAACCACTCGGGCAAGAGGTGGGAAGGCCGGAGCGGTTGGGAAGGGAAAGGCTGGAGAGGCTGAGGCTCTGACCACGGCCCGCTGACTTCGAGGACGGTGATAAACCCTCCGTTTGCTATTTGCTGTCATTTTTGCTACTTAAGAAGGTAACGAGCGAGCGTCTGGCGCTCAGTACGGCCTGGTGCCACCTCTGGGAGAACCTTCTCCACCTCTCCCAGGTTCACCATCACCCCCAGGTTGCGGTGGATCGCCGTTTGTGGAAACGCCCTGGGATGCCCCTCACCCCTGTGGATACCCTTTCCTGCCCCCCCAAGGAGGTTGCACAACCGTTTATATAAAATGCTTTTCGGGATGTTTCTCACTGTCCGGAGCGGAATCTTCTACAACCAGGCCAGGGTCAGGCGTGACAAACCCAACGTGCCGCTCCGTATATTCCCGTTGGTTTTTTTTCCCCTACCAGATTTCAGAGTTTCAAACCAGCCTCAAGTCGGCTTCTTAAAAAGAATCACGAAGCCCAGCCCCACTTTCTCGAGGATTTGTTCGGTAACGTTCGTGGCTCTGCTTAAGTCAGACACAAAGAAAAATCTTAAAAGTTTCCTTTTAAGAAAAAAAAAAAAAAAAAGGAGAAATGATGTCTAGACTGATGATATCTGCTAATAATTCTTCCGGGAGGGAAGGCAAAGCCAGCCCTGTCTGGTCTTGCTTCTCGGCAGAAAACAAGACGCGCCTGAGCTCCTGTCGGCTTTAATCCCGTTTGTTCTCCGAAAAAAAGCCGATCTGGGCGGTGGTTCCTTTTAAGGACCGTCGGAACAAGCAACTCCCGCATTTCCGCGCCGGTCCAACGAGGACACGGAAGATTTCCCTCGGAAAAATGCAGATTCAGGGAACTTTTCGTACCTTATTGTAGATGTAGCAGTTTGTAAACATCGTGTTAAAATCCTGGATACATTCTTGAGCGTTCCAGTAGTAGTTATTCTCCAAGCGTTTCTTTATTGTTCCCATATCCATCGGAGTTTTAATTATCTTATAATAATCCTGCAGAGGGACAAGAGGGAGACGTCAGCGTCAGAACGAAAACGTCCGCCAAGTTTAAGGACCGGGATTTCTCCCTCTCATCCCCGGACCCACCTGGGCGAGACATTTCCCCCCGCCCCGAGCCGATATTTAACTGCCAGATTCAGCCCCCATCAGCCTCTCAACCGGGATTTTTACCTAAGCAGAAGGACAAACCTTTGGCAGAGAAATAATTTAACCCCCCCCAAATTTCCCAATTCCGGGTTTTCATTTAAGAATGGTGCCGATTAATTCCTAAAAACCTTACGGGAACCGAATGACCCTTTGCGGGAGGTCACCGGTCGAAGGCAGCGACGGAGAGAACTGGGGAAATCTGATTTATTACAGCCCCTTAAATGCATCCGGATTAACACAAAAGAAGGTGTTTCTATTTTCGGGCGTAATGTTTAGAGGGGGGAAAAAAAAAAGAAAAAAAGGTCTGGAAACGCCGTTGCTATAGAGCCGTCGCTCTCCACATGCGACAGGGAGCTCGTTCCTGCCGTGAAGAAATTAAATAGCCTAACGCTCGGGCAATAAATTATATATTTAGAGCTGTAGTATTTAAAGGTAGAACAGCCAAGGGAAGTGGGGGTTAGGCAGAAACATCGCCCTCAAGGGAGAGCATCTCAAGGGAGGGAGGGAAGAAACCTCTCCTGGTGGGAGCGGGAAGGCTCCAAGCCAGCCGTGCGGCAGAGGAGAATGGTGCTGGGCTTTATTATAACATATCATCTATAAATTCTGCTCCAATTTTTGCTAGTTCTGGGGGTTTTATTCTGAATCCTCCCGGTGAGGGTGCCTGGGTTGAGGCAGGGAGCGGACGCTGGGAATCAGAGAACCATCGAGGTTGGAACAGACCTTTGAGATCATCAAATCCAACCATTAACCCAACGTTGCCAACTCCACCCATGTCCCCACGCGCCACGGCTACACATCCTTTGGATCCCTCCAAGGATGGGGACTCCACCGCTTCCCTGGGCAGCCTGCTCCAGTGCTGGACAACCCTTTCAGGGAAGGAATTCTTCCTAATCATAGAACCGTGGAATGAGTTGGGTTGGAAGGGACCTTAAAGTGCCACCCCCTGCCCTGGGCAGGGACACCTCCCACCAGCCCAGGTTGCTCCAAGCCCCGGCCAACCTGGCCTTGAACCCCTCCAGGGATGGGGCAGCCACAGCTTCTCTGGGCAACCTGGGCCAGGGGCTCACCCCCCTCACAGCCAAGAATTTCTTCCCCAGATCTCATCTCAATCTCCCTCTTCCAGTGTAAAACCCTTCCCCCTCGTCCCACGGCTCCCCTCCCTGATCCAGAGTCCCTCCCCAGCTTTCCCGGAGCCCCTTTAGGGACTGGAAGGGGCTCCGAGGTCTCCCCGGAGCCTTCTCTTCTCCAGGCTGAACCCCCCCATCTCTCTCAGCCCGGCCCCACAGCAGAGGGGCTCCAGCCCTCCCAGGCCCTAAATATCTAACCTAAACCTCCCCCGGCACAACTTGAGTCCGTTCCCTCTTGTCCCATGGCCTGTTCCTTGGGAGAAGAGACCGACCCCCCCCGGCTACCCCCTCCTTTCAGGTAGTTGTAGAGAGCGAGAAGGTCTCCCCTCAGCCTCCTTTTCTCCAGGCTAACCCCCCCCAGTTCCCCCAGCTGCTCCTCAGAAGTTCTCCAGACCCTCCTCCTCGTGCTCCAGCCCCCTCACCAGCTCCATTGACCTTCTCTGGACACGCTCCAGCCCCTCAATGTCTTTCTTGCAGTGAGGGGCCCAACACTGGACACAGCGCTGGAGGTGGGGCCTCACCAGTGCCCAGTACAGGGGGACGGTCACTGCCCCAGTGCTGCTGGCCACACTGTTCCTGACACAGGCCATGTTAGTGGCCTTCTTGGCCACCGGGGCACACTGCTGGCTCGTATTCAGCTGGCTGTTGACCAACACCCCCAGGTCCCTTTCTGCTGGGCAGCTCTCCAGCCGCTCCTCCCCAGGCCTGTAGCGTTCACAGGGTTGGTGTGACCCAAGTGCAGGACCCAGCACTTGGCCTTGGTGAACCTCACACCGTTGGCCTCGACCCACGGATCCAGCCTGTGCGGATCCCTCGTTAGAGCCTTCCCGCCCTCCAGCACATCAACACTCCCGCCCAGCTTGGTCTCATCTGCAAACATACCGAGGGTGCACTCGATCCCCTCGATTTCCTGCAAATTAACTTAAAATTGACGTCATTTATGAAACGACTCTTGTGTTACCGACAGCGCTGCAGCACAAGAGGCGCAGTGCCCGTCTGAGTACTCAGGACACTCCGTGAAAGGCTCCAAGCGTTTTCATCTCCAAAAAAGACTCTGCTGATAAAAGCAGCGGAGATCACGCAAAGGTTTAAGCGAGGCAGAGAAAAACGTGCTGGGCTTCGGGGAGCAGTAAGGCAGAGCCCGAGTCACCAGGTGATTTGCTTAATAATCTTCGGTGCTTAATAATTTTTAATGCTTAATAATTTTTGGTGCTGGGTTGGGGGACAGGACTGCAGACTCGCCCTCCCCGACTCCTGAATTATCATTCCTACTTTCTCCTCCACGTCCCGGTAGAAAGAGGAGCGTGGAAAGAGGCAAAGCAGTAGCCGAGCCACTGGAGATTCCTCCTTGTGTGTATTTTCTAAAAGATCACACAATCATTTAGGTTGGAAAAGACCCTTAAGATCATCAAGGCCAACTGTTGGATCATCAGGTCCAACTGTTGTATCATCGAGTTCAACCGTTGGACTGAGCCCAACCATTAGATCATCGTGTCCAACCACTGGACCATCGAGTCCAACCGTTGGACTGAGCCCAACCATTAGATCATTGAGTCCAACCACTGGACCATCGAGTCCACCTGTTGGACCAAGCCCAACCATTAGATCATCCAGTCCAACCACTGGACCATCCAGCCCAACCATTAGATCGAGCCCAACAGTAGATCACTAGGTCCAACTGTAAGATCGGTACCAACCATTGGAGATGGATTCTGTGATTCCAGGAGAAGGCGCCAGACCCAAACGGTCTCACTCCTTCCACCAAGAACCATCTGGTCTCTCACTCTCTACTTACAGGGAGGTTCAGCTTGACGGCGTCCACGGGCTGCTGGAAAGGCCACGCAAACTGGTGCTTCCATAGCGTCTTCAGCACCACCTTGAGCAGATACTGCAGCTGGTTGGTCATTCGCTTGGGTTTGTTGGGGTTGGAGGTCTCCGGTGGAGGGGGATTAACGCCTACAGCACTGCCTTGTTGGGGTTGAGCCTGTGACTGCGTCGTAGACATTTGGGTGGTTTCCAGTCCATCCCCCATTACCGGCAAATTTCTCAGTCTCGTTCCAGGGCCGCTCTCCGCCGACATGCTATTGATCCCATTGCATTCCTCACCGGACACCCTGCAAACACGGAGAAGGGAGAGGAGGTCACTTCAACCAGCTTCTGGTACAAGGCACTGCTTAAAATTAACCCGGCGCACGTCTGCCAGACCAGCTCGGGCAACTGGACCTCGCGCCCCGCTCGCTTAGTGACAGCATTGCTTTGTCCCAACAGACGATGTCAGCATTCTGTATCCGGGGGGAAGAAAGGATATTCCGAGGCAATTTGTTGTCTCTTCCACGCCAGGCAGCAGCGCTGCCTCTCTGCTCCTTAGCAAGCGTGGGTTCTTGCCTCATCTGGTAAACGAGGACTCCGATGTTCTCCATAAAGAGCCTTCGTTACCTCTAAATGAGGCACTAAAGAGCAAAACGCTGCTCGCTCTCAGCAATTACTAATTTCAGCTCCAGGGTTGGGTTCGCCAACACCGGGGAAGAGAAGTTACGTTGGTGTTGGCCAACTTTTAGCTCCAGCTAAAGGAGCGCGGGGTGACACGTTCATCTCCTTTCAGCTTCACCCCCCCCACACCACGGGTCAAGCTCACCCCAATTCCATGCCAAAGTCTGTCTTTTAGGTGAACACTGAGCTCCCGCGGGATGCTTCTGCTGAACCACGCAGCGGACAGACCCACATTGAATTCACACTGTCTGCTTTCGGCAGATGATTTAGGTTTTTAGGTAGATAATAACTTTAGGTCGTTAATTTAGGTAGCTAATCTAGGTAGATAATCTTTAGGTAGTTAATTTAGGTAGATAATCTAGGTAGATAATAACTTTAGACAGTTGATTTAAGTAGATAATCTTTAGGTAGACCATCTACGTAGACAATCTTTAGGTAGATAATACAGGCAGATAATCTTTAGGTAGATGATCTCCAGGTAGATCATCCTTAGGTAGATCATCTTTAGGTAGACAATCTGAAGGTAGACCATCTTAAAGTAAACAACCTAGGTCGATAACCTCACAGGAGATAACTCAGGGTGATAATTTAGACAGATAATCTTTAGGTAGCTAATTTAAATATAATTCTGAAGACCAGAAACCTGGGAAAAAAGGTATTTCTGCTGAGCCTACAGACTTCTCTCGGGGCGTATTTCAGAGCTCTCCAAAAATCACACGTAGCCCGTCCGCGTTCTTAAGCTACGGCTGCGTGACGGGGTGGCCGCCCAGCCAGGACCAGCCACCACCCCCCCCTCCCTGGGCGTGTGGGACCCTTCTCGGGTAAAGACACCCCCCCTTTCATGTGTCCTTTGTCTAACTGAACACCGAGCACACGCGGCACATATCAAGCTTAAGACATGCAGCTATTAATTAGAGACCACTATATATTGTGCCAGATGAATTAAGGGGGTTTATTCTGCTGCCGCAGAGCAGCCCCGTGGCTCTGGTCGTGCTCTGGGGGCACAGACGTGGTCTCCGCATGCCTCTGCAGCAAGGGACTAGAGCCAGAGCCCCCCCCAAAAACTTCAGCCAGGCTTAAACCTCTGCCGAAAGCCTGGCTCTGTTGCTTCTACTGGTCTAAAACCGACACTGACCCACCAACACGCGGGGGCAACGACAGATTTTGCTCTTTGGATGATGGGTTTTAACTTTTCAGGGCTCCACGTGAGGTGAAGCATCGCTCGAGTGGCGAGACGGCTGCGGCAGGCGCCCTTGGCTCCCCCGGGAGATTTTAGGGCAGATTTTGTGGCCGTGGATCCAGGAGAGCTGGCAGCTCAGCTGGCCTGAAACCTCTCCCGCCTTTCATTTCGCTCCCAATTTTCTTCCCCCGTTAGCAGGGGAACCTGCCTGCTTACTCCGCCGGGGAGATCTGGATTTGGAGGCCATTTGGATTTCCCTCTCTTGCAAAATTCCTTCAATTTTGCTTCGGGGTAGTGCCGATTCCTCTGGGACGTGTATTAAAGGGCGTATCTTGAGTGATAAAGTGTGGCCAAGCAAAAGGAATCCTCTTTACTCGCTGCAAGGGGCTACGTTACCTTGTAGGATACATTGCCATAAAATTTTGCCCCAGAAAATGATGCAGAGTCAGAAGTTGCTTGGCTTGTCCATCTATCTTCCGTGGCTTCAGGCACAAATGCCTTTAGATACCGTATCTGACGAAACAAACAAAGCAATTAATCTCAGGCGTCAACCCAAAGCAGCAAAAATTAAGGCTACCTCCAGAAAATGAGCTATTTTTTAACACACATCGATACTCCAGCGAAGCGAAGTTGTCGAGGGACACCTGCAAACAGGAGACACCTACGGAAAAACGAGGAACCGCCCCCGGTGTTTCAGTTTTTCCCAGGCGTTTTTTAACACCTTTAGGGCAAGCTCTTTCCTGAAATTCGTCACTTCAAGGTCTGCGACCGACCGATTTCCTTCCGCTCCCTCGTACCACAACACCTCTCCCAGAGCCAGCCCTCAGAGGACGCCAAGGAGTTGTTTTTTTTTTTTAAGGAGAAGGAAAAATATTTCGCATCCTTTTAATTTCTTCCCTTTCCACTTAAAACTAAAGGCTCCGATCACCCGTCCAGGCAGTTAAGCATTATATCAGATTTACCCTTTTATTTTCAATTATTTAATTTATCATGTATCTTTTTCACTGTCTCCTTTGGAGGGATCCTACAGGTCTCCTCTTGCTCCAGTGACTTTTTTTTTGTGGGATCAGCTGGAAATCCCCAAATTTACACCATTTTTCTCCTCTCTCCCCCAATAAAAGGATGCTTCCACTCTCTCCCCTGCCCTGGCAGTTACGTTACGGCTCCTCTCTTACGTTGTCGCCCCACCTGTGTGCCAAAATTGCAGAAAAAAAAAAAATCTAACAATTCCCATTTTTGAGAGTTGCTCGGCCCGTCTCGCCCCCAACTCATCCCCCACCTCATCCCTGGCCAGAAATCACCGCTCTGCGCTCGCTCGCTCGGGCTGTTCCCAGGGAAAAAGCACAATTATCGGTGCAGGGAATATTTTCTGACACGGGAGGGAAACGCCGGGGAGTTCAAAGAAACGGGGTTTGACAGACCCGGGTCTTCTGCGCGCTGAAAACCAGCAGTAAATGGGGACGAAGAGCTGGAGACGGGGACGTAACCCCGGATTGTACCGTCCAGCAAGGTAAAAATCTGTAAATCCGCATTACGGTTGCGCTACAGGTGGGTTTCTTAATGCTTTCTTAATCTATAAAAAGTGCTACGTTAAAGTTTTCTTAATCTGATCTATATTATTGATTAGAAATCGAATCTGTATTAGATGAGGTCAGAAACCTCATCTGTTAAACTTAGATTAAATCTAAGGATTGTGCTATAGACAGTGCTACATTGGGGTTTTCTTAACCTAGAGACTGAGACACTGCTACGGTCAGGTTTTCTTAATCTAGTCTATATTCTAGATTAGAAATCTAATCTCTATTAGATTAGAAAACTTAATTTGCATTACAGATTATGCTACGTTCGGGTTTTATTAATCTAATCTATATTATGGATTAGAAATCAAACCCCGTATAAGATCAGATACCTAATCTTTATTATCGATTATGCCACATTAGGGTTTTCTTAATCTACAGATTAAGATGATGCTATGTTTGGGTTTTCCTCGTCTATTTTATATTATAGATTACAAATCTAACCTCTGTTACAGATTATGCTACAGGTAGTGCTACGTTGGGGTTTTCTTCATTTCTCAGGATTAAGAAACCCCAAACGCAGGGTTTTCTTCATTTTTCAGGATT
Organism: Larus michahellis; assembly: GCF_964199755.1. Lineage (NCBI taxonomy): Eukaryota > Metazoa > Chordata > Aves > Charadriiformes > Laridae > Larus > Larus michahellis. The sequence goes on from NC_133920.1 coordinate 2,290,447, forward strand.
AAGAAATCCCAAACCCGGGAACACCTTAATCTATAGATTCAAAAAAAAAAAAAAAAAAAAAAATTAATGAGAAGAAAATAATTAATGTGTAGATTAAGAGAAGCCGCCGGTAGCACCACCTCAAGCTGTGGCGACCACACCACCTTCGTTAACCTCCACTGCTAAGAGCCACCGCGAGGCGCCCCACGCCGTGCCGTCTCCTACGGCTGGAGACGAACACGTTTATTCACGGTAATGCGGGAAAACCAGGGAAAAAAGCTTACTTCATTACCGTCACTAATGTTTACGTGCTTCGTTAGGCACAGGTGGAAGGGAGATGCGGGAGGATGGAGCTGGCTGGGACGGGGTCTGGCGTCGAGCGGCTCGGATTCCCCGCGCTGCCTGCGCTTGGCCGGATCCACGGGATTTTAATGCCGCCTGCCAAAAAAATTCCGGTTTTCCCCCCGCCCCGGGGGAAGGGAAAGGGCTGTAATGCGGCGCGGGGGCCGGCAGAGGGAACTGCCAGGCCAGCAGGAGCCCAAACCCCGCAGAAGAACTTCTCCTCCTGCTCCCCTAAAGCTGAGCTGGGGGAGACGGGGACGGGAGGGGGAAGCGGAGACGGTACCGGGGGGAAAAACATGGGAGAAACGCGTCTGGAAAATTCACCGTACTGACGGGATCAAAGGGAACGTGGCCACGGGTCCGGAGGAGGAGGTCGGGTCTGGAGGACATGGGAGAAGGGACCAGCCACGCAGGGCAGAGGAAGCGCAAGAGGATAAATTCGACGGCTTCGCGAGAGCGTCGGGACGCGGAAAACAGAGAAACCCCTCGTTCTGTGGAGGGAAAAATTAAAACGTCGCCAAACGAGCAGCGACACGGGCAAAACCTGAAGATGGGGGGCACAGGGTGGCGGTGGAAGGAGGGATTGTCTGGTTTGGGATGGCAGCAGGCGTTGAACCCCAGGCATGAAAACGAAAGCAGGAATATTTTCCAGTTAATATGAATTTCCAGTTAATTTTCCAATTAATAAGCAGGAACACACGGTGGGTGGTCACAGCACCAGGCGCCAAAAACACTTCCTAAGGGGGGAAAAACTATCTGCCAACGACTTGAAGAGGGCGGTATGAGCAAGGAAATCGTTGGAAAATGCCGGGTTTTAGTCGGGCGGGCAGATTATTTCAGGCTGGCTTAAAGGGGGGGGCGGATGTTTTGAGAGCGAAACCTCAGATCCGTGCGCAGCAAAAGCTGCAAAGAAACTTCATCGAGGATTCACCCGATTCGGGATGTGTCCAAAAAACGGGGAAAATCGACGACAACTCGAGGAGCGGCTGAGAAAGATGCTCCGAGAGCCGAACACGAGAGTGGCCACGTTCGGAAGAAGCCACCCTAAACGCTCCTCCTCTTTTGCCGCAGCCTGAATAAAAAGATTAAGAAATTAATCTTAAAAAAAAAAAAAGACCCTGAGAGATGAGCATTATCAAGTAATAACGTGATCGTGTAGGTTTATTTTTTTTTTTTTAATGAGAACTTTGAGGTTATCTGCCCATCCTGGAAGGTGGGAAATGGATTTTAATCTATTTTGAGTTGGCGACATTAAACTAAGGATGTGAAAACCAACTCCTTCCATCGCACGGAGAGCCCGGACGCAGGTGACAGCAACATCTGCAGCGCTGGATCCATCTACACAACTTTATTCCGATTTCAGGAAAATAGACATGCTTCAATCCCGCTTTTAGAAGACAGGCGAGGTTGAGGATGCCCAAGCAGAAAAGGCACGGTCTCGACGGACCGCGGCACGTTCCAGGAGAAGCTGGGGCAGGTCTGAGCGTGGATTATCGACTGAATTTAATCCTAGATCCTATTTCTGCTCCGATAACCGGACTGTGTCACCGCTGCTCCGCTCTCTGCATCAACCAGGTGGGCACGAAGCAAAATTGGCTTATAATAATTTCGCAGAAAAGAGCATCACGCCCAAGAAAATATTAAAAATGAAGCGATGCGTGTTTATTCATGCTCCGGAATGAGACAAGCTGCTCCCCGGGGAAGTGACTGATAAGCGCAAACCAAATAGCACATACGTTGTCCTCTGGTTTTGGGCCGAACATCTCCATCCTGTCAATCCCGTCTTCTTCACAGTTGTCCCCTGTGGTCCTACCAAGCTGGGTGGAGCGGTGACACGCCTGAGGGAAGGGACGCCATCCAGAGGGACCTGGACAGGCTGGAGGTGGGCCTGTGCCAGCCCCATGAGGTCCAACCAGGCCAAGTGCAAGGTCCTGCACGTGGGTCAGGCCAATCCCAATCCCAAATCCAGGCTGGGCAGAGAATGACCGGAGAGCAGCCCTGAGGAGAAGGACTTGGGGGTGTTGGTGGGGGAGAAGGTGGCCAGAACCCCCCGCAGCCTGGGCTGCATCCCCAGCAGCGTGGGCAGCAGGGCGAGGGGGGGATCCTGCCCCTCTGCTCCGCTCGGGGAGACCCCCCTGCAGCGCTGCCTCCAGCCCTGGGGCACCAACAGCAGAAGGACATGGAGCTGTGGGAGCGGGGCCGGAGGAGGCCCCGGAGGTGCTGGGAGGGCTGGAGCCCCTCTGCTGTGGGGCCGGGCTGAGAGAGCTGGGGGGGTTCAGCCTGGAGAAGAGAAGGCTCCGGGGAGACCTCGGAGCCCCTTCCAGTCCCTAAAGGGGCTCCGGGAAAGCCGGGAAGGGACCTGGAGCAGGGAGGGGAGCCGTGGGACGAGGGGGAAGGGTTTTACACTGGAAGAGGGAGACTGAGATGAGATCTGGGGAAGAAATTCTTGGCTGTGAGGGGGGTGAGCCCCTGGCCCAGGTTGCCCAGAGAAGCTGTGGCTGCCCCATCCCTGGAGGGGTTCAAGGCCAGGTTGGCCGGGGCTTGGAGCAACCTGGGCTGGTGGGAGGTGTCCCTGCCCAGGGCAGGGGGTGGCACTGGGGGGGTCTTTACGGTCCCTTCCCACCCAAACCGTTCCACGATTCTATGTAGTGACAAAAGTTCAGGACACTCCAGGAGTGATGATTCCCAAAGCAACGATTCACCTGGCCTGCAGCGTCGCACCCCAAAGTGAACTTCACAACCCCTGGCAGCTCGAAAAGCTGCATTTTAAAGGAAAAACAAAGCCGTGGGTTTCCCCTGCGGGCACGCAGGAGGAGGGAAGGGCTGGAATTTGGTTTGTAAAGGCAAATCCAAGCCCCAAAATCCAAGAGAGGGGCGGTACCGCAGGAGAAGCGCAGAGCTCTGAAACATAAAACTGAAATTCGTGGTTAAATTGCATCATTCCGGATCCCACCCCAGGATATATTATCCACAAATAGCCTGGAAAAGGCGGTTAGGCTGGAAAATCCAGCAGCTGAAAAGAAATAACTAGCAAATTTGTGGTGGCCAGCACTCCCTTTAATTGCGAGCCTGCTGAGCCAGGAGCCGGGGATCAGCGCGTGCAGCCACCGGCCCCTGCCTTGAACCGACAAAAGGGAAGGGAGGTGACGTTAACGGCTAACAGGGCACCGGGCCGCCTCCTAACCTCCAAATTCTTAATTTGAGTCTTAATTAATGATGTTTTAGTTGATGTCTCCGGTGAACACTGCCGGGAAAATGCAGCAGATCCCTCCTCAACCAAGACAAAGGCGGGCAGCTGCTGTTATTAAACTCCAACCGGGCCTTTCCCCACGTCCAGCCCATTCCCTGCTCCTCGCGGAAATAAATTCGTTAAATAAATCATTCCCCCCCCCCCCAACAGAACGACCTTGCCACCTAAAATTTCACCTGCAGATGCCCCCAAAAGGGTTTGCTTCCAGCTCCCGTGCTATGAAGCGTTATCTTTGTTGCGTAGGTGCCGCACGATCAATACGGCAGAGGAGGGAAGAGCTGTGTTTGCTCCTCCAGACCTGCTGGGTATCGGTTTAAAATGATGTTTAAATCCCGGCTTGAAGAGTTTCTCTCTTTCACCCAGTTCCCGCCGTCCTCGATTGCGGGAGCCGCGTCTCAAAGCCGCAGCCTGAGCCCAAAAACCCACACGAGGGGAAATCCCAACCCCCAACGAACGGAATTTGGGGGATGAAATTAATTTCCCCCGTGCCCAAACCTTAACGGCGGCACAAGGATAAACACATGGTATCCACGAGCGTCCCAGGAAGAACCAACCACCCCAAAATACCATTTATTAGTCAGAAACCAACCAAACTGCTTATCAGCTGTTTGCTCCCTCCTCACCTTGTTGCAATTATTTGGGGGGAAAATAAAGCCGGGGGGTGTTTTAGCGCGGAGGGCTTGGATTCACTTCCCCAACTCCAATGGAGACCCTGCAGTGGGACACTAGGAAAAAGTCCACATTTTGCATCGCAGCTGCTTTTGGAGTCAATTTATGCCGCATTAGCAGCAAATTTCAGGGTTTAGCTACCAGGATTAGACAACAGCGTGGAAGTTTTTCTTTTTTTTAAAAAAAAAAAAAAAAAAAAAAGGAATTCAGGAGTGTTTCCACAGCGCTGTGGATTTTCAAGTGGTCCAGACCTCTTCTGTATCCATCTCACACACCTTCGAGTTAAATCAGGTGGATTTATCCAAATTCCTGGACACGAGGGTGAAGATCATCCTTTTTTCCTGCTGGGTACCCGCAACACAAGACCGAACACTTCAGAAACTCCTCTGGTGACATTAAAACACGTTGGGTGCCGCAGGGCGTTAACCGAATCGAATTAAAACCCATCACAGACCAGATTTAAGACAAGGAGAATTGTTTTACCCTAAATTAGGCATCCCCGTTTTTAGGCCTTTTTTAGGGCCATTCGTCCAAAAAAAGGGACGGCCCAAGCGGGGCAGACATCGGGGTGTAAAAGGAGAGAGAGAAACCTCACCTTGGTCTCTCCTTTTACATATTAATGTGTAGAAAAAGGCACTGTTGTTTAAATACCAATTAATAAATATATGAACTTTACTCTTGCCTTAAAGTTTGCCTTTTTTTCACTTTTTTCTGCCTTTTTTTCCCCACTTTACTCTCCTGTCAAGCTGCTCCAGCTCTCTCCTTCTTGAGCTATTTCTTCTTGAAACCGCTTAATGAAACAGCGGGTGAATTCTGAGACGGGATACAAAATATTTAAAAAAAAACACCTTAAAATATCTCCAAATATCACGCGAGAGCCAAAGGTTGACTCGTCGGATGCTGCCCACGAGTGGTGCGGGACACGGCGCCCCTGCAGACCTTGGACGCTACCGTCATTTTAACAGCGATTTCTGCAAAAAAAACCAAGACGTTTCACCCCGTAAAATCCAAGGTCGGAGGCTCGAGCTCGGCCGTAGCGCGACCGTGCCATCACCAGGCCCCTACCGAAACCCCCTCGGCATCAGTCGAGCTTTGTATTGTTTCTTTATCCCAGTTTCCAGTACTGGAATTACTTTGCCGCTGCTGGAAATGAAGTTATTTACATCCAGAGGCAGAGAATTTGCAACCCTTGCCCCCAGGGCGTCACCTCCCACCTCCGAGCTCTCGACGTTTCGTTTTCTGCTTTTATTTTTCAACCATTCCCTGCAGAAACGGGACGGCAAAACCCTCACGTCGCGGCTCTCGGGGGATAGTTGCTGCCCGTTGTGACCCTCGGTGGTTTGATCCCTCTCAAAATCAAAAAAAACTCCAAACCAACCGGCCCCTCCTCTTGTCGTTAGTTTGTGTTCGCCGCATCCCGACGCCACGTGTGTTGGGGGCGGATTTACTTATTTCCCCCTCTCTCTCCATGGAGATGTTATTCCGGCTCCTTTTTGCACCCCACGGGACACGTTTGGGAGTCAAACGGTGAATTCGGCCACCCTTTCGGTGCACTCCGTGCCCTGAATACAGCAGGTTTCTGCGCCCGAGGAGTTTTATTTATTCCTGTGCCCTAAATCACGGGGTTTCCCTCTGCTTTCTGCAGCTACCACAGCAAGAACAAAAAAACCCAAAAAAACAAAAAACCAAAACTTCATTTTTAAAAACCTTCAAATTTATTCCACTGTCCCCACTATTTTTGGGAGGGAGCAGCTATTTCCAGGCTCGTTTTTCCACAGTTCAAGGAAAAAAAGGAAGATTAAAGTGGGATCTGAGCAGTTTTACACCTGATAAGAGCTGAAATAGCCACAAACACACTGTTTTGCGCTAGAACTTAAGAGTGAACGAGTCCCTGGCACAAAAACCACCTACGTCGTAAAGATTTTGCCCTATTTCAGAGAGTAATGGTCTTGTATCGATTACTGGCTCACAATGTTATTACAAAACTGTCGATTACCAAGGGGGAGCAGATTTATGAAGCGGAGGGAGACACCCAGAGGTGGTTGTTTTACACAGCATTTTACCGCGGATTTTGGAGGACGACGGGTGTCTAAACCGACAAACGTATTATTTGAAAATTGACGTAGGTCGCCCTTGGTTCAACTCCCAGTTTTAGGGCAGTTTTTGAGCCCCAGAAACTCCTCAGTGAAGATTTGATCAGCTTTCTCCCTGGGCTCAGCACAGTCCCGTGATTTATTTTACGTCTCCAGCAGACCCTCTCCACTCCCATGAGCTGTTTCCAGGATAACTCTGGGCAAGACCCGTTTCTGCTGAAAAATGAGTGATCCCAAGAACCAAAAAACACTAGGAAAGGGTGATTTACACCCAAACTATTCACTACCAAACGTTAAGGTAGACTTAAGGGATGAAGAGCCACTGCCTTAACCCTCAACTGTCCCCATCCAGTGGGATCCATGGAGGTGTCCGCCGCACCACCAAGTCGCAGGTCCTCTCTGTCTAACACCTAGAGGTGAATTTGAAGTCCCACCACCACCATACGACACCATCGGAGTCCCTCACCTGCTCAGCCTCCTGCAAGCTTGACACCGTGTCCTCACCTGGGAGGTCCACGGTGGAGCAGGCTGTCCACCCTGCAGGCCGTGGTGAAGATGACGGAAAAGCAGATGTCCCCCCTGCAGGCCACGGAGGTCTATGGTGGAGCAGGTTGTCCCCCCTGCAGCCTGTGGTGAAGGCCATGGTAGAGCAGGTTGTCCCCCCTGCAGACCATGGAGGTCCACACTGAGGCAGAGGGATGTGCCCTGAAGGAAGCTGTAGCCCGGTGAAGAGGAACCCACGCTGCAGCAGCTTTTCTGGCAGGACTTGTGACCCCATGGAAGGACCCGCACCGGAGCAGTCCGTTCCTGAAGGACTGCACCCCATGGAAGGACCCGCACCGGAGCAGTCCGTTCCTGAAGGACTGCACCCCATGGAAGGACCCGCACCGGAGCAGTCCGTTCCTGAAGGACTGCACCCCATGGAAGGACCCGCACCGGAGCAGAAGAGCACGAGGAGGAACGAGCAGCAGGGACAGCTTGTGATGAACATTCCCCGTCCCCCTCCAGGGGAATCAACGGAGATGTCCCCAGCACCACCGAGTGACAGGTCCTCTGTCCACCAGGCCAAGATCTAGAGGTGTGCACTTAAGGTCCCACCACCACTCTATAAGAACATCCAAGCTTGGCACCGCGTCCTCACCTGATGGCACATCCCAAACTGCCACCGGCTCCCGTTACAGCAGACGGATGGCGCCAGAGGATACGGATTTGCACGTCGGCGCATCTCCCCGTAGCTGCGCCAGGAGTAAAGCCCAAACTAGTTGGCCGCTGGTAGTAGTTCTTCGCAGTTAAGACAAGTCTGAGCCTTCCACCAAACGTCTATTCCAACACAACGGCACCCAACGTCGTTATCCCAAACCCAATTCCATCAGTCCCCGGCACACCACGGTGTATGGAGAAGACAGGGAAGAACCCGGGTGTAGGTGACTACCCAACTTAGAAAAGTCGTTGAAGAGAAGTTTCTCTATTCTAAGTCAGAAAAATGACATTTTTAACCCATTCTACTACTGGTTTTCAACTACCGTGCCAAATTTAAGCATCTTATAGGAACAACCTGAGCATGAGGCTATTTCCACCCTTGCAGTTTGAGAACAAAGAAAATCTTTGATGCCCACTCTCTACTCCAGCTGAAGACTTGCAAGAGCTGCTCTTTTCCTGGAAAGATGTTTTTTTCCCCCCCAATTTTTCTTCCTGCCGTCCACTAACGAAAAATCCTCCAAGGTCAAGGTATTCCTCGAGCGCCTGGATATTTAAAATAGGAATTTCCCACCCGAGACTTCAGCAATCAGATTGCTCGTCGCGTCTGGGCTGTGCCTGCAACCACACACATCTTGGAGATTATTATTACTGGAGTAAATTCATTATTTGAGATAATAAGCTTTCAAATCTTGCCAAAATATTCAGGTGCCACAAAACTGACCAAGTACCTTTAAAGCTGAAGCCATGAAAAAACAACAGTTGTGTATTTGGGGCGATTTTCCCCATTTATTACCAACGCTTTTAGGGCAAACTACCAGAAAGAAAAACAAGTTTAGAAACGCAAATTCTGCGTAAAGACACCAAAACCCACCACACTTGCGTCCTGTTTTCCTGGGCCGGGTGGAATCCAAACCCCCATGAGGGGGCGGCTCCACACAGGGCTGTCTGACGAGCATCCGAGATGGAAACAGGCTCCCAAAACCACCCAAACTGAGCAGAAAGTGGCCAGATTCACTCGGTGGCAGCCGCTGGAGACCACGGGGACTCACTCATAGCCGTGGCCAAGGGATACGGGAGATCCAGCCACGCGTGTACACGAAGGGGAGTGATAAACCTCGTGTCTGACATTTTTAAATAGCAGAGAAATACACCATACTACAGAAAACTGAATTATTTCACTTGTGTGAAGCTTCTCCCTGACCCCACGCTCTCACCTCAGCTCTCCGCTGTTTCTACCTCTTATTTTCCCTGCCGGAATCAGCTCCCTCGGTAAAGCGGATTTAAATTTGGCATTTAATGAAGTAGCAAAACAATCAAGTTTGATGCAGCCTTAGTAAAGCCGAAGGTTTGTATAACCCCGGCTCTGCTCGCTCACGCCGGCAAACGCCTATTGGTAAATCTGGCAAATCCAGGGACGCGGCGGCTGCAGCTCGTACAAGATTTACTCAATCCAAAGCAGCTCATCCCCGGCTTTACATCACCTTCTCTCCAGTGACACCCCCAAGAGAGACATTACTGTCCCCAGAATACCAGAAAATAAGCTGTGCCTCGGAAGTCATGCACTTATGGGAACAAGAGTAAAAATTTAGGATAATCACCTGAAATCGAGAGTTGACCTTTCGAGGTGTTCGGTTCTTCTTCACCAGCTGAACCCTCTGACCTTCATTTTCGAAGCTACTATTGAAAGAAAGATCTGCAAGGAAAAGAAGTGCGCGTTAATTCAGAATTACAGCCAAAAAACAGCGCCGATTTGTATCCTTTGCCTTTTCGCTCTCCAGATTTCTGGTTTTATTTCTAAGAAACGACACGTATGAGTCAGAAACCCAGGAACCCTTGACGATGAGAAGCATCGCAACGCGCATGTGGGCGGGTGAAGGGAGCCAAGACAACGGTCCAGACCATCGTCTTTTAAATTTAAAATATTTAAATACACTGAAAAAATTCACGTGTACTGAAAAAAAATGATTTAATTTGAGCTATCCAACCCAATACACCTCTTTTGGAGCGCTCCAACAAGCACGGGTCCACTGCCTTGTGCTAAGCCTTCCCCAAACAAGAAAAAGTAACCTGCAGATTACTCAAAAAAGCCCTTTCCAGCCCAAAAAGTCCTTTAAGGCGGTTCCAAGACCTGGGTTTAACCCAACACCTGGGACTGTGCCCAGCTTCGGGCTCCTCAAAGCAGCTTCTTCTCAAACCCACTCGTGGCCCCAAGGCAGGAGCAGCAGTTGCTCCTGCTCCGGCTTTTCACGGAAATTACCTAAAAACACACCAAAAATGAGATTACAACTCCCAACGTGAAGACAGTTGCTGGGAAGATGACCATAACTACAACCAACACCTTTTTAACATCGCTTGTGCTCAGGAAACACCCACCAGAGCCACCCCACCATACAGTAGAGCCAATAAACACATTAAAATATTGAAGAAAAAAAAAAATCTTTAATTTCATTTCTGGGGGCAGGACATGGGAGATGTGACTTTTTTCCCCCCACCTCAACAAAAGGAATCTGCCACATAACAACGCGTACAAGGCTCAAGAGCCCAAAGAAGGACCGGCTCAGCAGCTCTGATTAATTTTAGGCTTTGCCTAAAAAAATAAAATAAATAAAAGCAAACCCAGACTCCACTGCCCCCGGGCAAGAAATCCCGAGGGCTGGAAGCGGTGTCTGGAGGTCTCCTGCTCACCTTCAAACAGGTTGCTCTAGGCTTTGTCACACCACAGCAATTACCGCCAGGTTTTAATTAAGATTTTAGTGCGGGTTTTTCAGAGGTTAAGCTGCTCTTAACGCTCGCGCTGGCTCTTTACTCCCGGTTTGGCTTCCCAACGAATCCCACCCCGGAGGAAGGCGGCCACCGAAGCAGCTCCGAGGATAAAACACATACCAAACCCTGCAGCGAGGTTAACGAGCTCGTTACAGGCTCACACCTCCATGCTTCTCCGGCAGCTCCCTGCGGGCAGGTAAATCCACCCAAAACACCCAGCGGCGCCACGTGCTTCCGCCTCCCGACGTCTTCTGCTACGCCTCGTGGTCCATTCTGCCCACTTTTGGTTCTTTTTAGTGATTACAACCCTAAAACCCCCTAATTCTGTGAGCATTGCTCTGTTACAAGTATCGCCATTAACAGACCTGCTCCGCGAATGCCACAAATGACCATTTTATCACTTACCCGATAGCACAAACCAGATTAAATCTCAAACGTGGGTGGTTTTTTTCTTGCAAATACTATGTGGTTTTTTTTTTTTTTTGCCAGCTAGTGAAAGCCACAGCCTCAAACAGATGCAGAAGGGACTTGTTTTCATCTCTGGTTCCCAATAATCAAACTCAGGAGCTTGGTGGAAGAGGCCATTTGCTTAAAACACTTTTTTTTTTTTTTTTAAGAACATAATTTACCTTCCGCGTGTTCGGTGGCTGTTATATTTCCTTTGGGGAGGAAAAAAGGAATAACTGCAAAGAGTGACTCTTCCTTCGGCAGCAGAATTCACAGGTTTCCTACAAACACTCCCATAGCAAAGTATTGAAAAAAAATAAATAAGAAAAAAAATCAATATTTTCAGTCTTCTAAAAATCAACATGATTTGACCACAACAGCGCCAGTAATTTAAGTTTTCAGACTTTTTAAAAGACGTTCTCCCCAGTATCCTCTGCAGATAAGACCTCCAAGAACGGCACTTACACTAGGAAGACTCCAGACCACGATTTAAAAGGGTGGGTTTTTCACCCATTTTTGCTGTTTCCTCCCCCCCCATCAGGCTAAATCTCCACAAGCGGGTTCCATTTACAGGCTGTCAATCCCGGTAACTCCGAGGAAAAATGCTTCAACTCTGATTAATGCGTGAATTTAAGTCAAGACCTGAAGAGTACAGGGGGTAGGGATGTCACAAAAACCCCCGAAACAGTGAAAATAAGGATTTTCCCCTAAAGAAAGGCTAAGGCCAAGAAAAAATACACGGCAGTACTGGCAGATGATTCACGTAGTATCTGAAAATAGAGTGACATTAACTCGAAAGGGTTGGCGCTTGTAACTTAATCGCTGTTAAATTAAAGTTTTCCCACAAATTCCCTTCTTCCACCAGATCCCTTTTTTTTTTTTTTTTAATACCGAATTAGCAAAATCCAGGGTATCGCACAAAACCCCCGGCCGCCTGCTCTTCAGAAAGAGGCGTTTGGATACTAAACATATCACAAAACTCGGCGTTCTTATGTTTGTTAAAGGAGAATGGCAGCCACCTCGCAGCATCCCGGGATTTCAGGGGAGGGTTTCTCCCCCAGTAAAACCGACGACACGGCACAAACCTCTTAATTTCTGCAAGAGCGAAGACTAACGGCGTGCACCTAACGAGTTACACCGGAAAAATCCGACCGTATTTAATCACCTCCACGATCAACCAGCACACACAGAATTTTAAACTCAAAGCCTTAAGCATAAAGTCATTAACCTTAATCTTTAGAGCGTCACAGCTTTACTAAACATAATTATTTTACTGATGTTTTAAGGATTCTTTAATTTTCCACTAAAATTCACCTCTCAAGTCTCCCCCAAATTCTCCGGCAGCACGTTGGCTAATGAGGAACCCACTGATAATGGCCCTAGACATTATTTAAGTGCTTCTCCTCACCTGGAATCCATTATTTTAAGGCAGTTTCGTTAGTATAAATCCGTCGAGGTCCCATCCCCGCTCCCGTAATGAGGAAGAGCATCTGGGAGAACGTGAGCCAGGACTCACCTTGCGCAGGAAAGAGTTTCAAACTCTTGCAGGAAAGCAAAAAACCCCTTGGTAGATACATCGAGGTGATAAATACTGTCGCAAAAAGGCAGATTTGGGTGTTGCCAAGGCTCGGTGCTCCCTCAGCTTTGGCTCCGCAGAGCGGGAGAGGTGTTGGGTCTCTCCCACCCATGTCCATTCTGGAAGGACCAGAATGTCCTCTCCTGTTTGTCCGAGCTCCACAGTCCCCCAAGACCTTTCGTACTACTCAAGTTTGGGTCAACATCGGGAGATTCCCCATTTCAAGGTTTCTTCACTCCTGGAGCTTCCTGAACTTCTCTGGTCTCTGAACATAGAACCATGGAATGGTTTACGTTGGAAGGGATCTTAAAGACCCCCCCAGTGCCACCCCCTGCCCTGGGCAGGGACACCTCCCACCAGCCCAGGTTGCTCCAAGCCCCGGCCAACCTGGCCTTGAACCCCTCCAGGGATGGGGCAGCCACAGCTTCTCTGGGCAACCTGGGCCAGGGGCTCACCCCCCTCACAGCCAAGAATTTCTTCCCCAGATCTCATCTCAATCTCCCTCTTCCAGTGTAAAACCCTTCCCCCTTGTCCCACGGCTCCCCTCCCTGCTCCAGAGTCCCTTCCCGGCTTTCCCGGAGCCCCTTTAGGGACTGGAAGGGGCTCCGAGGTCTCCCCGGAGCCTTCTCTTCTCCAGGCTGAACCCCCCCAGCTCTCTCAGCCCGGCCCCACAGCAGAGGGGCTCCAGCCCTCCCAGCAGCTCCGGGGCCTCCTCCGGCCCCGCTCCCACAGCTCCGTGTCCTTCTGCTGTTGGTGCCCCAGGGCTGGAGGCAGCGCTGCAGGGGGGTCTCCCCTGAGCGGAGCAGAGGGGCAGGATCCCCCCCTCGCCCTGCTGCCCACGCTGCTGGGGATGCAGCCCAGGCTGCGGGGGGTTCTGGCCACCTTCTCCCCCACCAACACCCCCAAGTCCTTCTCCTCAGGGCTGCTCTCCGGTCATTCTCTGCCCAGCCTGGATTTGGGATTGGGATTGGCCTGACCCACGTGCAGGACCTTGCACTTGGCCTGGTTGGACCTCATGGGGCTGGCACGGGCCCACCTCCAGCCTGTCCAGGTCCCTCTGGATGGCGTCCCTTCCCTCAGGCGTGTCACAGCACCACACAGCTTGGTGTCATCATCAGACTTGCTGAGGGTGCACTCGATCCCACTGTCCATGTCGCTGACAAAGATGTTGAACAGCACCGGTCCCAGTACCGACTCCTGAGAACGTCACTTGTCGCCGGTCTCCATGTGGACATCGTGCCGTTGACCACAACTCTTTGAGTGTAACCATCCAACCAATTCCTTGTCCACCGAGTGGTCCATCCATCAAATCCACGTCTCTGCAATTTAGAGACCAGGATGTTGTGTGGCACAGGATCAAAGGCTTTCCATAAGTCCAGGTAGATGATGTCAGCTGCTCTTCCCTTATCCACCGGTGCTGTAACGCCACCATAGAAGGCCACCAGATCACCAGGAAAGCTTCAAGAGAAGTGCTAAAAGCAAGAGATCCTCAAAAAGATGTTGTCTTCCAGCTAGTGCATCGCATCCAGACTGGAGACAGTCCTTTACCTCTCCACTTCGAGCTGCTTCTCCTTTTAACCAGCTGAATGATCGTCAGCTGAGCGGAGATCACCACCACCAAGAGATATCCCAGGCTTCAACATCTCGCCTCCGTGGGACAGACCAGCCCCGGCTCCATGCACAAGGCCACCCGACTCTGCGCTTGCCAAAAAACAGACACCGAGAGCAGATATCTTGCCCAAACCACTTATTTTGTCTGGGGAACCTTATCTCCGTGGAGGCTGTTGGAGCAAATGAAGGCTGCACTCTGCAGGGTTTGTCCAGCTCCGGGACAAAAAGACAATTCAGTTGAAACCAGTCACAAGATTCAACATTTTCCAGGTGCTGGAGTTGGATTTTGCTCCACTCGAGCCACCACTAACACACAAGAGGTGTTCTACCAGAAAGATCCCCTGCTAGGATTTCAAAGTGGGTATAAGTTAGCATTAAAATCTCATTTTCCCAGCAAATCAGGTGGAAAAAACCCACCCGAAACAAGGCCAAAAGGGAGAACGGTCAGAACACGCATCCCAGAAAACACACATCGCAATTTGTGATCATCATCACAAAATAAATTCCAAGGTTGTGCTGGGTCCAAATCTTCGTGCCAGTACGGCAGTCGGCTGCGGGAAGCACCACGTTGTCTGTCAGTCACCGATTTCTTTGGGTAAGTGCCCTTTGATTTGTGTCTAGTCTTGCCTCCTCCACCCCGCCCCCTTAAAAGTCATGAATTATATTCAAAGCTTTTTTTATTTTTTCTCCCTAACTTTACCACTCCTTTAACAACGCCCTGAGTTTGACACGCAAATGAGAAGCGGCGACCGAGCGACCCTTGATCCACGAGCCCATCCCAACACTGCAAACAAAGGAAAGGAAAATATCGAATTCGATCCAGGAATCAAAGTTTGAAAGCTTCAGGACAAGACTGTTCACAGAGTTGCTGCTAAATTCATCCTGGATACCAAGTGAATGAGAAGAGTTGACTTCAAGGAAAAAGAAAACCCATTTTTGTTCAATACGCTGCTTTTTGCTCCTTTTTTTACACCACATCAATCAAGACATGGGCGTGTGCGGGCGCCATCCAATTGCACAACTCAAAAGCAGCCTCATCTCTCAATTTGCTTTCGAAAACCCCGTAAACACCAAATGAGAAGCAATGTGGAAGGAAATGGGAAGGATTTAACTAAAAACATCGCTGCTGCAGTCCAGGACGGCCGCTCTCACGTTAGTTTGTAGTCAGAGAAATCAAAAATAAGCACTTTTTGTACCAGATTCACCCAGATATCTGGATTTTCACGTCACCATCCAAAGCCAAGGGCAGCTGCAGACCCGGGCGCGATCCCGGGAGTGTTATTTTGATGATCCAAAGTCCAAGGTGGATATTGCTGGATATCGCTGGGTATTCAGCCTGGGCTGAAGCTGAGGGTAAGGCTTTTCCTTGGAAAAGCTACCAAAACAGCGGATAATAAAATAAAATAGGGAGTTATCGGTGGTTTTGGATACGGGGCAAAGTTTTCCTCCTCTTAATCCTAATCTCAGACTCCTCCCGCGTCCAGAGCTTTGTCAGACACCAGCATTAAACACTTTTTAAGCACTTAAATAAATCTGTTCCCGGATGAAGCCGTAACAGGAGCAAACTCGCACCGAAGTGTGCCAATAATTTCTGTTCTGTAATACTCAGGCCTGCGTAATATGGAATCGCTGCCAAAAAAAAAAGCCAGTCGCGCTCCAGGCAATACTCCAGTGCCAGCCCAAAATACCAGTCAGACTTTTAATTTGAGGGCAAAAGCCGCAATTTTCTACAGCAGGAGAACCTTAATACCTCCGCAAGAGTTGCTCTATTTTAAAGCAAGAAAACCTAGAGAAAAAAAATCAGTGGCTTTAACAAAACCAACGTGAAACGGAGACAAACGTGATCACATTATTTGCTCATCAAATTCTGATTATTTAAGGGATTTCTGATATTTAAGGGAGGGAAGGAGACGGATGAGTGATATCCCACAACCGGTCAGAGGTGAAGTTAAAACTGTTGTTAAAACCCGGCGAATCCATCTCAAAACATCAATGGTTTTGGGCCTACAGGCAAGGTAGGAGGCGATTACAGATGAAATAACAGGTATTTTAGTCCACATGAGGCACATACAGGTATCCAATACGCCATACAAGGCAAACCCAGCATATGAAACCAACTTAAAATAGCGGGAAACATCTTATCACGTAAATAGACATTTTCAGACAGTACTTTGCTTATGTTTCTCCTGCTTTCAGCACTCCATAGTTTCCCCTACACGTAAAGTCCTATTTGAATCTGCACATTACCTACCCTCGGTATCAGATTTTCCCCGCTTTTCCTGCCCGCTACGTCCAAATATTTGAAGTTTTTTTGCAAAAGCAGAGACAAATTTCTCATTCTTTAGACAAACAGAACAAACTTCACCCCCTCCTGCGTGGCAGAAGCTTAATTTAGAATTAATAATATAGATTTAATTGAGAGTAAACTGCTTAAACGTGCTAGGTAGGAGATTTAATTCAGGTCACCCACCAGCTTACACGCTGCAAGCACATATTAGCGCTCCGGAGCCTGGAAAGAGTTTTCCAACAAGACCAATTCAGCCTCAAATCCTTTAATTAGCGGCAAGAGAAGCGGAGTATCCAGCTACAATTAAGCCACAGGGATGGAATAAAGTTACCGGGTGTTTCCCAGCTGGGAGCTGCAGGTTGACGAGGTTTTACCGTGAGAATTAAGCAGTTTGTAACCAAAAAGGGTTTGTGCCCCCCAAAATTGTCCTCCCTCAACCCAAATCAGATGCTGCCTCCTTCCAAGCATCCTCAATCTTTAGTTTGTTTTAATATTGCTGCTACCAAAAGGCTCAGAAAACAGCAAAAAGTTTATCTAAGATCAATTCAGGGCCCCAAGCAATCAGCCTCAGATCTTCAAAGCACGTGAGACTCAACCGCAAAGTGGGAAGTTGTAAATATATCTTAAAAAAACCTGCCGATGAACGAGCAAAGTAATTAAAAAGCGAAGCCAACGCACCTCAAACATGGAGTTTCGGTCTCCTCCGAGCAGCTCAGGGCACCCAGAGTCCCCCATGCGTTCCCATTTTAAGGGTGTTTACGCCAGCAGCACCCAACCTCGGTGACGAGCTTCAAGCCAGAACGGGGCCACGGGGCGTTCCAAAGCCACCCAAAAGCAGCTCGACTCCTCCCACGCTCCCAAAAACCGCTGTTTTATCCCACGTTACAGTCACACCACACCTCGGAGCCACGGTCGGACTCACAGCACGAGGCTCAGAGCCTGAACCGAGCCAAGTCTTTCCTTTCACAGATTAAAGCAGCCAAAACAAAGCCGTGAAAGGAAAACCAGAGGCAAACACTCACAAGGATTGTGTCAAAAAAAGCAGAGAGGTGGTTCTATATTCAAATTTCCGTCTGGTCAAGCCACTCACGGTCTAACCCATCCCAGAAGTGAGCAGTTTCCTCTCTCTGAACTGCAGACACGGCCTTGAAAGACCTGAAAATCACAAGTTTAGAAAGTATTTGCAGCTGCTGGTTTTGTTATTAGAACAAGGCTGACAGGGAGCCGTTAGAGGAGCGGGACATTCTCCTCCCTCCCTCCCTCGGAGCGCTCACCCACCACCAGGAGCTATCTTTAGCCCAAGGCCGCAGCCAGAAAAAACAACTTTTAATCCATTAATTGATAATTTGGTAGCGAGGATTCTCCACAGAGTCAAACATATGAAGCCACCACATTTTATAAACCACGTAAAAATTAATTTAAGAGTTTACAGTCACCGTTTATCCAGGAGGGACGACATTTCATTCGGCGAGAGGCTGCGGTGCGGCAGCAGGAGCGACGCCCCGATCAGTCGGGCGACGGAAGATGGAGAACAAGGTTTTACTCCCAACTTCACTAAAATGGGAGCGAGCGACTTGGCGGAGAAGAAAATCCAGTGATCCGCTTCGGGGTCAGCGCGCCCCAAGCAGGAGTTATGAGAGCTGGGCCAAGCTCCTCGCTAATTAAACAGGGATTTTTAGAAAGTCGTCAGGCTAAAGAGCAACCCAAACTCACTTGTAAATCACTTCGTGGCCGAGAATAAAATAAACTTTCCCCGGCGAGGCGGGGAAGGATGCGTCCTCCTGGGTACACTGAGAGTTGCAGGAAGATTAGTCGGCGCTGAGATGTTCCTGCTAATCCTCACCACGCAGTGAGTGAGTTGTTTCAGCCTAAATTAGCTCGTCAGAGCTGAGTGCTCATCCGAGTTCTCGGACCTCAGGTGAGGTCAGAGCACTCGGACTTCGCGTGGCAAAAGCCCTGAGCTCACATTAATTGTGCTGAAGAGCACCAAAACCTCCCCAAGATCTCAACCCCAGGTTCTTCAGGTCTTGGTTCAACCACAACTACCCCTCCACGGACTGCTCTGATCTTCCGGGAATATTCCAGGGTGGAAAAGCGAGGTGGTTTTGGGTTCATAAAGCAGTTTCGTAACGGCGCGGAACAAGTCAACGGGCTTCTGAGGAGCCACCCGACGGGTGAGAAAGGCCATCGCCACCCCGGGGGATGGGAGATACGGAGGGAGGAGAAGCAGAAGCGGCCGCACGGGAGCACGTCAGACATCTACCACCACATCTCCAGTAAAAAACAGAGCGACCCTCCACACTTCCAAAACATGCTCAGCAACGCTAATTATTCAAAATAATTAAAGACCCCAGTCTTAACTCAGGACTTATTGTAAATCACTGCCTGCTCATCTTTTCTCCACCATTAAAAATTGCGTCTTGTCTCTTTTCTGGATGTTTTCTGGGGTTTTTTTTTCTACAATCAGCCAGATCACTCATCCCTTTTCCTACTCTGCTTTTCAAAACACAGAGGTGCAGAGATGGATCTTCCTCCTCCACAAGCCACTCTGCATTCTTACCTTGAGTCTCTTAATAAATCATTAATCCACGGAGGGGTTATCAACCTCCTTGAGCTTCGTTTTAAGACGAAATAGTTAAACCTAAGCTCCTGAAGGATGCCTCAACACATCTCATCAATAACCTGGCTTAAAACAAACAACTAAAAAGACAATTTCCTTCTCAAAAAAGCACATTTTAGACTCCAAACCTTTCAGCATCAGCCTTGCAATAACAACTACGCCGTGCTGCGGCTGAATTCCTGTCCCTCTTCAGCCCCCGTCCGTAGATCCTGAGGCCACAACTGCTCGGCATCGCATTTTTCCGGCGCTATCAATAGTCCGCAAGAACACGGGGCTCCCGAATCGCTGCCTTTCCTGGGGAAACTGAACTGGAAGCCGAGGGAAGAAAGGACAAGCCAAGGTCAGGCCAAAAATAGCCGATAAGAAAAAAGAAAAGAAGAGAAAGGAGGAGAAAAAGGGGTTTAAAATGTGAAAAACGCAGTGCCTTCAGCTGGTTAAGTCTGTCCTGAGATGTAGAAAAAAAACATATTAAAACAAGGCAGGTAGTTAAATGAGTTAAAAGCAAAGCTGCCAGGCGCAGAAGAGGTGGATATTAAATCACAACTAATACCTAGAAGTCATTCTGGGTCCCATTAAGAGCAGTATCTCTCAAGAAAACACCTATTTTACTAACCCTTATGCAGCTGCACGGCTCTAAAAATGAAGATATCCCCCAAAAAACCGCTCCAAAACCCCTGCGTGGCAACGACACATCCCTCTCGGCCACTTGGACCTTAAAAAGGGCATCAGAGGACACCAAAACGCTCTGAAAAATTCACCTTTTTACTCCTCCAAACAGTTGGAATTTTTCCCCGCTCGGCGATCAGCAGCTCCGCAAACAAACACCCGTCAACAGGCACAAGGTCAGGCCCATCTGTAAATACGGTGCCTCCGACCCACCAGCAGGAATAAGCCACAATCTTGTTTTTCTTGTAACCTGATACGGTTTTTACAGGGAATTCTTCTGTCCGGAGCAGCATCCAGGCCTCGATACAGGCAGGGAGAAGCGGTAAAAGGCTCTTCCCTCTCTTTATTCTACAAACCGCGCTCAGAGATGTCTTAGGTTATCAGTTTAGACGTTCAATTTTGCTGGCTGATAATAACCTTGTATTTATTTATTTTTTTAATCCTTTTTCACTCTTTATCCTCCTTTTCCCCACCCCACACCAATGACTCCGGCGTTCTGAAGCAGAAAGCACCACCTCACAAATGGAAAATAAAAGAAAGAGATTCAACTCTGTCATCCTGCGGAGCAGCACCACACCTTTCCCCTTTGCTTTTCCCCCCGGGGGGGAACTAGATCACACCCAAATTAATTCTAATTACACCCCAATTCAGTAGGAGAACACCACGCCGGGGGTTTGGAACAGCATAAAGTTGGGAATTGTCTCCTTAGATCCATCAAAAATAACAGCGATGTTTAGTTTTGAGCCAGTAGCAAGGCTCAAACCATATTTTTTAGCGTTCATCCCTTTTTTTCCGCCCCCATCACCGAATTACTCCTGAGCTCCCCAAAGCAGAGCAAGACGGTGAGTATCGAATCCCTCGCCCGCTGAAAAAAAAAAAAAAAAAAAGAAAAAAATCAACGTACAAACTGAAAATAAACAGCCACAAACATCTCGGGTAACCTTTGGACCAGCGATTTGCACTCTAATCTCGTCCTCCCCCCATCGGTATTAAACTCTGGACTCCGAGAAGCCACTTTGCCGACGCTCAGCAACGTAATAAAGATGCAGTTTGGCTGCTCCTACCGTAAAAACTAAAGATATTTGGCTCAGGGCGCAGAGGGTTTGAAATCTGACTACCAGGATGTTCCCCCCACTGTTATTCCAGTAGATAAATACGAGCATTTTATCACCCAAATCTTGCAAACGGGGAAATACCTACCTGGACAGGAATGAAAAACACTTTATAAAAGCAAATATAACACAATCCGAGATATTAATTTACAGCGACGGTGATTTTCCTGCTGGCAAAGAACCCCCCTCTGGCACTGAAACCTTTAATTTCAGTATCAGCTTTGGTGGAATGACTATTCCTTGTACTAAATTTAAGAAAATTACCACCAACAGCCCTCTCTGCATTCCCCACCCCCCCCCCCCCCCCCCCCCCCCCCCGTTAGAAGGGGATGAGACATTGGGAAGAGCCATGAGCGTGAGGACTCAAAGGATTAGGTCAAGTGATTTAAAAACAAGCGATTTAAATGGATTTCTTCCCGTTTTCTTCCGTTAAGCAGAAAATCAGCACCTACTCGGCAGATTCCAGAGTCGTTCCAGCCTTTCAAGTCCAGAGGAGCTGGGGAAAACCTCGCTTGAGACACTGAGCTCTCTCCAAACACCGCGGCTGGGCTCTCTAAATGGCATTTATTACAGTTTCCCCTTCCAAAAAAAGCTAATTAAATATAATTTGAGTACAAATCTCAGCCCCTACTACGCTGCACTGCATATACGTACAGGTAATTAATGAGGAGATACCAGGAGCAGCACAAATTCCTACTTTTGAGGAAGAATTTGGTTTTCAATTTCACATGAGCAGCACATCGAGGTTCCAGATCCCTGTTATGGCGTAGTCTCCAAACTGGGAGGAACTGGTCATTCGACTGATCCCCACTGGACGGCAGCGAAGACAATTTTCCGTGAGAGGACGAGACACACGAGCTCATCACTTGCTTTTAAACATGGCCGTTTTCAACCCTAATCAGCAATTCCACAAGAGGAATTTTCACTTTAAACCTAAAATCTTGATTCTTCAAAATAAAGCAAGGTTCTACATACAAAGTATGATGTTTTTAAGGATTTTTGCCAGCAGGAAGAGGAAGAAAGAGAGGTTTTGTAAGGAGACTAATTCAACTTGTAGCCTGATGTCTCAGCTGGCTGCAACATCGGGATGTTTTCGAAGCGGAATTGCTGCGAATTTCATCATAACGCTCCGAGGTTTGGCTCCACAGGATCCAAACTCACCCTTCTCCGCAACCACCTTTCCCTGAAGCCATCGGAATAACCGGATCAACCAGCCCGGCAAAGGATTTCCAAAGCTGGGATGCTGCTAGCGAAGAATTTCCCCCACCGATCCGGCACCTAGCTCGTTAAAAAAAAGGAACCACGGCAAGTAATTTAGTGTTTTGTATAGGTTTTGTGATGATAATCAAGACCTGCCAGTAAAAAAAAAAAAACAACACAACAAAAACTCCTATAAATTATGCTCCTTTCTAATTATCCTCTTCCAAAACAAGAGGTTTTATGCAGAAGACGAAGAATGACTGTTTTCAGGTAGTTTAGGGAAAATAAAAGGAGGTGCGCTGAGCTTGGGAAAGCTGGACCTGCGAGGACAAAGAGTCTCAGAGCACTTATTTATTATCAGTTTTCAGAAAATACGATCTTTTTGGAGTATTTCCTATTCGATCCAGCCCCGCTCGCAGCCGCTCTCAATTCCCAGGGTTTCAGTCACTGCCACTCTGCCCAGAGAAAAAACTTCCTGCCCCAAGGATATTATTTTTAAGGGTTATTCCCCTCACTTTAATACCTCTTCAGCTTGTCAAATTAGCATAAAGAGGGCAACTGGGTGATTAAGAACCATCTCATGACTTTCCAAGAAGGAAGATGCTTCAGGAACGTGGATTGGTTCGTCCTGTTTAACGTTTTAACTGCGCTACGCGTTTCCTGTAAAAAAATGTCGACTAAAAAAAAAAAAAGGAGCTATGCAACCCAAAAGACTAAAAATTTGAGCAACACCTACTAAGCCTGGCTGAGTTTTCGTCCCTGCATTTAATTCAAACAATGTAAACCCTCAGTTTTTCACTCGAATTGAAAATACAGCTCATGAGACGATGAATATTTGGGAGAAAAAGGGATTTTGCGGTAAGGGTAGTCCCAGGGGAAACGTCTCCGTGCTGAGACCTTCTGAGCAGACGGGAGGGGTTAAGCCAAGGATGACTCCAAAAACCTCCCCTGGAACCCATCAGGAGACCCTGGAAGAAGATCTGTGGCCATCGGATCACATCCCTGCTCCGGCTGTAGCGGCCAGGAAGGGGGAATAAGAATTTACAGCAACAGAAATTACAGAAAAAGAAGTTACGAATACACGCTTATTTTAAGCCACTTAAGCTTATTTTTCTGGTGTGACAGAGCCCACAGGTGCTCTGGAAGAACCACCAGACATCAAAAGGGTCCATACTTTGGGGGTGGGGGGAGCCGAGGAAGGAGGAACACTCCAAAGTTGACCAGTAACCACCAACCGAGGATCTTTCCCATAAATCAAGATCCCTGCCACGCACAGACGGGTTTTCCCCATGCTTCTACGCACCCTCGTCGCCTCCTTTTTCTACAAAAGTGAACAGCATAAACCCAAAACGAGGTGAAAAACCAAACTTTCTCCCCCCTTGTCCGAAAAAAGCCGCAGTTATTCATCCCGCCGTGGTGCCGCCCGGCTGCCCCACTCCTCTCCCAGCCCAAAACAACCCCCCAGCACGGGATGAAAAAAATCAAAATATAATTCCCCATGTGGCTGCACGAATGTTTTTGAGGAAGAGGGAAAACAGCACATTACCACAAAAAAAACCCCAAACAACTACGGAGCAAAAGGAGATGCTTTAGACCAGGAAACACCCTTCGGAATGCAAAGTTCCTCCCCCCATCCCAGGAGGAATGACCCGAGTTATCCAGCGATAACCTTTGTCGACACCAACAGCCGGCGCGGATTTGCTGGGGAGCAGGCAGAATCGTCTTACGCTGGGGTGAAATTACCTAATTCCACTAAAATTAAGTATTTTTAGGGTTCAACTGATCTTACCTAAAGTTGAGATCTACCCAAAGACGAACAGTTACGCTCGTGACTCCAGCAAACAGAAAAGGATAAAACGCGACGCTTGTTCTGCACCACTTCCACTTCTTTTTAACCCAAAACTCACCCAAAACTCCAGTCACCTGCAAACTCCTTCCCCAGGGAGCTCCGGCTCCGGCCAAGTCTTGGGGTGGGAACATACCCAAGCACCACCATCTGCCATCTGAGCATCTCTATAAACACAGTTTTTATTAAAAAAAATAAATCAAACTGCACATTCCTGAGCCAAACTTTGGATCCTTTCGCTCACCCTGTAGAAAAGAAGCTGCAAAAGCACCTCAAATATTCCATTTTTTTCGCCCTCTAGAAACCACAGGGTCCTTCCTACTTCTTCGCTCTCATTACCAGGAATTTTTACATCTCGAAGATCGGCTGCTACTGGAAGAAACCAGCGGCAAACGTTTTGACAGGCCGCGAGATTACAGCTCGTCACATAGTTCATTTATTGCAATTCATTTCCTATAATTCATTTATTATAAATTTAAGGACTATTCTTCAAATAATCCCAAACGAGCTGATCATTCCAAGTGTGCCACAAACCTCTGGGATGAAAACAACTCAGAAAAGCTCAAATTTAAGTTTCAAACATTATTTTAATTAGCAGGTATGACATAATTTAAATTTCCAAGCTTGTTTTTCTTTCGTATCTTGGCTGTTAGAGCCAACGTGCTGACAGACAATAATTAACTTAAGCCGACACGATACTGTAAAGGACTATTTAATTGCTGAAGTACCCAGGTTTGTTTAAACATATAATTGCTTAATTACGCGTGTATTCATTTAACATTATTCAGATTTTTTTAAGTGCGCCGCTCATCACATAAGCAAGGCAAAAACCTGACCCATAAATCTCAAATTTTAATTGAATTCAGCATCCATTCAAACAAAACACAAACTGCTTCGTTAGCTCTGCTCTGCACCCATCTGACCCCCTCACAGCCACGAAGCCTAATTATCCATCAGTGCTAACGAGGACCCGCACGACTGAGGCCCAACTGTATGCTTTATAAGTCAAACAAACCAATTTTTAA
Organism: Larus michahellis; assembly: GCF_964199755.1. Taxonomy (NCBI): domain Eukaryota; kingdom Metazoa; phylum Chordata; class Aves; order Charadriiformes; family Laridae; genus Larus; species Larus michahellis. The sequence continues at coordinate 2,315,133 of NC_133920.1, forward strand.
GCCAGGTGAAGACAGTTTTGCTCCAAAAACCCACTCCCAGAAGTCGCGCGGTGAGTTCACATCAGTCCGCTCCGAATAAAATCCAACGTATTTTAATTGTCCTTCTGCTAATCACCAACTCTGCCAGATTTATATATATTTTTTGATAACCCCGAGACGTGCCACACACCAGCCACCTCTAGATGTGGGCAGAAAACCACCCAACAATTCAATAATTTGACGAGATCTCAGGTTTTAGCTGATTTATCACAGGGAAACCCACGAGCATCTCACACCACACCTGGATAATCGGTTAAAATATTATGGAAAAAGGCAAAGTAATTTGCAATCGGGGAACGCAGACCTGTCCCCGGGAATCCTTATTTCACTCAAGGACCACATTCACTTTGCAGGCTCCGACACCCCTTTCCTTCCCACCAGACACCAGGTTTTGGGGCATTTCGTCTTAAAAGCAGCAATTTCTTTACCTTGCAGGTTTGATATTGTCACTACAGGAACGCTCCTGACCTGCATTAGAACTTGAACAGCCTAATTAGGCTTGAAATACGCTATAACAACAACTTAAATGAACAAAAAAAATCAGCGTTTGGGCTAAGCCCTGAGTAACGAAGGCCCCAAAACCCGCGTGTCCTCGGCTCCCTCCCTTTCCTAAATTACGATTTTATTTTTTTCCCCCCCTTCGGAAAGCAACAAGCCAACATTAAACCCCTCAAATTTTAAACCAATTCACGATTTCCCATTTTCAGGCTATCACTTACAGAGTTTCTGGTTTCAGGATGTTTGCCCAAGTCCTCGCCGCTACCCAACAGTTCCTGTTTTTGGTTGGTTTTACATATTTTATTTTTTTTTTTTTTTTTAAAAGCTGTTTTATGTTTCTCTGGATCAGCGCCATCTCCCTCCTCCTTTGGCCTTCACCTCCCAGCGAGAGTGAGGGCAGGGCTTTCCCCAGCCTTTTGAAAAAGTTAAAATTAGTAACTCTCCTCCTGCTCGCAGTTAACGAGAGGCGACACGGACACGAGCGGTTAACGAAGGGACAAGGTTCTCCCCGCAAAAATACAAGGAATGGTAACGAAGCTGCTTCCTCGCATTAAAATAGAGATTAAAAAAAAAAAAGCAAAGAGGCAAATTTTGCTCCTCAAACACATGCCGGCGCTTCCCAAACACTTCAGTCTCAATAATTTTGGATAAAAACTCCTGATTTTCCTCAAGTTCCAGATGAAGGCAACGCACAGCATAAAGTTCCTGCAGAAGAAGCTCAAAAATATCACAGAAGAGGGATGAAACGTGCCTAAAAGGAAGAGTTTTGGGTCTCTGTGGGTTTGGGTTCTCCTCCCCCAGTTCCCAACTGGGAATTTTAGTCTCACTTGGAGGATTCTGCATCCTTCCTGCATCCCGACACCTTTCCCTTGATGCTCGACGCTGTCTCTGGATGCATACGGAAAACTTCTTGTCCCATCGGAGCTTTCCCCACGGGGATACATCCGTCGTAAGGCAGGAGACACAAATTTAGACACTGCAAGTTTGTGGTGCGTCAAAAAATGCTCTTAATCCTTTGCATCATCAAAGCAGAGAGAAACGCCAACACTGTTTTTTTTCGCCACTTTTCCCAAATACCACCAAAATTCCCAGAGAAATGGCAGCAGAAAACAAGCCCCTGTCCTGAAATTTAACTTTCGACCTAAAACGACCTTTGGGTAATCTCTGCAAACCGTTATTTAAATGAATATTAAGCCTTCTGGCATTATTTAATAAAAATTAAAGGTTACAGAGCGCTTGCTCAGAACGAAAACCAGAGGTGTTTTTTTATTATGAACCAACCCCAAAACATCCCAACTCGCTCGACGGGAGCTTCGGCAGCACAAGCGGCGTGCGGTAAGACGGTGATAAAGCCTTTATGTCGCTGATCTGATACGGCAGGAATTCAATTGTGTGTGAGTACAGCAAAATTCCAGTCTTTTTTCCAATCGCTGTGAATTATCTGTAGCTCGGTTCTGGAAGATCTAGTGCAAGGCGATGACTCCTCCATTGCTGGATGACAACCAGGTTTCCTCAATCTTGGCTAAAGAAAGTTATTTTGATTTTCTGCTATGAAATAACCAGGATTCGAAGCAGCCGGGGGATTTATCCCGCATCCAGGAGCTGCCTGCGCTGGGATTCCCTGGCTCCGCCGGGCAGTTTCCCCTCTCGCATCCGCTCTGCGGAGCCGCTCTTTGAATCACGCTAATCCTCACCAAAAAAAAACCCAGTAACGCTGCCAATATTTCTCTAAAAGCTTTCGGATTTAGATATTAGAGAGCTTTAAAACACCTATTATTCGATTACACCCCCCAAAACCCCTACCAATTCCCTCGTAAGCTTAGAGAGACTTCGCTTTCCTCCTTTTCCTAGCATGAAAGCTCAAAAAACCAGAATAAAATCGGGACTCAAAGCCTTCCTCCCGGGCTGCCAGGGACAGATTTCTTCCCTGCTCACAGCTTTGGCCAAAGCTGAGACACGATTCATCCTAAAATTGAAGGCAGACGGCGCATGAAGAGCCAGGAGGTGACACAAACCCCTCCTAACAGCCCTCATCGGTCAGTTTTCCTTCCCCGTGCACGTTGACATCCCTCATCCACTGCTTTCCGGGGGGATGTGGGCTTTGGTGAACCCCCCTCAAGCAAACGGGGCCGGTGATCCACCCGCTGGCACCTCCCCAAAGGAGATCCCGTCCTGTTCTCCTGCCCCTTCTATATTTAGGACACTTGCAATGACCCCGCCGCTTCAACAAGGAGGAAATATTATTTTACAAAACATCACCCTTACAAACAGGAAAATTACACGGCCGGAACGTGCCTTTATCTGCCCCGTCCACTGCCACATCCAGGGAACGTTGATGTTAAGCATTAACACTGTCTCAAATCCCACAGATTTCACCCCTTTTTTCTTCTCAGCAGAGTACTCAGGATTTCGCGTGGGGTTACGGTAAAATATCTTCCTGCAAATAAATGGTTTACATTCCTGAACTCGGTCCAGACACTGTTTGCCAGTAGATAATTACCAGACTATAAAGTTTACTTTGGAGAAATTGTTCCAAAATATCAAGAAATGGTAACGAGGGGCGTTTGATTATGTAAATTCGATTACAGCTCCCCTTGACCAAAACGTAGAAGACCGAAAATAACTTAAGAAGTAATCAGGAGCACGGGAGCGACCAGCAGGTCGTTTGCCGGGGTGAGATCGATTCCTACCTGCGCCGCTCTCCGACCGAAGCACAATCCCTGTTTCCTCTTAAAACAGAAACGGGATTTACGCTAACGATGGCACTGCCGCTCGCGGTAATTTAGCTAATGGCTGGTCACCTCCACCGAAGTCACACTCAGTATCATCAGATAATGCAGCAACAACAACAACAGTTATTCAGCTTCAAGTAATTAACGTAGTTGGAGGGGAATAAAATAATCAGGAAAGTCGTGTTTTACTACTTTTAAATGAGTAATCCCGTCCCCTGCCAAGGCGCAGAGATTAGAGGCCGTGTGGGAACAGCCGGCCTCGCGCGGGTGTTTTCCCCTGGTACCTGGCATTTATTTACAGTCGCTATCACGGTTCCTCGAGTTCAGGTGTGAGGAATTCAAATATTTCCTTTTACCCCGTGTTTTATCACACGGAGGGGCCCTCGTGTAACACCAGAGAACAGCTGAGGGCGACTTTTAACTCCCACGACCTTAAGTTGAATACTAGGCCCTCGTAGTGACATAAACTCGATTTACATTAACCTCTACAAACACTTATATTAGCAATGATCTCAGCGAAGATTAATTACTTACACAGTAAAGTTACAGCAACGTTTTAAGCATTTGCAAGGTTGAAATCATCAATATTTTGGTTGCCCAAAGCAGTTTGCTTTGTTTTCTTACCTAAACTTTGCCATGAGAAGCTTTGACAGAGCTTAAACACAGCACTTAAGCTTAACCTGGAGCCGCCACGCCACAAACAGGTAAACCCAAAACTTCGTAAAACTACGAGTGTTTTAAATCACTAAAGTGACCCCAAAATTGTGACGGACGATGCAAATATGAAAACCAGAAGCCAATAATCCAAGCTCGGCAAAGCAGCGGTACCTCACATAACCGGGGGGTCCCTCTGCAAAGCTACCAGGCAATGCAAATTCGTTACCGACTTAATTACCAGTGGAATTCGTTACGTTACAACATACATCCCTACGAGTGATGGTGCTGCCTGTATTTATTCTTAAAACCTCGCTGTGAACTGCTGGATGGCGTACAGGGTACGTACCCAAGGAGTAACGGGGCTTTGAAGAGTTTTCTTGGGAAAACTTCTGCCGAAGAAAGTGGGGAAGCTTTAACATTATTCGGAGTAAAAAACCTATCTGTAGGTTTTTTGAGTTTGAAAAGCATCGAGGAAAACGGAAGCCAGCTGAGTAAAACTGGAGGGGGGATAAGGATGGGCGCCTTAATAAAGGTGAGAGCAGCTTGAGTTTAAAACGAACAGACTTTTACTCCCTGCTGTTAATTAGTCGTGTAAAGCTGTACATCTCTTACGGCCAAACATGCATACGAAGCAAGCACAGTCTTCACTTTCACGCCAGCGGCTAATTACCACATTAAACGAGCGGAGGAACCAAGTGTCGGTGCAAACCGACATCCCAACAGCTTGAAGAGGCCTTGTTCCCCCGGGATATCACCCACAATACCCTCCGGGAAAGAGCAGTCGCTCCCCGGCTTCCAACAGCACCCAGATTTCCCCCTTTCCCACCCAAATACCACAGGAGAGCGGCTCGAGAGTCCTCCCCTCCCCCTGAGCTCAGCCCTCCGGCTCTATAATTTCCAAACAACTCCTACAAAAGTAGAAAACAACCTGGGGAAAAAGGGGCAGTTTAGCTTGAAAATTCAACTCGAAAACGTAAAGAAAGCCCCCGGCCATGCGAGGGGAAGGCCGGGCGAGAGAACTGCCCTGTTAGAAAGCTTAGAAGTGGCCCAAGGAGCGGTTGAAGGACCAACAGGGAGCGGGTGTTATGGCGGGGGAGCAGCTCGGTACCTCAGGGCTGCCCGGGAAAGCACCGCCAGCCCAATCCCCGCCCAAGGGCACCGGGCCGGCGGGGACACAGGCCCAGCCCGGCTCCGATCGCTCTCGCTGTTCGTCCCCCGCCTCACCTCAGCCGCCGGGCCTGGCTGCAGGGCGGGGGCGGGCGGCCTAGGCCTAACGGCGCGGCGGCGGGAGGGCCCCCCCCATTCCCCTCGCTGCGCCCGGGGCCGGTCCTCCCCCAGCCCGGCGGGGGTCTCGCCGGTGAAGGGCGAGGCGAGGGAAAGGCGGAGGCGGCGTGACTCACCCCGGGCCGCGGGGCCGGGCCTGGCCGCTGCCTCCGCGCAGGAGCCGCCGCTTCCTCCTCCCGTCCGCCGACAAAATGGCGGCGGCAGGAAGTGCCCCCGCGCCGCCCCGCCCCACCGCACGCACTCTGCGTACCGGCCCCGCCAACGGCGTAACCCGCCTCGCACCGGGCACTACGACAACGGCGCAACTCACATCCCACCCACTCCCCCCCCCGCCTCTAACCCCCAACCTACGCCAACGGCGTAGCGGGGAGGGGGCGCCGCCGCTCCCACCTTCCCCCGTACGCAAACGCCGCAGCGCCGCACCGGCCTTACGCGAGCAGCGTAACCCGGAGAGCGCAGGCGGGAGGGCGCTCTCCGCTCCCTTCCGCGGACCGAGCGACTCCCCCGGCGCCTCCCCGTTCCCCCCCGACCCCCGCCGCTCCCCTCCGTCCGCCGCCGCTCCGTACCGGCCGCGGGTCCGCCCTTCACCCCGCTTCACTCAGCCGGGCCGGCCTTTGCGCAAAGTGCGTACGGCGCGCCGAACCTCGCGCAGCGGCCTACGCAGCCGGCGCGTGACCGCCGCTACGCCAACCCCGCACCGCCCCCCCTCTCCCCCCAATGCCTCAACTTACGCCGTTTGCGCAGCAGGCCCCAAACCTTCCGCGCCCGCAGTTTACGTAGGCCTCCCCTGACGCAGCGGCCGCATTACGCAATGCGGGTTACGCCGGCAGGGCGACGTAAAAGGCGTTGGTGAATCGCGGCCCCCTCTTTCCCTCAGACGAACCCCTCGCCCCGGCCCCACCACCGCTCCCCGTTCACCGGCCCGGTTCTTACCTCAAGCGGCGGCAGCGGGAGGGGGCCAAGCCGGGCCGGGCGAGCCGCCCTCCCGCCGGGGCCGGGGGGAACCTGAGGGCTGGTGGAATCCCGGAGCGGCGGCGGGGGGAGGAGGAGGGAAGGGGGGAGGGGGAAGGCGGCCGGGGGGAAGGGGGGGGGAACCGGGCACCGAGGGGCAACGGGGTCCGGTCAGCGGCGCCGCACTGACCTCACCGCGCTGCGCCTGACGTCACGGCGCAGCCGGCTCCGCCCACCCGCTGCTGCTGCCGGCGGCGACGGGGGCAGCGCGCGGCGTGACGTCACGGGGTGAGAGGAGGGAGCGCGGGGGGGTCCCGGGGGTGCAATGCACCGGGGGGGTCCCGGGAGGAGTCGCGGGGGGGGCGATGCACGGGGCGGGGGGGGTTCCTGGGGTGCGATGCATGGGCGGGGAAGGGGCACGGGGGGGGTGGTCCTCGGGTGCAACGCACCGCGGGAGGGGGCAAACCGGAGGGGTCCCGTGGTGCAACGCACCGGGGGCGGGCAATGCACGGCGGGGGGCAACCTGTGGGGGGAGTTGCACGGGGGGGGTCCCGGGTGCGATGCGGGGGGGCGAACGGGGGGTGATTTGGGGTGCAATGCATGGGGGGAGGAGGGGGGGGGGGCATACGGGGGGCCCCGGGGTGCAATGTACCGGAGGGGGGGGGGGGACGCTGCGTGGGGCGGGGGGGGTCCCTGGGGGGCAATGTGTAACGCACGGAGGGGGGACAACACCGTGGGGGGGGCCCCTGGGGGGACGTCTTGGGGTGCAATGCACAGGGGATTGCACTGGGGGTGGGCAAAGGCGGCGGGGGGGGGGACGGGGGGGGTGCACTGGGGGCAACAGGACACCGGGGGGGGGGCAGTGCACGGGGGGGGGGGGGGGGGGGTGTCGGGGTTCACTGACGGGCATGGGGGGTGCAGCGCGCGGTGTGACATCACACGGGGGGGGTCACCACACCGGGGAGGGGGACACACGCAGGGTGTCCGTGTGCCCCCCCCCCCCCCCAATATCACCCACCTCTGTGCCGAGGGGGGGGCTGAGACCGGGGCAGGGCTCGGTGCATGAATGAGCAGCTGCCCGCCGCAGGGGGGCAGTTGCGGGGGGGCGGGGGGGGGGCTGCATTACAATCATTCTATTTTTTTATAGCCTCGAAAATCTGCCTTTAGGGGGGTGTTTTGGGGGGGGGGGGCGACAAAAAAAAAGGCGATTTTGGTAAAAAACGCCCAGGATTTTACTCCACCTCCAACCTCACCAAATCATCGCTTCCCTGGGTTTTTTGGGGGTGAATCCTTTAGAAAATGGGTCTGGAGCCGGAGGAGGGGGCCAGGACCTGCAAATTTTGCTGGAAAAGGGTTTTTTTTTTTTTTTTTAGGGAAAAAGTAACCATTTTCTTCACCCCGAGCGAATCCCCGCGCAACCAACCACCTCGTTTTTCGAGATCATCGAGCTTAATTAGCAAATTACCCACAGCAAATTCTCACCTGGGAACGGAGGGAGATGAAAATAAATGCATTTCCCAAGAGGAAAAATTCCATTTTTGGGGGGAAAGAAGCAAAAAAATTTGCCTAAACTGAAGATTTTCGGCGAGGGAAGCGGGGGGTGGGGGGGAAGGTTATCGCTGCGCTTAAAACCCAACAAGCCGCCGGGGTGGAATTGATAGATTTTATTATTTTTCCAAACCTCAGCTCTTTTTTTTTTTTTTTTGTGGCTTTTTTTTTTTTCCTTTTTCTTTCTAAAATTGCCCCAAAAAACATGTCCGTCCCCCCCCCCCCGCCCCAGCAGCCGGCGGGTTTCTTGGGGAAGGTACGATCCTGCGCTCTTCGTCCTATAACAAAAAAAAGAATTGGCAAGAAAATGATGAAAAAAAATTAATTTTAACGAGACTGGGGGGGGGGTGGAGGGGAGGGAAGGGGGGGCTGCTCCTGAACCCAACTTAATTAAACCCCAAACTGGCCAAATTCGGGCGCTGCGCTCAAAAAAAAAAAATCATCAAAATAATAATAATAAATCAAAAAAATTATGGATTATACCATCACCTTCACAAATATTCACAGTTATTCCGGCTGCGGCTCCTCAGCCGCCGGCGGAGCTTCTCTCTCCTCCTCTTCCTCCTCCTTTTTGCCTGCCCAACCCTCAGTTTCATTTTGGGGTGAAACCACCGGTTTTGGTGGATTTTCGGGAAGCGCGGACGGCTCTTCTGGAGCTTCCGATGGCGCCGCTTCTGCCGTCACCTCCGATGTCACCTCCGATGTCGTCACCTCCTCCGCTTCCAGCTCGTCGTCTTGCAGGAACGGGGGCATCAGCAGCGGTTTGGGGGGATCTTGTTCTCCCAGATTTTTAAGAAATTCCTCAGGTTTGGGAAAATCTTCGGGAATTTCCGCCGGTTCCGTAGTTTCTCCCATTCCTCCTTCGTTTTCTCCAGTGGTTTCGACGGCGGCGGTTTCGGCGGTTGCTTCTCCGGTGCCGTCTCCGCCTTCCAAAGCTTCGTCCACATCCTGATCCGTGATTTCATCCGTGAAAGGATCTTCTCCCTACGGAAAAAAGATGGGAAAAAGACAAAAAATAAGAAAGTCAGGGAATTTTGGCCGTGAAAAGAGGTTTTTTGGCAACCGAAAAATCGCCTTGATGACAGACGAGTTTTAAAATGGTGGAAAAGTCGAAATATTATTGTTAAAATAATAATCCATCGTGGAAAATCCCAAAGCGGGAGAAGAATCCCGGGATAAAAAAAATCAACAATAAACGATCCCACGCCGGGAAGGAGTGGAAAAAAAAAAATAAATCCATTAAAAACACCCAAAAAGCTCCGGCATCGCGGTGTCACCGCAGGAACCTGCCGGCGTTAGCGGCTCCTCGCCCGGGGAGGAATTTGGGTTTAAAAACACCAACAAAAAGAGACGATTAAAATCCAAAATTCCAGCCGGATTCCCCTCCCCGCCTTGGGAAGAGCAGCGACGCTTCCAGTTTTTCATCTCGATTTTATTTTAATTTTTATTTTTCGGGAGACGGAGGAATCCAGACGCGGTCGTAACCTCGCAGCTCTCTCCTAGCAGGAAGGGGGGTTGGGGGGGACACCAAAACCCTCCAGATTTGGGTTTTTTTTTTTTTGTTTGGGTTGGGTTTGGTTTTTTTTTATTATTTTGGGGGGGGGTTTTATGGTTTTTTGGTTGGATTTTTGACCTCGTTACCTTTATTCAGGCCGACGGCGGATCCCAGCACCGCTCCCCCCTCGCCTTTCCGGAGCTACGAGGTGGGGGCTGAGCGCGTGGAGGGTCAAAGTCCGGGGACGGGGTGGGGGGGGGACGGACACGGGGGGTCGCTGCCCTCTAACCCTGACCTTGCCAGAGAGGAGATGCCCCACACACACCCCCTCCTGCGATCGAAAATTCCCTTTTTTTTTTTTTTTAGTTTGTTTTTTCCCCTATTTCCCCCCCGCGCTTTACGGCTCACCACGCCACGGCGGCGCTGGGGGAAGGGGAGGACGGAGGGCGGCATGCCGACGACGGGCACAAACCTCGCCTGAAATCTGATCGACCGCGGCGGGGCGAGGTTTTAGTCAAGTGGAAAAAATTAAAAAAGAAAAAAAAAAAACAACCCAAATTTGGGTTTGTGGGTTTTTTTTTTTACCCCCAGCTCCCCACCCCGGAGTTTAATGCCTCGATCAGGAATTCAGCCCAGGTTTGGCTGCCTCCGCGCGAGAAGATCCATGCAGATGGAGGAGAAACCTCAACGTTCATCTTCTCCGAAGGATCCCGCCCTACGGAGGTGACGGGAGAGACAATCGATACGGGGTTCTACCTCGCGATCTGGACCCCAACGTCCGTTATCGCCGGTAAAAACTCTACCGGGGCAGGGGGATTTGTGAAGTCCACTCGTGGTGGAGACTGTCACGGCTTCCCTTGGGAAGGGCGAGGTGTCCCGCCATCGTCCCTCCGAGGAGGAATCGTTAAGGCCGATGGGTCAAAGCAAATGATGCGGCCAAGTCTTGATTTAATTAACGGCCCTGCGGCTCCGGGCCCTTCCTTTCTGGGGGAAGGTTTGCCGAGAACGTTTTTATGGCGAGGCGGCTCTTGGCATTACCTGGAATCCTCAGATTTTCCTCCACCCCTTTTCAGTCTGGTTTTGCACCTGGGAATGATACGGAGACGGTGCTGGGATGGAGCCGAAGTTCTCCTCCTGCCGATGGACAAAGGTCGGGTGCCCGGGGCGAGTCATTTAGATCTGCCGGCAGTTTTGATACCGTTGATGATGAGGAGATGTGGACGTGCCTGCGGACCCTGGCAGGGGTAGACGGAGTTGCACTTGAGTGGTTCCAGTCTTTTTTTTTTTTTTGGGGGGGGGAGGGGTGTTATTTTTTTTGTTTGTTTGTTTTAATAAAAAAAAATAGTCTCCGAGAGATGCCAGAGGTTTGCACCTCCTCGGCCCCGAGGGCTCTCTCTGTTCTCCTGTGGGGCACCGCAGGGTTTTTTTATCTCCCCCTCCTGTTCAACGTGCACCGGAGGCCGGTTTAAGGAGAGAGACGGCCATCCTACGCCGACAAACTCTCTCTCAAAAAAACCAAAAAAAAAAAAAAAAAAGTCTCTTTTTCACCGGACCCGGAGGGCGGAGTCGCAGTTTTTACGGGTTTGGTTTTATTTATTTTTTTTGTGCGCTAGATTTTAGCAAAGACCGGGCATGATGAGAGCCAGCTCAGTCCGGGTTTAGCCCAAAAATAAAACCATGACGCCGGTGGGACCAGGGGAACCATCTGCTCCCCCCCGTGGGGGGTGTGGGGTGTGTGTGGGCATCTGCCTGCCCTTGTCTGCCAGGTTCGCAAAACAAGGGATTCTCCTGCCGGATCCTGGGCCGCTCCCGGATTTCCGGGGAACGAGCAAGTAGCCAAAAGCGCTTCTTTTCATCTTCGCCTGGCGGAGGAGGTTGCGACCTTTCCTCTCTCTCTCTCTCTCTCGGATGCGGACCTCGCCCGTTAAACCCCGTTTATCGCGAGGGTAATTCCCGCACGGAGCGGCCGAACCCCCCACACTCTGAAGAACCGCGTTTGCTTTTCCGGACTTCTTTTCTTTAATTCCGAACGCTGGGTTTTTTTGGGGCTTAAAACGAACCCTACCCCTGACCTCTCCTGGTGTTCCGTCTCGGCTCTGAAGATCGGCTGCCACTTCCCAAGGGAAGAGGAGGGAAAATAAAGGGGGGGTGGGGGGAGGCTAATGAGGGTTTTTTTTTCAGCTGGGAATTGGGTGATTTGGTTGCGCTGCCGGGAACGCCGCGGAGCCCGGCTCATTAGAGAGGGTCAAAATTCCCCCCCCAGCCCTAGTGCAGGGTTAACGGGTGGGCGAAGAGCCGGCCACATCGGAATTTAATCCCGACGGGACGCAAACGGCTGCTTCACGACCCCTGTGCTGGGGGGAACCCCGTGTGTCCCCCCGCAAAGGCCACAGCCCGAGGGGTGGCTTTGGGGAACCGGAGTTCCTTTGGCTATTTTGGTTTCTTTAATTACATTTCCATTTTGGATGGTTTCATAATTGATCTACACGCGCCTGGGAATGACAGCAAGCAGAGTCTGCGAGTTAAATAAAATAATAAAAAAAAAAAAACAAAAAAAAACAAAAAAACACGAGAAGTGGTAAACCGCCTACAGAGAAAAGAAACCAAAGATTTAAGAGATAAAAAGGCAACGGAGCGGAACCTACGCTTCTCCCCAGCGTACGCAGCGAGGCGTCCCGTCACCGACACGGCGAGACGCGGCTCCGTGCTGCTCCAGGAACTCGGCAGGAGTTGCCGACTCTCTCGTTCACTCACCTTGAGGTATTTTTCCAGCATCTTTACGATGTGTTTGTTATTCAGGACGCTCTTGGCCACGTGTAAGCTGGTCTTTTTGAACTGCTCCGCGGCCATCTGCAAAGGAACCGACCATCAGTGGGTCCAACCGGGGAAGAGTTCGAACGAGGAGTTTGCTTTGAGGGTTTCTATTCCCTCCTCCTCCGCTGGGCTTGGGAAGCCCGATCCCAAAAACCAGCGCAAGAAGTGGATGCAAGGGAGCACTCGCATCTCTTCTGTTAACACGAGTCCTGGAGAAAGACGCGCTTTGGCACCAGCAGCAGGAACATCCCCCAAACCCCACGAGATCGTGTCTGGGACAGCGACGGCCACGTCAAACACTCAAAGACAGAGGAGACGACGACCACCCCGCGGCTCATCCCGTCTCCAACGAGCCCCTCTCCAGGCCTGGCCCGGTTTAGACATTGATTACATCTCATCTATGAATTCCCCAAGCAGTTTTTCATTTTAATCTCTAGCAAATTTAGAAAGAGGAAGTGTTCAGCCTGCACATTTGCACAGTACACCTGGACAACGTACCCTGCTCAACCCCCAGCACAAAAGAAAAGGCCAAATTTCCCTTTTAGTATCACTTTTTCTATTCACCTCCCCGTTTCTCATAATTCCCCGGTCATTGGCTTCATCTCTTGTGCGATGCAAGACCATCCGAGAAGGTTGTGGGGTTTTTTTATAGATAAACCTGGAGCGCCTGGATCGACATCCCCCGGCCCCGGCAGAGCTGAAACGCTCCCGTCGGGACGCCAGCGGGGTTTGCTCACCCTGCGGTTTCTGTTGTGATCGGCCGATCGCAGGTGCCTCTGCAGAAGGTGGTTCTGTGCGGGAATCAGCATGTCGCACGCCATGCAGTGAGCCGCCTCGATCTTCTTGAAGAAGTGTTCCTGGCCGATACCTACAGCGACGATGAGAAATCCCAAATGAATGAGATGTTCGGACACTTCACGTTGCCTTCCCACCCCCTCTAACGACCCCGTGTCACTGCCAACACGCTAATTGCGCACCCAAACTTCCCGTTTCTGCTTTCAAAGACAAAAAAACCAGAGTTATTCGGCTCTAAAAAGCAGTACCCAAGCGTAGGAGGAAGAAAGATGGGGATAACAGCCCAAGGTACACAGCAATCGACTTACCCGAGGCTGTTTTCCTCCCCAAACCAGCCTCCCTCTCCAAAAATCTATTTAAATAAAGGTGGAAGGGACAAGTTGCACTTCCCCCAGCTCTGGGTTCGTTCCTCCTCTCTACTTCTTGCACACTCGCTTCATCTCCGGATGCAGAACGGCCACTTACCCTTAAAAGGATCCGGTTTCTGTTTTGTGCCCTCTTTCTCCGTCAGCTCCTGGCGTCGCTTCTCGATTTTCTTATTCCTGTTGACGATGTACTCCTGGAGGGAAGGGACAAAATTCAGCCTCCACCTCACCATGCACCGAGACGGTCGAGCGGATCCAAAGGGAAACAAGCTCTCCGGAGAAAAACCCCAGGGTCGGTGAATTCACCAGACAAGGCGGGTGTTTTCCCCTCCCCGCTCCCTGTCGTTTTGACCAGAGGAAGAGCCGGAAAGATCCAAATGGGAGCCAGACAGAAGCCCGCTCCCGTATCACCATCAGATTCCTTGTGGGAGACCCCAAATCCTTGAAAAACACCCCCAAAAAGCAACCACTGCTCATTCAGAAGGTAGAACGCCCCAGTCTTTATCTCGCCTTCCTCAGGTCTAGATGTGTAGATGGCAAAGACCGTCTCTGGAATAATGATTTCTGGGTTTTCTGTTCAAATTCATCCAATTAATTTTCCCTTCCAACGTGAAAATCCGTGAGAAATTGTGTCACGCGAAGTGATGTCATCGGGCGATGCATTAACAAGCAGTGACGCGAGCTAACCGAGCCGGGGGCTGTACGCGGAGGAATCTGTAACCCCTTTCCAGTCCCTAGCCAAGCCTGGGCACCCCAAATTAAGCCGGGGCACCCCTGCGCGGATGCAGGGAAGGGCAGAGCCAACGCAGGCAAGCCGCCTACCTGCAGGAACTCCACCGTTTTATCCGGGAGTTTGGTACCGATGTATCGCAAAGTCTCTTTGTGAAACTTGCTCTGAAGGTGTTTCTGGATTTCCTCTTCCTCAAAACTGCGGAACTTGCAGACGGAACAGGCAAACTGGATTCTAAACAGAGCAACCGTGTCGCAAATGAGGAACAAGCTCAGCCTAACTAACGAGAACATCACGAAGATCGCGACCGTTACTGCCCCCGTTGTAGTTTTCCACTTCCTAGTTTTTTCCACCCCACACAATTTCACTTTGGACTTTTACAATCCCTGTAGAACCTGCACGAATTAAAAAAAAAAAATCTCAAAAAAATTTACGCTACGGGAGTGGAGGCTACACGAGTTTAAAAGCAACTGGGGAAATTCCTAGGGCAGGAGGTGAATCGTCAATCTTTGATATGGTAAAACTCTCTCCGCTGTGGGAAAGGCCCGAGATACAGAAACGCTGGTGCCGCCTGCGCTGCTCAGTCTGTCTTTACATCTCTTATTGTATTATTTTAAAAGCAAGGCTGCACATAGCAGCCACTTAAAACACCCTTCTGAATTTGTAACTCTACGCTGAGCTGTGTATTAAACACCACGCGGTTCTCCCGGTCTTAAAACAGTCGTTAAACACACAACAAGGGGGGAAGAAGAAGTGCTGCCATCAGAATGCAGAGTCCCAGAATACGACCCCCCAGCAGATTTCTCCCGCATTTGCGCAGAGGAATATCCACTATTATTCCCCAAAGTGCTGGGAAGGGACTGGCGAATCGCTTTCCTGACCTGTCCATAGCACGATCGCGCATCCGATCCCTTCTCCGCTGCTTCTCCCTCTTCTTTTTCACCTCCTCGTCGTCATCTTCACAGCCATCTCCAGATGCTAAAGGAGGAAAAAAACAGAAATAAAGTCAGAACCGTCGTGCTCGCAATCACCCACTTTGCTGGCCGAGGTGTTTTGGGACCCAAATCCCTTGGTTTTCTCTTTACTCTCAGCTTGGGGAAGTCACAACTTGTTTCGGTCTCTGGAAGTTCTCCCTCTCCCAAACCAGCTTCCGACCGTGGGGAAGCGGCAGCTTCTTTCCAAGGTCTCCAGCGGTTACTGTAAACCCCAAACCCTCCTCTCCTCCCGCTCCCTGAACTTCCCACAGCAGCTCAAAGTCTGTTAGAGGCAAGAGCGGAAAGAATCCCGACTTCTACGCTGCCGCAGAGACGCCCCTCCGCCTCCCTTCCTTGGGAGGAGCTGCTGCTGCTCCCCAAGGTCTCATTTTCTCCCCTGTATTTTTCCACAAGGCTGAAAAAGCTCCTCAAGAAGGTTAAACTACCAAAGACAGCAGAGACGCTAGCGGTGTTCTGCTTCCTCGGGATCGTTTTGGGTATAATCCTCGTGCTGCCTTCCCAATAATTCTTTGATAATTATGGGAAAATTCCTTGATAATTACTGGGAAAGCGAAAAAGAACTAACGATTCAGCTGACCTCATCTCTGCAGCGTTTCGGGGTACAAAGCTCCGAGTCAGAGGTATATCAGCCTCACCGAACTCAGGCAAAAATTCACCCGTTAACCTTTTCAGGTAAAGGAGCCCCGGAGCCCAGACCCCGGGCATCAGAAGGAGGCTTAAAGAGAATTTTAACATCCAACGACACCTCAGTTTTAATCCTGAAAACAACCCAAAAGCAGCAACAAAACCCTCCACGTGGTTTTCCCCACGCCACTCTAGCGCAGGAGGCTCAACGTGCTGGGGGCTGACGTGTCTTCACCAAAAAAGTACAATCCCAAACAAACGGCAGTGGTTTCAGCTACTTTAGACCATACGGTTTTTAAATTAGTCTTCTAATATACCTTGATACATTCCCATCTGTTTGAAAAAAATAAGTAAATCAGGGTTTAGCCCAGTGACTGAAGCCTCTGCTGAAAATCGTTTAGTTTATGGTATTTTTGCTCTGCCCTGTTGCTGGGATGGGCACATCTTCGCCGCCGTCCTCCCAACAAGGCAGGAAGATAAATTAATATCCAATATCCCTTCACACAGACGGCAAATGTCGAAGAAATGAAACCGTTTTGGTACTCTCCTGCTAACCAGCACGGCGCCTCTGTGCCACGATGGGCAGCGCCACAGCCCGGGACTGGTTTAGTGGTGGCAGCAGGAGCTGCATCAGCTTTTGAGCCCCCCAAAAATGAAGTTCTCGGGAGCGCAGATGGATTCCGAGTAGGATTAGGCCAGGACTGCGTGAGGGGGGGGTAACACCCCACCTTCCTCCGCCAAATCGCCCCAAACTCCTGGAAAAGAGAAACACAAGAAGACGCTGGTGTTATTTAGGGAGATTTGGAGGTTTCAGTCCACCCAGCCAGACCGCGGAGCGGGCGAAGGGTTGTGCTATTTGGGGATTAACTGTCTATTTTTATAAACGTTTATGAAATCATGTCGTTTTCCATAGATCACTTCTCACGATCAACATTTAAATCCTCGGCAGCTGAGTCGCCGCTTCGAGGAACACCAAAGGTGACAGGCGAGACAAACGGCAATGACCCCCATCCAACCCCTGGAAAACCTGCCGCCCAGGAAAGAGATCAACCACTAATTGGCATTTAGCCCTAACGAGCCTCGCCAGCAGCAGAAGTACGGGCGCGGGATCCCAACCTTTCCACTACAAGCGCTTTTCAGGCACCTCAGTGCAAGCGAACCTGCCTGTGATCCCCGCTGAAGGGCACGGGGGAATTATGAGGAGCAAATACTTTCACAATAAATGGGCTCAAAACGCTGTTTCTGGGCAATTTTACGTATTCTGACTCTCAGCACGGTCAAAAGAGCAGAGGAAATTGCTCAAGCGCTTAAATATTCCCACATTTGCCACAAAGACGGATAAAAAAATATGTTACTTACACCTTTGTCAGCTTCATCTCCTGATTTTTCCTCTCCGTCGCCCTCATCTGCTGCACAAAAGAAAATGCATTTAGCTGGTGTCGGGGGGGGGAACGGGGGCGTCTTTTCTCCCACTTAACACTCCAAGGGGCCCTTAATAAATCACCAAAGACTGCGATAACGCCTCAAAACTCCAGTGAAAATGGCAGATGGCTCACTGGTTTCCCTTTGCCCGTCAGCGTCTGCTGCAAACTCTGTCCTGACTCTCTCAACGCTCACCTCGGGCATTAAATTTTGTCCCATGAAACACACAAAATATAAAGCCTGTGCACTCGAAGGAGTATTACAAAAATGCTGACGACTGAAAAAATAACACAGCTTCGAAACGTAACAGCTGTCAGTCAAGCTGAGAGATGAAACACTGGGAAAACGGGGAAAACGGTCAATATTAGTGAGGGAAGACGGCTCGTACCGTTCTCGGTGTCGTCTCCTTCGCTGTCGGTCTTGGCCTGTTTGCTGTCAGGCTCGTCGCCGCTTTGCGACTGTTTGCGTTTGCGTCCTCCTCCCTCGCTGTCCGATCGCCCGCCCGAACGGTTTCGGAAACCTCTTCTCTTGGGCTAAAGCAGGAAGACATCAGTTGTATCCATCAACTCGAGGCACCAAAAAAGCTTAAAAAAATCAAATTATTCCATCCATCTGCTGCATCGTCTCAAAAAGTTTAAATTCTCGTGATCCTGCAGACTGGTTTTTGGCGATAAAAGGATTTTATAGCTGGGTTAGAGCCACTAGAGAGCGGATTTGGGATGAGAGAAGCATTCAGAGCTCTATTTTATGTGCAAATGGGTATATACAAGCTTGGTGACACCCTGCTCTACCCAAATTTAAATTATTCTGTGGTGGAAGCAACGGGAATGAAGACGGGTGTTCCTCCATACAGCCAAACAATGAAGCCTACCCACCGCGGCAAGCAAAAAAAAGCCATTTTCACAAGAAAAAACCCCCGACAGTGAGGACTTACCATGAGCGTGTTCATGTGCCAGGGCACCGTACCCATCCTGTCTCTGTTCCGTTGCCTCCCCATTCCGTACGGCATATTCCCATACCGTCCCATTCCCATGCCCGACATCCCCATCATGCCATAGTCATAGTCTCCGTAGTCACCGTAATCCCCGTAGTCGCCGTAATCCCCGTAGTCGCCGTAATCGCCATAATCGCCGTAGTCACCGTAATCGCCGTAGTCGCCGTAATCGGGAACGAGGGCTTGGGAAAAGAGGGATGGGAGCCTGTTGGATCCGGCGCCCCCCATCCCGCGCCCACCCATGTAGTTCAACTCGTTCCAACGAGCCGAGAGGCGCTCGGAGCTGGAGGAGGGCATGAAGTGGTCGGCGCGGTTGAAAGCGTTCAGACGCCCACGGTTCTGAACGCGGTTTTGAGCCCGGCCTCGCACGAGGCCGTAGTTGTTGCCTCGGTTGCGCGATTGATCCCGGCGGCCGTCGAACTGGCTGCCGAAGGAATCGTTGCGATCTGTTCCGACTTCTCCGTAATCGTAGCCGGATCGGTACATGTCGCGGTCGTTCATGGAAGACCTCGAGTCGTAGGATTCGAAAGATTCAAATCTGAACGAGCTGCGCAGGAAGAGACACCGGTCAGCAGTTAAATAACATCCCCGCGCATCATACAGGCGTTTGCAGCCATTTTTATCACAATCTGAGTGGTTTCGGCCAGAAAAATGGGAGAAAAAGATTTTTAAACCCATCACTTTCTGTATCCCGCTCCACCTTTTCCTAAATTTCCGAGAAAATAAATAACTACCGAAGAACTGTGGTTTTCTGCACGATTATGTGACCGGAAATTCTTCAGAGATGTCAGACCTTACAAACTCTACAGCACTAAACCACTCTTGTTTTGCCAGCGGAAAAGCAGATCCCAAAAGCTTCCCCAGGTAAAAAAGCTGCTTCTGGTTGCCTCTACGCTGCGCCTCTGGGCGTGAGTTAATGCAGACAAACCCCCCAGCATCTTGTCAGCAAGCACCAAATGGAATTTAAAAAAAAAAAGGCAAAACTTCACCGATTCGGTAACTCTTGCCAAGATCCGTATTATTATTTTAGCAGCAAAACACGCCGCGATATGAAACTCTCCGGACTGGCAGAATTTAACCCAGCGGGATTAGAAAACCACCGTAATTACTGGGAAGCCGCGAGGAAAAAGGGACGCGGAGGGGAAAAAAATAACTTTAAGGAATCTAAAAACTAGAAACAAGAAAGCCTTTGGCAAAATCTAGGAACCGAATTGAGAACGGAAGCTGGTTTTGATGTGTACATCAAGTATGATATATTTACAAGATATCTCTCTATATGTATATTTATACACACACATATCTGTATCTGTCCTGGTTTGAGGTAAAACAGAACCAATTTTCTGATTTGTAATTCTACTTTTTAGCTGGGCCTCTTCTAACCGCCCAACGGCTGAAATTAACAGCACGTTGTTCAGAAACCGTTCACTCTCGGAGTGACGAGACCTCATTATACCAAGGAAGGGTGCGCACAGAGGCTCTCGCTTAAGACTTATTGCTGGAACAACCAAGGTCGGCTAACGGCGCTGCTCGCCCCCATGGAGGGTGGGAAGCGGAGAAGCGCGGAGGGATCCCACCCACAGGGAGGAGCGGACGGGACAGGTGACCCCGAACTGACCATCGGGGTATTCCATCCCATCTGTATCACGCTCCGTATAAAAGCCGAGGGATCAAAGGGGGGCTCTGGCTCGTTTTTAATTCAATGGCCGACGCCTGAGGAGGACCCTGTCTGTCCGTCTGCCTTTGATCCCGATCCCAGCATTCCTGACTCTAGTTCCAATCTGGGACTTTCCCTGGGTCTGCTGGTGACGCGATCGTCATCCTGGGAGCTGGATACGGTTTGGTATATATTATACACTTTTTATTTTTAATTTTTATTATTCTATTATTATTTTCTTATTTATTATTATTTTCATTAACGTAGTTTAGTTCTTTTTCCAAACTCGTAAACCTCCTTGTCTCTTCCTCTCCTCTCTGAGGAGCCGGGTGGGGTGGGGGGGGGGTGGGGGCGGGCATCTGTCGTTCTGCTTGGCCAATCCGGCCAAAACCGCGACAGATTTATCGGCACCCAACATGGGGCCCCGACTGTGGCACTGCCAGAGCTCTGACAGATGGTCTGAGTGGTTTGAATTCCAGTTTACTCCGAGATTGATACAGACACCTCACCATCACGTCGTTGCTGAACAGATTATTGTATCGTCTCTTTGTAGGGACTGCTTTAAAGTTAATTGATCCGACAATGCTTAGCTGGCCTTACGCCTTGTATTGCTTGCTTGCTCTTTCTGTCTGTACGCGGTGGTCCAAACGTGCTATTTTGCTGCTGTTTTTAATTGAGATCCAGGCTGTGATTGAACGTATAGCGTCTTCACCTTCGTTCCTGGGGCATTACGTAATGGATTCTGTTACTACTTACACTAATTATACTTTGAATTTTACCATGGACATGTTTACTGCGCCCTTTACTTCTTACGTCGAATGGTCCCCATCAGAGCCAGGAGAGGGATCTCCTTTGGGTATGGGGAATGACACTTGCGTTCCTAAAGTCATGCTTTTGGTGCCGATTTTCCTGCGTGAGTTGCAGGGGGGGTTTCTCTTTAAATCTTGGCGCAGTAGGTGGGTGTAGTACGATACGCACTGACACTACTCGAACCCCATCGGCACCGGTACAAGTTGCCCCAGTGACCAGAAGGAAAAAGAAGAGGTCAGTAAGTTCCTCTGCCCCTCGTGATAAAGACCAAGTAAAGCCAGACAGCAGGGGGAGGACTCTTCCGATGAAGATCGAGGAAAGCGTTCTTCTAAAGACAATAGGGGAGAGGCTCCTGCGTCAACCCAGGAGGAGGAGTCAGATACCGAGGTGATCATTAAATCCTTCTCCATGAAGGATCCGCGAAAGATGAGAAAGGATTTTACCCGGAATGATGGTGAGACGCTTGTCTCCTGGCTGCTCCGATGCTGGGATAATGGGGCTGATAGCACGGAGTTAGCTGGTAGCGAAGCCAGGCAGTCAGGAAACCTGGCCAGAGAAGGCGGTATAGATAAAGCTCTTGGGAAAAAGTCATAGACTCTCAGTCTCTGGAGGCGACTCGTGTCAGCCGTAAAAGGCAGATATCCGTTTAAGGATGATATTGAATGCCGCCCGATTAAATGGACCGGCATAGAGAAAGGTATTAAGTACCCGAGAGAAATGGCTGTGATAGAGGTGATTTACGGTGACTGGGAAGCGGACGTAGATCCTGATGAAACGCCATGTAGGCGAGCTACGTTGCGGAAGCTTGTATGGAGTGCACCACCAATGTATTCCCGTACCTTGTCGATGCTGATTCGGGGAGGAGCTGATGATGCGTCACTAACTGTAAATGAAGTGGCTAGCAGAACGTGACAGTATGAAAACAGTCTTTCTCGTCCCCTCACTGTAGCAGCTGTGGAAAGATTAACTGATAAAACTGAGAAAAGGATTGAGAAAAATGAGAAACTGTTTGATAAACTATCTAGGATGGAGGAGAGATCTTATTCTTCCCCTGCGTGGACCCGTGTTGCAGCCATTAGGAGAAGATCCCCTCCTACGAGACCGACTCAGAGGAAACAGAACACACTACGAAATATCCTGCGGTTTTGCCTCTGTGACTATGGAGAGGACTTGAGTAAGTGGGATAAAAAAACCTACCTCGGCCCTACAGGCACGAGTAAGCGAGTTGCAAGGTAACGCAGACAGAAGAACAAATTATTCCAGGAGGACTGCTGCTCCAGTCCGCAGGGGGCCGTTCTCCGCTCCAGGCAGAAACTCATCTACTAATTACAGACATCAGAGGCGCCCTGCCTCCAGCCAGGAGGAGGAGAGGGACAACAAGCGTTTATCGGATGGTGTGGATTCGATGGCCTGGCACATTAGAGCCACAAAACCATACAGCCGTTGTGGACACGGGTGCACAGTGCACCCTATGGCCATCGAATCATAAAGGGACAGGATCTGTGACTGTTTCTGGAGCGACAGGTGGGTCTCAAGAACTGACTGTACTGGGGGCTGAAGTGAGCCTGAGTGGGAATAAATGGGAGCAGCATCCCGTTATCACTGGTCCAGATGCCCCGTGCATCCTTGGCACAGACTTCCTCAAAAGAGGGTATTTCAAAGACCCGAAAGGGTGTCGATGGGCTTTTGGTAGAGCAGCTGTAGAGACTGAGGACGGTACACAGCTGTCTGCCTCACCCGGCCTTTCAGCTGACCCTTCGGTTGTGGGACTGCTGAAGGTTAAAGAACAGCAAGTGTCAACTGCTACCACCACAGCGCATCGGCGACGGCATCACACCGACCAAGACTCCCCGGTTCCCATCCAGAACCCGATTTCGTTGGCTGGAGACCCGAGGAGCGATCGGCAAGACTCGCTCGCCCTTTAACAGCCCTGTATGGCCAGTGCGAAAGTCTGACGGAGGCTGGAGACTAACGGTAGACTATCGTGGCCCGAAGGAAGATGTGCTGGAACCGCGGTATGAACTGGAGTCTGCGGCAGCCAAGTGGCGTGCTCCAGTTGACATCGCTCACGTGTTTTACTCTCTTCCTTTAGCAGCAGAGCGCAGCCCAGGGTTTGCTTTCACCCGGAGGGACGTCTGGTACCCCTGGAACGGACTGCCCCAGGGGTGGAAGCACAGCCCTGCTATTTGCCGCGGGCCGATCCAGACCGCACTGCAGAAGGCTGGAGCTCCAGGAGACCCGCAATACATCGATGACATCGTTGTGTGGGGTAACACAGCAGAAGAAGTTTTCAAGAAAGGTAAAAAAACAACCGAGAGTCTTCTGAAAGGAGGTTTTGCCATAAAAAAAGGTAAGGTCAAGGCACCTGCATGAGAGATCCAGTTCTTAGGAATTAAATGGCAAGATGGTGGTCACCAGATCCCAACGGATGTGACTAACAGAAGAACATCTATGTCCCCACCTACTAACAAAAAGGAAACACAAGCCGCCCTCAGCGTTGCGGGTTTCTGGAGAACGCGTATTCCAGGCTCTAGTGAGATTGTGAAACCTCTCTGTGAAGTGACTCAAAAGAAAAATTAGTTTACGTGGGGTCCTGAGCAACGATGGGCCTTTGAGCAAATTAAACACGAGACTGTGCGTGCAGTAGCCCTTGGACCAGTCCGAACGGGACGGGACATCAAAAATGTGCTCTACACCACAGCCGGGGACAGTGGCCCTACCTGGAGCCTCTGGCAGAAAGCACCAGGGGAGAGTCGAGGTCGACCCCTGGGATTCCGGAGTCGGGGATATAGAGGCTCCGAGGCCAACTGTACCCCAACCGAGAAAGAAACCTCGGCAGCATCTGAAGGGGTCGGAGCTGCTTCAGAGGCAATCGGTACCGAAGCACAGCTCCTCCTGGCGCCCCATGACCAGTGCTGGGCTGGATGTTCAAGGGGAAACTTCCTTCTACTCGTCACGCCACCGATGCCACCTGGAGGACGCGGGTTGCCTTCATCACTCAACGAGCTCGAAGAGGAAACCCAAATCGTCCAGGGATCGTCGAAGTGATCACAAACCAGCCCAAAGGCAAAGACTTCACAAGGCCACCTGAGGAGGTGGCAACTCGCGCTGAGGAGGCCCCACCATGTTAATGAACTCTCAGATAATGAGAAACAATATGAAGCTAGAGTGATTAAAAGCCATTATTTTTTATGCAATTAAAGATTAAAAAAAAGAAGTGGACCGGTCACCTTTCCTGGTCTTCCATCCCCTCCCCTGTCCCGCCGCTGCCCTCCTTCGATAGCATATCCAGCCGCTGGTTGATTTTGGCAATGATGGAATCCGAGTTCTCGTTAGCCGAGGTCTCGGTGCCGTAGGAGGCGACGGGCATCGCGGCGCCCACGTCAGCATTCATGCTCAGATCCGAGGTTTTGGGGGTTTCCCAGCTGCTGGAAGTGGCAGCGGCGTAGTTGTAGGTGGCTGCTGTGTTAGCGGCGGTGGTTTGGGTGTTGTAATAGTCGTAGCCTTCATAGCCTGGAAGGAAAGGAAAACACAATGGATTTTAATACAATATCGTAAAGACGTGGGTAGCTGGAGGAAGAGTTTAGATGCGAATGGATCCTACAGGCAGGGCTGCAGCTGGGTTTTACCTCCTTTCAAGAAAAATAGTTTTCTTAAAGTGAGAAATATCAAAGGTTCTTGTTGCCTAACCCTAAAAGCATGAGGACCTTCTTCTTTTGGGTGGTTTTATCCGCAGAAACAGAGCGCTGCTGCTTGTATTTGTGATTTCAGAACAAGACCCTGAGCCACTTCTGTCGCACGGTCCCACTAAACGAGACGAGAAAACCCAACGCAGATGCGCTGCTGGGCACCGCCATTATACCCATCAAAAAAGGACTGCGACGAAATAAATTAATCAGAAAATCAACGCAGGGAGTTGTATTCAGAGAGAACCTTGTGGCAAGATACCTTTCTGCTCTGCAGCGGCACAACAGCCGGCACAACGGGGTGCAAGTCCTCCACACGGCACCCAGGTTTTACAAAAAAGAGGAATAACAGAAGGAAAAAAACCCTTTATTTTCACCAATGACTTGAGCCGGGAGGTTTGAATCCACAGCCCAACACACAGCCTTCAATTTTATATCGTGAGGACCAAAGAAATAGTATTTTATAACGGAATCTCGGGCTTTTGCTTCGGAATGCGTTAAGACCGGCTTAAAACAGCCAAACGGTCCAAGTCAAGGCCAATTAACTAATTGTTCTGAGAGGAAAAGTTTATTAGCGAAAGCAAATCATGTCATATTGAGGAAGCGCCAGCTTGCACGTAGAGAACTGTATTTGCGTACCATCAAGCTGCCAAAAATTCAAGAGCAAACCTTGGGTTTTGAGGGGAAAACAACGTAATCTCATTAAAATCAATTTATTAATACACACATCTGGCTGTCCCAGATCAAACGAGAACTGGAGACGTAAAATAAATGAACTTTTCTCATCCGCGAGCTGATTTTTTCTGCTTTACGGAACAGATGGCTGCCAGTCAGCAGGCCAGAGCTGCTCCCTTGGCAAGAGCAAAAGCCGCAATCATGGAGCAAGGTAAAAATAAAGAAAAGAATTAGCGGTTTAAAAGCACGGAGTTGCGTATTTCACATGGAATTCCAAGCAGAGACAGCTTATGAGCAGGAAAACAGCTCTGCTCGCTGCAGCCAGCTCGAGAGACTGAGCAGGACACCCCGAAGCCCGGAGACAAATGAGGTTTTTTAGAACGTACCTTGCCAGCTCGTCGCATTCGTCGCGTAGGTACCTGAGCGGGACAAAAAGAAAAGAGAGTTTCAGCTCTAAAAGCAACAAAGTTGAAGTTCAGAGACTAAATATATATAATTCAGGTGGTAAAAACGATGGATCCTTCTGCACGGAACAGGAAAGAACGCAGCTGGGATTTCCAAGAGCTAATCAGGAAAATGAAATGGATAATACAAATAGTTTTGAAACGTTTCTTGAAACATTTTTGTATATACAAATATATTTTCGTATATTCAAATATACTCAAATGATTCCATTAAAACTCCTCAAGAAGCAAACCACAGCAAAAGCAAAACACGTTCATTAAAACTCTCGCTTTTGGGAGAATCCTGCTGCTTTTGCTGTTTAGGCTGGAAAGGGGTTCAAAGCAGAGAGCCCCAACTCCCAACCACCCCAGGACACACTTCGTTTTGCGGCACTAATAAACCTCAGGAGATAACGCAAAGCACGTTAATTAATTACACGCAAGGTTGTGACCAGTTCCTCTGGTACCCGACTGGGAATCAGAGCGTACCACGATATCCTGGAGGAAGCTTTTACCAAAAACCAAGTACAAAGTCGCTAGAACAGGTAGAGGAGAAGGAAAGGCTGCAAAAGCTGATGCTATATTACGTTTTTTTCTGGCTGGAAAGAAGAAAAAAAATCAGTTTTATTCTAAAAATGCAATTCCTCAGATCTATTTTTAGCTACACAAAACTCACCTTGAGTGTTGGTGGCCCCAGTATTCCAGGTTCCATAGCCTGCAAGAAAAAGAATGGAGCTATTAGCAGGATTGTCTCTGCTGTGATCACGGGGTTCGTTTCTTCCCTTAATTAACCCTAAAAACCAATAAGGTCTTTAATTACTTCCACTTGCTGTGGTTTGGGAAACATGCCCGAAGCACGGACTTGATGACCTGAAAGGTTCCTTCCAACCTCGACAATTCTACGCCCGCCCGACGCTTTATTTCAGATTGTTTCACCAAAAAAATGCCCAGGAGGTTTTGAATTAATAAAAAAAAAAATAAATCACTGTGTTTTGAAAAAGAAATCAGTTTTAAGAGGTGCTCGATGTAACAACGGTGCAGAGCTACGTTTCGACAGGAAAAAAATTTGTGGGATAAATCATCCGAAGAACCAAACCGGCATCAAGAATGGGCATTTCAGTTGTGTGACACATCCTTTTTCCTAGGGAATATCGGATGTCCTCGTACGGGATCCAACGTTGAGCACTGCAATTATGCGAGCCAATAAAATAAAGAGAGTTCCCTCCACTTTTCAGCACTAATTGCAAGATTTGCGCTAACGAGGCGGCTTCAGTCTGGTCTCTCGCTCCGAAACGGTGACAGGGTGAAGGTGGAAGAAGCAACAAAGGGCCATGACTTGCAGGAGCTCCCGCCACGACCCCACCGGCTCTTTCATTTCACAGCAGACATTTGTTTTTCTCGCCAAAATAAATCATCATTTTAAACCTTTTCCAAAGTTTCCAGGGTGGAATCGGCATCCCCGGCACAGCAGCAAACGCCTTCATCCGCGCAAACGGCATGGGATAAATAAGCTCCATGCTGTAAAGAAACCTTGAGATCATCTACATTAAATTTCGAAATCAAAAGCAATGCGCTGGGCATTTTGCTGATAACGTTTCCCAGTGCCTTGGCTGCCAATTCCTCGCAGGAATACAATTTTTTAATCTTTATTTATTATTCTGATCAGAAGAATAAGCTGGTTCACAAGCCAAACGACTGACACGCAGCTTCCTACGGATCCGAGTTATTTCGACGCCCACTGTTTTACCCCAAAGTTCTCCCCATTTCTGCTCTGGCCTTGGCTTCTCCCCCCCCCGGCCCCGGCCCAGATCCACAGTTTCCCTTCCCTTTAGCAACCTCCTCTTCCTCCAAACGCTCCCCGGCTGAGGAAGAGCCTGCACGAGCCAAAAAAAATCACAGACACGCACACTTCCTTCCTTCTTCTTTTAAGGTTTAAGTTGCTTTTCTGCGCCTTAGACACCAACTTTGCAAAATTTCTACATTTTCGGAGGTGGCCCCCAATTGTCCAAAGCTTTTCTATTTTTGGAATCAGCCCCCAATTTTGAAAAACATTTGTTTTTTTAGAGAAAGCCCCCGATTCTGCAAAAACTTTTCTTTTTTGGAGGTGGCTCCTGATTTTGCCAAACTTTTCTATTTTCAGAGGTGGCCCCAAGCTTGCAAAACTTCTGGATTTTTGGAGGCAGCCCACGATTTTGCCAAACTTTTCTATTTTCTTGAGATAACGTCCAACTTTGCCAAGCTTTTTTATTTTTGAAGGGGGTCCCCAATTTTGCCAAACTTTTATATATTTTTGGAGGGAGACAGAATTTTGCCAAACTTTTCTATTTTTGGTGGCGGCTCCCGATTTTGCAAAGCTTTTGTTTTTGGAAGGGGCCCCCAGTTTTGCAAAACTTCTGTATTTCTTTGAGGCAGCCCATGATTTTGCCCAACTTCTCTATTTTTGGAGGCAAACCCCAATTCTGCAGAGCTTTTCTACTTTTGGAGGGGGCCCCTGATTTTGCCAAACTTCTCTATTTTTGTAGGGGGCCCCCTAATTTTGCCAAAGTTCTGTATTTTTTTTTGAGGCAGCCCATGATTTTGCCAAACTTTTCTATTTTTAGAGGCAGCCCCCAACTTTGCAAAGGTTTTCTATTTTTGCTGGCAGCCCCCAACTTTGCAAAGCTTTTCTATTTTTCGCAGCGGCCTCCAATTTTGCCAAGCTTTTCTATTCTTGGCGGCGGCCCCCGATTTTCCAAAAACTTTCCTCATTTTTTGAGACGGCCCCCACTTCGTCAAAGCTTTTATTTTTTGGAGGCAGCCCCCAATTTGCCAAAAAGTTGTCTTTTTTGGCAACAACCCCCAATTTGGCAAAACATTTCCCTTTCCAAACAGCCCCCAATTTTACAAACCCCTTCTCCTGCACCCCCCGTACAAACCCCTCTAACACCCACCGAGGACATCCAGGACACCTCTCCCTCTTCACAACTTTTTTTCCCCACAGGCAACCACTTTAAGGACACAAAACCTACAGAAATCGCGGGTGAAAGGGCCACCGACGTATTTTTGAACTCCTACAGAAACCGCAGCAACAGCGAAACAGGAATTGCGAGGCGCAAACGCCTTTATAAATCGCAGTTTTATTACCAAATTGGTTCCTTTCCCACTGTCGGTGTTTTTAGGTCAAATCCTCACCGTTCAGCTTCATTTTCCAGCGGGATGGGGCTGGGATGGGGTTTTCCAGCTGCTGGTGAGGAGCATCAGGTCGAGACAGAGCACGGAAATTAAGGATAAACCTCAGATCCATCGACTGCAGCCACCCCCACGCTTGATTTTAAATCCACAGCTCAATTTTAACGCTCCCTCCTCCAGCACCTTCTCTCACCTCTTGAAAACAAACTGCTGAGCGCAGGCGATCGCTTCGGGTGACAGCGAGTGACACCGAACCCCTGGCTGTCCCAGGCATCGTCCCAGTGCGTGCTGTGCTCCCGGCTGGAGAAAAGGGGGAAGAGAAAGCGAAGGAAGCACAGGGAAGCTTTCCTCTGGGCAGGTCGCTCCGTTTCTCATCCGGTGATGCAAAAATAGCAGCAGCCCTCGCGTTTTTGACCACAGGCAGACGGCGGATTAAAAGCGAGCTCCTCGCCTTCGATTTTTAAGCCGTCTTTGATAAAACCTTGGGTACGGTAATTCAGGAGGCAAAAACAGCCTGGCCCCAGCACAAAACCTCGAGGAAAAGGGAGGCCACTCAGCCCAAAAGGCAGAGTTTTTCAGGCACAGAGAATCCCACCTCTTTGTACCTCCAGATTCTATAGGATAAAGCTCCCCAACTTTCATTTCCTGTGCGTACATGTTGGCGTCTGGCTCGCTGAGACGCAGGGCCGGTTATATTCATACACGTTATTACCACAATTATCATATTCTTTCAAGGAATGAAGGGATCTGGGTTAAGCAAAGACCTCAAGCTTTCACGACAACCTAAGAATGGGGTAATTAAAGAGTTCAACATCTAATTTTGAAACTAAATACTATGTAAAAAAATCCCACAAGATGAGACACTTGGGTATTAATGACTGGGCACCACCGAGCAGGGGTTGTATCGTCAGCTCTGCAGCAGCGCAGCAAGTCTGTAAATATCCCCAGGAGGGAAAAAAATCAGCAGAATAAATCATCATGGAGTTCTCTTGGGAAAATAAACATGAAATAAGGCGCACAGCAGGAAATAAACAACTCAGAAGGGACCAAGCGGTGAATTTTACTGACCCGAGTGTGCCGTGTGTCCTGGTTCCCAGTTTATTCCCAATACAGTGCGCTTGGAGCTGGGGAAAAAGCTTGGGAATAATTTTTTTCCGCACATGGAGAAAGCAGAGCACGGATCCGGAGATGGTGGAGCAACGTTGAGAGATTTACATCATTCAGTTTATGTGAAGCGCTGAGAAATGAAGTTTAACACCCGCAGACAAAAAGCCGGGGCCAATTCCTTCTGAAAGCAGAGGTCTGAGGTTCTCCCGCTGATTTCAACAAAGGACTTTATCCGGAAAGAATAAACTTTGTCTTCTGCTGGAATCATGAAGTATTCAAATTAAATCTATTATCACACGCTCCTACGCAAGGCTTGACTGCAAAGGACGCTCTTCCCAAAAACCCACTTGGGTGGAACCACGCGATTCTCAACATGCAGAGAATTAAAAATAAAGGGGCTGCTTATAAGGTGAGCTGGCTACACCTGAGGTTTATTTCTAAAACGCCAAAGAACTGTTAACACCTTCATTTTTATACTATACAATGGTAAAAATCCACAACAAAACTTCTCTAAAGCTGCAACATGCTCGGTGGTTTTAATTTATTAACAGTTCTGCGAGACGAAGGGAATATCCCAGCAATTGGGCAGCTCATTAACGTCACGAATCCAATGAAATCTTTCTCGGGAATAACTTTTAGCTGCCTAAACTCTTCCGGGTTGTTTATCCAGACTCGCTCAGCTGTCGGTAGAAAGAAACCAGCTCTTGTAGAGGATGATTCAACACATATTTAAGGTGTTTTTAATCCCGTTGCAGTCTCTCACCTCATTTTTATGCCCGAAAAACAGGTAAAACACTTAAAAAAACATTTAAAAGCATGATGAAAGAGAGGCCGGGCATCAGATCTCCACCAAACTGGAAGCAGAGACAGAGGGAACCTGAAAAGAGCAACTTGTCAACAGGTCTGTATCAACACGATGTCGGGATGAATTACGAATGATCTCCGCAGAAAAAGCCACGTGCAAGGTACTAGGAACTTGATAAAACACACACAAAAACGGCATCGCTGCTGTATTATTTATAAAATCCTGCCGCAGCCACAATTATGTTATAAAAACCACGGAAGCGTTTTCAACAGTGAGTTAAAAATCCCACTTCGCTTTGCGAAGTGGGAATTCAAGGTGGGAAGAGGACAGAGGGCTCAAAAACCGGAGATGGGGGAGAGGATCCAGGCTGTCAGGCTGCTTTGGGCTCAGATCCGCGAGCCCTTACCCACGTGCCACCATCTCGCATCCAGACAAACCTCATCGAGAGCCTTTAAGCAACAGACGTTCACACGTTAAACTCCGATTTGGGTGACTTTCTTTCAATTTCCACCTCTACCAGCCTCGTTTCCTACTTTAAAGAGACATAAAAAACGAGCAGGAGCTGGGAGAGCGCCCCAACGCTCACAAACTCGACGCCGTTTGGTGCTCTGATGAAGGAGGAGGGCTTTTCCCCCCCACAAATGACTTCCCACACGCCGGCGAGCGAACCTCAGCGAGCGCTTACCCACGTGCCGCCATCTCACATCTAAGTAAGCCTCATTGAGGGGCTTTAAACAACCGATATCCACCCGTTAAACTTCCATTTGGGTGACTTTCTTTCGATTTCCACCTCCGCCAACCTCGTTTTGTAGCTTAAAGAGATGTAAAAACCAGGTAGGAGCTGGGAGAGTGCCCCGACGCTCACGAATCCGATGCCGTTTGGTGCTTTGATGAAAGAGAAGGGGGTTTTTCCCCTCACAAATCACTTCCCACACGCCGTTGAGCGAACCTTAACGACATTAACAGTTTCGACGCTCGCTTACGCTTCGTTTGACGCCGTCTCGCCGGTTGCCGTTATACCGGGGAGCAGAAAAACACCTCGGGGCGGGGGGTGGGGGGGGGGAAAGACGTACCCAGACGGCTTAGGAGGGGGGATGCGAGGGGGCGGCTCGTTCTGGCGGGGTTTACGGCGGTGACAGCTGCCCCGGTCGGGCCCCCGCTTCCCACCGACTCACTGCCGCCGCTTCTTCCGGGGGAACCGGGGGTGGATTTTCGGTCCCACCCGGGGTGAAGCCGGTGCTGGGGGGGGGTGGGAGTGGGGAGGGCGGTTCAACGGATCCCCTCCGTGGGCATGAGAAAGTGGCCCAGCTGAGCGGCCCCCACAAGCCGCCGGGACTCCACAGGGTAGGGGGAGGTGTGTCACAACGGGGGACGACGACACAACCGAAGGGGGAGGGGGGGACGACGATATACGACACCGACGCGCACACGGCGGGGGGCGTGGCCGCCTGGCCGCCATTTTGTGTCGTCTTCAGAAATGGGACCGGCTCCATTTCCGCCCCCCCTCACACCGCGGGGGGGGGTGGGGGTGGGGGGGAAGGGGAGTGAGGAGGGAACAGCTCCCGTCGACCAATCGGCGGCGCCCTAGCTCGGAGCGACGCGGCCGCTCAGCCAATCAGCGGCGGCGCCCCCTCACGGGAGGCGGGTGCAACGGCTCCCTCAGGGGCTGACCCCCCCCCCCCGGCGCTACCGGGGAGGACCGAGCCGCCGCCCCGGGGTACGGGGAGAAGGGAAGGAGGAAGGAAGGAGGGGAAGAGACTTCCCCCGCGGCGCCTCGGGGACACCCCGCACCTACCGCCGTATCCCTGCTCCATCGCTCCCCTCCGCCTCCGGCCAACGGCGCCGCACTGCCCGCCCGAGCGGCCGCTGCGCAGGCGCACCGCGCCCGCACACCATTGGCCCCCGCCGCTGCTGCGCCCCGCCCACGAAGCTCTCCACTGGCCGTGCTCCAGGAGCCCGCCCCCGCGCCCGCCATTGGATGAGCTTCTCCGAGAGGCGCGACCCTCCCGCCGCTCCCATTGGCCAGCCGGCATCCGTCCCCCAATCCTATTGGACGGAGACGATTCCTGCGTGGCGCTCCATCCTGTCAGTCATAGCCGTTCCCTCTCCTGATTGGGCGGCGGCGTGGGGCTCATGGTGCCTTATGGGGGCGGCGGGGGTCGCCATGGAGCCGCGCTGCGAGCCCTCACCTGGCCCTTGACCTTTGCCCCCTCGGCTCCTAAACTGACCTTTGACCTCCCCTGAGGCCCCGGCCCCTCACAGCAATGGCGTCCGCCCTCCAAGGGCCGTCGTCCCCCCCCCCCCTCAAAACCCTTCACCTCACGCAGCCGAAGGGTCCCTCAGGGTGGATCCTCGCCCCCCTCAGAGCCCGGCCCCCGGGGCAGCAGCAACAAAACCTTCACTCGAGGAGAACGGTGGCTTTTTCCTCAGGTTTTGCCCCCAAAACCGAATTAAAGCAGCTTAAAAGCGACAGGCGGCAGCGGGAAATGGGTGAGGAAAGGGGTTTTTGTACCCCAAAAGTGGCCATAACCACACCGTGGGCTTCCTCAAGCTCCCCTCCCTTTTCCAGACCCGTTTCATTCCTTTATTACCTGAAGCGAAGCACAGACGGCTGAGGGACACACTTCTATTTAAATTTCTGAAAGAAATTGCTATAAAATTATGGAATGGATGAAGGATTGCGGCACCTGGGCTCTGCCTGGTGTCAATTGAACCTATTTATTGCAAGGAAAAGAGGGATATTTGAACTCCAGGAAGGTTGAAAGAAAAGATGTGGAAAAAGGTGAAAAATTTTATATTCCAGTGGGAGAAATAGGAAAACTGTTGGAACAGCAGCGGCTCGTCGTGGAAGAGGGGAAAGTTCGTACAATAAAACCATCACGTCAAGCCTTTGGAGGGCAAAAACTACCCCAAAATATCCCCATTGTTTGGCTCAGCCACGCACGTTGCTCCTCAAGGGATTTTTTTTTTCCTGCTTCTTTTTAAACTTTAGTCCCTTTGAACCCAAGAAAGGCTGCAGTTTTGATTTGTGAGAGGAACAACCTCCCCTTTTTTTTCCACCGTCGACGTGTGATTTCATTTGACATTCCCAGTTTGCAGCCGCAATGCCTAGAAGACGCGACGGAGGAGACGGAGCAGGAGTGGAAGCGTCGGGAGGCAGTTTGACGGAGACGATCAAAGCTCCAAGAGCAGAGAGGGGTTATTCCAGCCCTCTCAGATGCCAGAATAGCACAGATTTTTTCCAAATTCTGTTGTTTTGGTTTTGTTTGGTTTTTTTTTTTTTTAACAAAATTAGGAAAAATCCTGGGGAATACAGAGCCCCGATGAAGAGAATCCCAGTGCCTTTAGACAGAAGGGCTGGACAAATGCCCGAGTTGCTTCTGTGGGATCATCTGTAGGACGTGGAAGATGGATTGGTGGCACCTCAAGGATATCTTCACCCACTAAATCTGGAAATTATCACAACAGAGCTGAGATAAATTGATTTCCTGATTCTAGAAGGAAACAAGGAGGATTTAAGGTCTGTGTTAATAACAAGTGGCCATTTCAGCACTTCAACAACATCCAGTTGATGGGAGACTCTTGGAATCCTACACATATTTCCATACCTTAGATTACGGATTGCATATAGATTTCTGGCCTGGAAACATTCAGACTATGAAACCATGCTGTGCGTGACCTATACTTGAAAGAAGCCCTTAATGTAATAAAGTTTAAAGTCTTGCTTATGTGTTTCTCATCTAAAAAAAAAAAAATAAAAGAAAGGAACTTTTGGGAACTACATCATCAGAGTAAGGAGTTAAACGGGTGCTGCCGTGCTGCGTTATCAGTACGTTTCTACATGGAACACCACAGAAACAAGTTCTACGAGCCGTTGTTAATTACCGATGGCTGATTGATACCCCAGTGAGCTCGAGCGCCTCGAAACTCCTCGCTGTGAAATCTTTCCCACGGCCTCAGAAGGATGCAGAGCTATGAGACTGGCCACATCTGCTGGAAATCCTGCCAGGAGACGGGGCTGTCTGCTCCCAAACGCCCCAAAACTCATCTCAGAACCTCCTGCAGTTTCTTTTCCCCGGATCTTTCCGGCAATCTCCTCCCTGGATCCTTCTTGTTGAGGTGCTACAAAAAAATACTCCTCCACAGGAGGAAAAAAGCAGGCTGACCTGGGCACAGGCGTGATCAGGCAGGATTTATAGAGTGCTGCACGTGATAATTATTATAGTTATTAACTAATACAATAAAATACCCAAGAGCATTAGCAGAAACTGAGATCTGGGCTGAACAATCAGAAAATATAAGTTAAATCTGCTGCCACCCCCGAGCCAGGGCCACTGCCAAGGGTAGCGCAGTAGCCGTTGCCGACATAAGGGTGTTCTGGGGATAAATGAAACACCCTTATTTATGCGGAGCTGCATAAATTTGAATTGTGGCACTTACTTGCGTGTTCTTCAACACATCAACGCAGGACGGGGCTAGATGTATGGAGCGTGGAGGGAAGCGAGCCCAAGCAATAACTGAGCTCACCTTTCCTTAGGGAAAAGCGGCAGCATCCGAAAAAACATCGTGACGGGCGTAAATGGAGCGGCGGGCGGACGTCTAGCAGCTATATCCTAAAGGCTGTCCCTTGGAGGAGCCGTGGTGAGCTCCACACAATCAATTACTCATCAGCAATTTCCTTAAGAAATAGTTTGTTCAAGGAAAGCATTTACAGGGAGGCTGGTGCCAAAGGATTTTAGCACCTGCCGACTTCTCCGAGTCCTTCCCAGCTGATTTCCTCTCCTCCGTTCACGTGCTCCGAATCCGCAGCATCCCCGAGGACGAAGTGCTTGGATTGCTCCTGCAGATCATCAGCAGACCGAGGTCCATCCTGCTCAGCTTCGAGCAGGGCTTTTACTTAGCACGACTAATTAATTCTTGTCAGATGTCTGGAGTTTACTGCCTGCATCCTAGAGGAGCCATGAAAACCTTTACGCTACATGTAAGTGCGGATATGGAAATGCTTAGTGCTCACAGTTTAAGGATTTTGACCCAGAACACACACCCACAGCGATATTTCGTGTATCGGGACCTGTCTACATCGCAACCGTGAAGCCCCAAACACTCCCGAGAAGCTGGATGAGCCCTGACCTCATCGCTATGGCATCAGGGATGGCGATCCAGGCTCAGCACCAGCTGCCTCTCAAGAAGGACGCGCTCCTTGGCCAGACCTTGCCCCAGCTCAGAGTCCAAGGGAAGGGCTGCTTTACGATTAATCCCTCACCAGAAGGTAGAAGGCTCAGCAGAATGGCACCAGGGAGTGTCCAAAATGCATAATTTTCCCATTAATCAACCTGAACAGCAGCTGTTGAAGGGATAAAAATGTCACTTTCTGGATTCTGCTACGAGGAGGCGAGTTGTTCCTTCCATCCCCAACTTCAGGAACACCGAGGTAACCTCACTTGGGCTGTGCCCCGATTACACAAGAAGGAAATTAATTACAAAATTGATCTTTCGTGCTGACACCTGATTTTTTCCTCTCTCCTCGTGGGTGGAAAAAACCAACAGGTAAAAGATAACCGGCGCAGCAAAGCAGCCCAAACTCCACTCCCTTGGAAGTTCCGCGGATGTTTCGATCGATGCCAACGCTTCTGGAGCGAGAGAAAGGGCACGGGAGAAGCCGCTGTTGCTGCTGACCAGGAGGTGAAGAGTTTTCTCCCCCAAAAAAACAGCTGGGAAGCAGCGTATTTAACACACAACCTGGTTCCTTTTCTTCAAATTCATTTTCTAAGCCAGCGTAATGGTGTGTTAAGAGAAATATGGACAACAGAAAGGGGAAAATAAGGAAATACAGCAGAAAGGGGAGAGTCTGAGGCAGGTGTAACTCGCTCTATTACAAATAAAGGCGGATTTTGTTTGTTTTTAAAAAGAATGGCTGGCTGATGGAGATCTCACCACCTCCATGACCCAATATTTAAGGTTACAGAGAGCCTACCCCAATGAAAGCAGCTCAGTTTTCTTAAGTAAACCTTAAAATCAAAGGTATTTCCCCGTATTCCTTTCTGAAAGTCCACCCTGATTAAAACATCGATCCTTAATGCGGTAAAATGCAAGCAAAGCGCAGGTCTGAACACTTCAACAAAGCCAAGCCCGGTTGTTTTCCTCAGGATGGGATCAGCTAATTAAATCTAGACTTCTTAAATCTACATCTGAGGGTTTCTACAGAGAGGAAAAACAGGAGGAAACCTGGAAATCACCACAAAGCTCTGCTGAGCAAGGAGGAAAAAAAATCAGCAGCTGTAAAAGGCAACAGAATTAAGACTCTCTTCTTGGCACGGGCTAAATTGAACAGATGATGGTGGCTAGCTGAATGCCCGCCTGCCTTCAAAGCAAAAACGTGTGAAGATTACGCTGCCGAGGCGTGTTTCTAACCCCGCACCCTCCTCTCGTCTTTTACAGCCTTCAAAAATCATCCCCCGTGTCACCCTCAAGCGCCACCACCATCCTCCGAAGCACACAGTTCGTTCCGCTAACGGCACTCAGAGGTAATTACGCCGCTCTGAGCTCAAACTCACATCAAGGATCAGACTTAATATGCTAAAACGCCCCAGAACTGGCAGACGTCGGATTAAATCCATGCAAAAAGGCGGAAGGAAGTGGCAGCCGAAGTCCCTGACACCCAACAGCTCACAGGGTCAACCTCAGGCTGAAGCCACACGAGAGGGAACGAGCCACATTCGTTACAGCGCCCACAAGCTATTTAGTGACTCAGGGTGTTAATTCCATTTGGAAAAGAATTTTCCAGGACGAGTTTGAGATGTCCGTCTGCAGGAGAAGGGAGGGGGTTCACCACTCAGGAAGGCGAGGGTAAACATTTCAGGACCTGAGTCCTTCGGCAGGAGAGAGGAGTCATGGCTGGGAAAGGTGAGGATAAACGCTTCAGGGCCCGAACTCGGTGTTTTCATGGATAATAAATGTCCCCGGCATGGAGGAGGCGAAATCTTCCCCCTCACGGAGCTCCTCTCGTCCATCCCGCGATCCCATTAGCTTGCAGACTTCCCAGACACGGCAGAAGCATCCGGCGGTCGCTGCCATCAGGGAGCCGCGCTGGAGGAAAGGGTTTGAGATGGGGAGGAGACTCAGCGCTTTGTCTTCGCGTTGATCCTTAAATCTCCCTTTCTGCCCCCGCTTCGCTGGGGGAAACTTCTCTCGTACAAAGAATTTCCACCGAGTTGGAGGTTTGTAAGACTGGGTTTGCCCTCACGCCGGTGATTCAAGCCTACACACATCTTTATCCATCAACCCATCCGGCAAGAAAGCTCACAGCTGTAGCAGGAATAACCTCTGGAAACTAATTTCCTTATTTCTCCCTCGTTTCAGGAAGAAGAATCCATACTCCAGGCGATGATTAACCGCTGACGGCTTCAACTAAGTGTTTATTGCTAATGCAGGCGAGGAAGTCGGCTCCATCTGCAGCGCTGGAGAGAGGAAAGCGGAACCGAACCCTAAATACCGAACCAGAGCACAGAGACGGAGGGTTTTTAGACAGGTTTTAAGCCTCCAACCTCTCCCAAGCCTTACCAGGGCACCAGAAATTCAGGCAGAGTCACACGGTAATCTCAGGATCGTCCTTTTTATCTCCACCCACCAAAACATTCACCTTTAAAATGAAAGCATTTTTACAAACAAGACAAACGTTGACACCACTTAAGTTTCGCTCCGCGTTAAAGGGAAGAATAAAACATCAGGGAGGATATTACAGTCACATGGAAGTTATGCAGAACCTTAACGGCAGAAATTAAAAAGCCCGGAACCGAATTTCTGATGTTTCCAGACAGACAGGCTAAGGGGACAGACCACATTTTTGTTAAATATAGAAAAGTTTCAATTCGAAGGGAAGAAAAGAAGTTTCGTTTGCCCGATTGTGAAGTAGCACTGGTTTGCACACATGCTCAAAGGAAATTCTCCTAGTACAAAGCCATCTAAAAAACAGAGACCGCACAAAACCTAGCTACTAAAAATGAAGATTTGGTAAAAAAAACAACCAACCAAACAACCAACCACCCTATATTTTTCAAAAAAAAAAAAAGTAATCACTTTACAGGTCAAGGCTTCCACTGCCTAAGTGAGTTTAGTAGAATGAGAACTCAAAATATGTGCTATGAAATTCACAGATACAGTTATGTTTTTAAAAAAAAACCAAAAACCAGAATATGTCAGGTCTTTTACACATCCGTTTCCCCATCCAGAGTTTACTCCGCATCCTCGTCCTCTTGTGCTGCAGCAGCTTCCTCGCTCTCTTCCTCCTCATCTTCCACCTCCACGCCTCCTACAGGCTGTTGCTCTTCTTCCTCAGGGAGAGACTCCTCTGTGGGCAGGGAATTCTGCTCCTCCGTGTTTCCCGCAGCCGGCTCCACCTCTGGTTGTGCTTGTGGCTGGGCCTCCATTTCTGTCCCTGTTTCTTCTCGCTCTCCCTCATTTTCAGCTCCTTCAGGGTTCTCCTCGGCATCCTTGTTTTCCTCATCTAGATTTTCCCCCTCTGGATTCTCTTCTTCCAAGTTTTCCTCCTCTGGATTCTCCTCTTCTGGATTTTCTTCCTCTGGGTTCTCTTCTTCCGCATTTTCCTCTTCATCCTTATTTTCATCAGCTCCTTCTGCTGTTCCTTCCTCTACGTTTCCACTGGCTCCGCCTTCTCCTTCCTCATGCTCCTCTTTTTCTTCTGGGTCATCCGTGAAAGGATTCTCACCCTGAAAAGAGAAAAGCAAACATTTGTCTGCTGGGAGTTTCTCTCTAACGACTTCGAGGAATTCATGCCGGCTACGTGCCAGCGAACCCTCCCAAGAAGTTGAGCGTAACTGTTGCACCGAAAGCAGCTCCTGAAAGCAGATGCCACCTCAAGAACTCAAATCAACGCTAATATTAGCAGCGACAGCGCCAACGGTCAGGTCGCCGGCCAAAATTTAAGCTGGAGGCCTCACTCATGCCGTTCACTCAGGGTTCGGTGTAACACAGGGGGCAGACGACAGGTGAAGTAATCATTGCAAGTTTGCTGGTGACCAAGCTGGGTGGCGTGGCGACACACTGGAGGGAAGGGACGCCATCCAGAGGGACCTGGACAGGCTGGAGGTGGGCCCGTGCCAACCCCATGAGGTCCAACCAGGCCAAGTGCAAGGTCCTGCTCGTGGGTTGGGGCAATCCCAGCCCAAATCCAGGCTGGGCGGAGAACGGTTGGAGAGCAGCCCTGAGGAGAAGGGCTTGGGGGTGTTGCGGGGGGAGAACCTCAACAGGAGCAGTCAACAGGAGCCATGGGACAAGGCGGAAAGGTTTGAAACTGCAAGAGGGGAGACTGAGATGAGATCTGGGAAAGAAATTCTTGGCTGTGAGGGGGGTGAGCCCCTGGCCCAGGTTGCCCAGAGAAGCTGTGGCTGCCCCATCCCTGGAGGGGTTCAAGGCCAGGTTGGACGGGGCTTGGAGCAACCTGGGCTGGTGGGAGGTGTCCCTGCCCAGGGCAGGGGGTGGACCTGGGGGGGGTCTTTACGGTCCCTTCCAACGTAAACCATTCTATGATAATCAGCAACCAGGAATCCAATATATTCTCAAAACATCCCCAAATCACCACAAATTTCAGCTAATAAACACCCTCCGTAGTCAACGGCAGCTACCGCAGGATTCCTACAGCACGGAAGGGTTGCTACCGGCTTGACCCCGCACCAACCCGCTCCGTAAATACCTACCTTCAGGTACCGCTCCAGTTTCTTACTGATTAGTTTGTTGTTGAGAATACTCCTCGCAACTACTAGCGAGGATTTCTTGGACTGCTCCATCATGGCCTGTATGAGAGGACAAAAAAAAAAAAAAATAAAAAAAATCGCACTTAGATTTTGTTCTGAATTAACTTACGAGGCCAGTAATTAGTCACATCTCATCATCAGAAGACAGGCTGCAGCGGCACAGAGCGCATTTAGGTATTTGAGTAGGTGACAACACAGCGATATTTAAGAAATTGCAGATTTTCTGTATATTGCCCAAATTCTGTGCTTGGGAAAGGTGAGTATCAGGCATCCAAGGAAAAGCTGCGTGGGTTGTTTCACCC
Source organism: Larus michahellis (assembly GCF_964199755.1). NCBI lineage: Eukaryota > Metazoa > Chordata > Aves > Charadriiformes > Laridae > Larus > Larus michahellis. Next base: position 2,355,496 of record NC_133920.1, read on the forward strand.
ATTTCCACCAGCGGGATTGTTTCAGCTTTGAATTTTGGAGGATTGAAGTTGAAATTCGATGCGTTTCGATTCTGCTGAGGCACGGGGAGCGACGGACGGCTGAGCAGCCGAGCGCCGCAGATGGGAACGCATCAAGATTTACAGTCGCATGCCGACAGAGCTATTTTATACCCAGAAAGAGCTGTCGTCTGACAGCCGTCACCTCGGATCACCGCTTGCGGGTATAGTAAAGCTTGTAACAACATCATCCTACGCGTACGTGGAGGCGGGGAAGTCACAAAACTGTTTATTTTGCGAGAAACGGGGCAAGAGACACAAGATCTCATTTTCAGCGTGGCCCGAGGCTGTGCTGAACGTGCTTTAAGACCTCGCTCGCCAGCTTTTCCAAAGGGAAGTTTCCGGGGATGCAGAAAACGTCAAAATGAACTGCAGACCGTGGAGAGAAGCACTGAAGAGGATGAACAAAAGTTCTCCCCTGGTTTCAGGAGCCACGTGAACTAAACCCAGCCAAATTCCTGCTCCTGTTATGGCGGCTGAAGCCTGCAAGAGCCCCGAGGTGCCCGGCCGCCCACTCACCCGGCGGTTGTGGTTGTGGTCGAGCGACTTCAGGTGTTTCTGGATGATGCCGTACTGCATGGGGATGAAGAGGTCGCAGGCAGCGCAGTGAGCCGCCTCCACCTTCTTAATGAAATGCTCCATGCCAACATCTGGAAAGGAAGAGAAGGGTATAAACCGGAAAATAATCCGGGGGATCTGTGCTGTGTTATGGATTTTACTCCCTCGATGTCTACCACCACCACCAGCTCCTCCTCCTCAAGCCTTCCTCCACCACCAGCTCCTCCTCAACCCGTCCTCCACCACCAGCTCTTATTTTTACTATTTTACTATTTCTGGAGTTGACCCAGCAGCAGCTACACGCAGCAGAGGACCTTGTGCACACAGGCGGGTAGTAAACCTTACCTTGCGTAAGATCTTGGTCCCTATAAATCTGCTGAATCACCGCATTAATGTCTTCAATTGCTTTACGACGCTCTTCGGTTTTCCTAGTTTTATTAGCAACGTATTCCTGTGCGGCAAAATATTCGGAATTTAACTTTTTTCCCCCCCAACACTTTTAGGTGCATTTCCAGCCTGCTCATCCTAAAAGTCGTACAAATTCCAGTCCTACGAGTCCTGTGGGTTCAGCACTTAAATCACCCACTCCGGCCACCAAAATCCGTGGTGGGCAAGTATTTTATTTTCTACCAGTGCAACCAGTAAGACCAGAGGTTAAGCGACCCGCTCAAACGAAGAGGGCAGCTGAAGCAGAGCTGGAGTAGCACCTCTGATGCTTCAGCCCAACTTTACTCCACCTTCTCTAGCAGTTTCCAACAGTTACTTAGAGGGGCAGTTTAGGAGCTTTACAGCATCTCCAAAATAATAATAATTAATACTACTAATAATGCAACTCTCTTAAACCTAGGGGACAGAAAGGTCCCCAGCGGCTCACCTGGAGGAAATCAGCTGTTTGTTGAGGCAACTTGGTTCCGACAAATTTGAAGTGTTCCTTATGGAATTTACTCTCGAGGTGACTGTTCATCTCGTCATCGTAAAAGGTCCGATATTTGCACAACGAACAAACAAACTGGATCCTGTTGAGAGAGTCGGAGACAAAGGGAAGTGATATTCAAACCGATCTGTTCCAGCTCTACACGGCAGCGCTTTCTCAATGGATCTACTCCCTCACTCCGCTTAAGGGGTTGATAAACTCATGGAATTCAGCGTTTATGGGACATTTTCTAGAGGTTTTTTTTCCCCATTTCTATTTCTCTTTTAAGCACGGACAGCAAGCAGACCGGCAGGAGAGCAAAGCAGCTTCTACAAGGAACAGACAAAGCACTGGGACAACGGCACAGAACGCCAGACCCCAACTGCGAGTACTACAGTACAACAACACTAAAGAAATAAAATAAAATAAAATAAAATAGGAGACATTACCTTTCTACCATGCGATCCCGATGCCTCTTCTTTTGCCTCTCTTGGGTTTTCTTGCCCGCCTGCAATTTGCGTTTGATTTGACTGATCTCTTCTTGAATTGTTAAAGCACCTAAGTGTTTAAAGCAGGTTGGATTTCAGGGCACTACTTGAGGACACCACCTGATTAAAGAGAATTTCCCTAGACAAGTTTAGTCGTCAGCCCGACCAACCCGCACGACCTACAGACGACGTTGAGTCAAGAAGCTGCTCCCACCGGCCAACTACGGATAAACCTCCGGTTTACGCAATAGTGCTGTCCACCCCAAATAACCTTTTTCCGAGAAAAACTGCGCTGGGACAGGCTTGGGGGCGGGGGACAGAGGGGAGAACCATGGCAAAAAGGCTAACGCGGTTTCACAGCTCTTTATTTTAATTACTGTTTGCTACTACTGGTTTTGTGAGGTTTTAAGTATTAATTAGTTATGGGTTTGATTTTTTTTTTTTTTTTTTTTTAAGTACCACCCGCTCTGATTTGTTCAGCCTCAAAGCGAACACTGGCACCGCAATAAGGTTTGGGTAAGGGGGATGAATTTACAGCACTTCTTTTGGGGACAGAAAAGCTCGTTCTCTGTGCGGGCGCATCCCGGGATCGAATTTACGCTGCCCACGGGTGCGATGAGGTTTCTTTCCAGCCCTCCTGCTTCTCTACGCTTCGGGTATCGCGGTGCTTCTCTGACTGGTCCCAATCTCTCCAATGCGGGAAGCTCCAGCCCAAACAACTTACCCAAAGTCAAATCTACGGCAGAGCGGGGAAATTAAATCTGGTTCCCTAAGCCCCAGGTTAGCAGCTTCACCAACCTACCTTGACCAAGGGATCCAGCTCCTCCCTAGCAGGGCTTTTACAGCATTTCCTTATCCCTGAGCAGACACAAAGGATGGGATTCGTCTGACTAAATGCAGACATTACAGCTGAGCTAAGTCCCCTGTCCCCCCAGCAGCGGAGATCTGACAGGTCTCATCCTGAGGAACAAGTGAATCCATGCCCTGGGAAGGGCCCCCCCCCCCAGTTTCTCTCAGCAATAAAATCCCACCGGAGCCTCGCAACGCCAGAGCCTCGACTGCTCTCGCTTGTAGGACCCCACCTCTGATATCTACCACAGCACCAGACCGGCGTCCCCAGGGGACTCGGGGACACGCGCAGAGGCCAAATCACCCTCCATGGAGAAGGTGCAGAGGTTTAGCTCAGGTCACCAAGACGCAACGAACCAGAAGGGACAGCGAAGCCACAAGACAAACGGATTCTAAGAACCGGAGGAGCCTGAAAACCCATCGGATTTAATTGAAAACCTCTCTTCTGGCCACATCGGAGCCCTTGACTGGAAGGGGGTTACGCTCCACGCAGAGCTTCGCAGCGCAAACGAATCATTGCACAGCCCAACTCACCTTTCTCTGAATCTTTTCCTTCTTCGTCTTCCCCCTCCTAAAAAAAAAAATGCAACATCGGGAAGTTAAAACCCCCTAGAGAGAGTGAACGTCTGGAGACTGGTTCAGCATCTTCCCCAGCCTCTCAAACCCTCCCCAGGCACTCAAAGCACTGCGCGGAGGAGCGACGTCTCCACTGGATCCGGCCACTGCACGCTTGGAGAATTCCAGCGTGGTGCTCACTAGGCAGGAGATGCTTCTCAACACCCGCAGGTCCTATTTCCGAGAGAGATCTCCCTCCACCACGTTGAGAGGTGGCAGTAGAGGGGTCCCTTCAGTCCCCGACTAGAGCGAGACAATGTAATCCCACGCTCTGGGATTCCCCACATTGCAGGAAATTGACTTTTTTGTTCCCCTCCCCCCCCCCCCCACTTGAAGCTCGTTGCACATGGGTATTTTTACTGCGTTTCGACACCATAAAGCATCTCGCAGCGACACCGCAGCCGGTGGGTGTAGCTGGCAAGCCCCGGTAGCATCCACGTTTCCCTCCACAGAGCATTTTACTGCCATCTTCTCCCCTCTACTCATCCGAGTCTCTGCGCCTGACTCAGTTTGGGAATAATGTGGGAATTGGGGATCTACCCTCACCAGCTCCAGCACCTCTAAGCAGAGCTACAGCTTTTTATCACGATAAAGTAGTTTTCAGGAGTTACTTACGCCTCTGGAGCCCTCTTTCTCCTCTTTTTCTCCCGATTCTCCTTCCGTTCCCTCCTCTGAAACAAACAACACAGTCAGTATCAAGACAAGTAACCCGGATCGACACCGACAGATTTGCCACCACGTTAAACACGCGGCAAAGCACAATGACCAATGGAAATAAAGAGAACAGCGGCTTTATACCGCGACCGAACGCGCCGCAAAGCCACTCCGCTCTTACCGTTGTCAGAATCAGAGTTATCGGAGCCGTCCGTCTTGGCCGCCTTGCTGTCCGGTTCATCCGAGCTGTTCGTTTGCTTCCGCTTCTTTGCAGTGGGATCTTTTTTGATTTTCTTTTTCTGGGGCTGCGAGAGAAGAGAAAGGTTAATCCCGGCAATATGAGCAGCTGCCCTCTGCAGCCAGCAATGTCTTATTGTACTCATTTTTAGCCAGTTAAGCTTCCTGCATTCAGTTTCTGACAGGCAGAGTTGACAGGAAGGACATAATCCACCACACCTCTATCCTGTAATGTACGGAATTAAGCCGTGAAGGATCACGATACCCTCCTACCTTCAAAACCCAAAGTTTTTAGGATTAAAACATCCCATATATCAACACTGCTGCACAACTGAGTGCAGCCTCTTCTGTCTGCTGAGGAGAAAAGATGCTACGAAGCCAATAACAGCCAGAATTATGTATTTTTGCTTCCCAAAAGAGTGTGTTTTGGAGCCCTTTGCAGCAGAACACGAGGGTCTGTTGGGACATAAGTCTCTACCCCAGCTGAGCAGGGTATCACGCAAGTACTTACTTTAAAATCCGAGTCCCACATTTTCCAGTTTCTCCTCATTCGTTGTTTCATCATTCCTCCTCCGTACCGCATATTTCCCGAAAAGCCTCGCATTCCCTGGAACATGCTGAGTTCTGGGATAATGTTGTGGGAGAAGAGGGAAGGGAGCCTGGAGGAGCCGTGGGGACCGAGACCTCGAGATCCCATCGACTGCGGAGGCTCGTTCCACTGTCCACCCATGCGCCCGGGATAGGAAGACGCCATGGGTCTGTTATTGCGTCCGTCTCTACCCCAATTTTGACCCCGTTGACCGAAGTTATCCCGTGCTCTGTTCTGGTATTGATCCCGGCGGTTCCCGTAAAAGTTGTCATAGTGACCTTCGTAGGCGTTATCGTTGTCATGTTCGGACTCGTTGTAATCGTAGCCGGATCGATACATGTCGCGGTCGTTCATCGAAGACCTCGAGTCGTAGGATTCATATGAGTCGTACCTGCAAGAGACACGGCAGCAAGAGACACCACTGAGAAACGGCAGCAGAGGTTAAGCAAAACCCTTCAAAACAAGTTTTCAGGCTTATTTTTGGGCTTATTTTTCAATCGACAGATGGGTCATGCAACACGGGACGTAGTTCACTGCGTGGTAGGACAGGGACAGCAAAAGCTGGTGACAGAGCATCAAGGTTTCAGTTCCAGGGCGGGAGGAACCCTTTAGACACAGGAAAACCCTGATGACAGGGAGTCCCTCAAACCATCCACATCTCCCAGAATTACCAAAATATTTTAAAAGAATAAAGAAGTTGAGCAAAAAGTTCCTTCAGCAGTTGAGGCTGGGGGTCATCGCTTTGCCCCTGCTTCCAAATGAGCTTTAGGAGCAGCCAAAGCAAACCAAGAGCTGCTCGTCCTCACGACAAGCTCCACCTTATCCAGAAATACTTCCAGAAACAGCGCGACTCACTCCTCAGCTACTCAAGGAACACCTTGGCACAACCAAAGACCTAATCCAGACCCATCCTTCCTCGCTCCCCATACGTAATCCATCCACGAAGAGACTGTCTTCCCCAACTGCAAAGCCAATGTGTGTCCCAACTGATTTAAATCCATGTTCTCCTCTTGGAAATAAGGCCATGGAGGATTTTTAACTTTATATTTTGCAATACTAAAACACTTTGTACTAGAATTTAAGGTTTCCTATGCTCGCCGGCAGTGCTTTCAGTGACAAGGCAGGCGAGGAGGAAAGCCAGTGCTCGAGAAAAGATCGTGACGCCGAACTAACGAGCCTCGTCAAAGCATGACCCCTCGCTGCCGTGCTTTACAGCGAGGCCTCCAGAGCACGGAGATAGGAATTATCGGGGGCAAAAAGATGTTATCCCGGCTCCAAGGTCATCAGAAAGCCACTCGGCGCATACAAGGAGAGACGTTGGGGCTACAAAATCAGGTCAGGCACTGATGGAGGAGCTGCCAGTGTCCGGTTACGCGTCAGCCGGAGCAGCTGAAGGCTGAGCAGCTCCTTTTCTGCTCCACGATATCCCGGAGCTGACGTTCTCCAAGTGATTTATCTTCCTCTTACCACATTTCTCCTTATTTCTTGCACAGAGCGGGAATTTTTTTGCCTTTTAATAAAACCTATCCCATTCCCAACTGGAAGCAGGGGAAACACGCCACAGCGTGTCTGTGACCACCGGCGCATGAGATCGAAGTGGAGAAGCCCAAAACGATGTTTGAAGGGACAAGGATCCGGGGAATGATTCGGCGATCCCCTTCCAGCCCGGTTAAACCAAGCGAGCAACGAAAACAAATCTATTTAATATAATATTACAGATGTATCACTTCGTAGGAGAAGCAGACACATCATTTCGTAGGAGCTTTACTCTTCTGGAAGCGTAGGAGCAGAGTAGAAAACATTCACATCACATTTATCAGTATTTCCTCCTGAATTTTGCTTTGTCCAACATACTTTTATTTGTTTAAGGCATTAAAAACTGGGAGTAAGTCATCACCCTGCAGACATACCAAGTCCTAGCTCAAAACTCACACTGCACGGTAATAAGAAGTCTTTGGGGAAAGAAAACATTAATAAAGATCAGCGAGGAGCTGACTGTGTCGTAGAGCTGAGCATCCGTTGTGACTCTGGCTACAAAGCTCTCACTTGCAGCAGCAGCAGTCAGTCTATTAATCAAAATTAGTAATTTTAACTCAGATTAAGCATGAAATAGTGCGTTGTTCTCCTTGGTACTTCTCTAGAAGTACAGAATGAAGCTCACGAGAACGTTCCTTGCAATTATTATTTTACTGAAGAACCCCAAGTTTCAGCCACAGCTGGAAATGCTGCGCTCTAAGTCTCAAATTTGGATTTCTTTTGCAAGACACAGATGAAAAGTGAGTGTAAAATCCTGTTTTACAGTTACAGCAGATGAGAGGAGGGCGACTGAGCCAGCTCTGCGCGTTCACTTGAGTCACGACATGAGAAAAGGTAAGAATGAGACCAGTGAGGGACAAACCGAGCAGCAACGACCCTCAACGAGCAGCAGATCGTTATGGCGTCTCCTCACCTCATGCCCAGCACTCACCTGTCTCCGCCAGACCCGTAGTGTCCTCCTTGCATCGTGTCCGCGTCCATGTGCGACACCATGTCTAAGCGCTGGTTCATTTTCGCGATGACAGCGTCGGCGTTGCCCCCGCCCGAACCATCAGGGTTCATGTCAACGTCCGAATTGGCCATTTCCCAGGAGTTGGATGTGGCCATGCCATATCCGTAATTCCCCGAATTATCCTGGCCGTATCCATAGCCGTAACTGTATCCCTCATAACCTGGAATAACAAAAAAAAAAAAAAAAAAAAAAAAAGAAAAAGACCTGGGTTTATTTCCAGTTATCTGGCTTCGCTAATATTTTAATTCAAATTGAGATGCCCCAAGCAATCTCCACAGGGAGTTAAAATAATAATAAAAAAAAAAAGCTCAAATTTCTATTTAAGCCACCTATAAACTTTGAACTGTTGAGCTCACAAAGGTTTAAGGGAACAATTTGCTCATATAAGTCCCATAAAACACAGCCACAGCCCGCAGCTTCCTCCATCTAACCTGCTCCGGGGAGGAATAAACCCGGCCAAGGCAGAGCCTCCATAAAAACCTGGTTTGGGTTAACACTGAGATATCGAAGAACCATTTTAAGCTGGTTTTTAGTTTGATACAGAGCTGTCGGTAGCCAGAGGAATGCAGTTACCTTCACCGGGACATATATAAGCTGCTTTACAACCCCTTAAATCCAAAGGGATGACACTAGAGCACGTACCCGTCCTCTTCAAAGACACAACCGAGCACTGAAAGCAAAAACCTTTTCAGCTTAGCGTTTCCCACACTTTTTATACCAGGAAGTGTGATATCTCCTCTCGCTAAAGAAGCCAAAACTGTTATAAACAGGAGAAAACCCCACCTTAGAAATAACGCTCAAAGCCAATGAAAAGCCTGCCGAGGCTTAAAATTTAGGTTTTTCTCCCCTCAGCCCTTTTATTTGGCTGCTGGCACAAGCGGAGAGGGAATTTGTATTTCCGCTGTCTCCCCGAGCCTCAGTTTATATCGTCGCCTGCACTGACTTCTTTTCCAAGAAGCAAAAGGATTCTTTTAGGGGAAAAGAACCCCAAGACCCAATTATTCTGCTTCACGAAGTTTTTCTGTGTAACCATTTACAGCAACAAAGGGGATTTTTAGGGGAAAACAACCCCAAACATTCTGTTTCAAACAGTTTTCCTGCGCAACTGTTTACAGCAACAAAGTTTTCGGTTGGCTTCAACATGAATTTTTAAAATAAAAGAAGAAAATTGTCAGTAAGAGGCTGCATGGAGTCTGTGCTGTGGCGGTGGGTCGTCACCGACCTCGGAGCATCTCCCTCAGGCTCAGGAAACGGATCTGAAGTGGAAGGTAATAAACCAATCTGCCAGAAAATTACTCCAGTTTTTAACTGTACTTGCCTCTGTTCGTCCCAGAGTTCCAGTCTCCATAACCTAGAAAAGAGCAAAAAGCAATTAGAGATGAGTTTATCGTTAGTGTGGCACTCGCAGCTGAAGAGATTCTCGTTACCCAGCGTCAAAACGGAGCGACACCCCCAATAATCCAGGAGTCTTGCACCAAATAGTAAAGAAATCGGACCTTAACGTCGCCCCAGCAGTGACACATCCCTGCCAGACCCAAATCCTTTGCTCTTACACAAAATCAGGTTTTAGTTTCAAGCTGAGCTCCCGCTAACAATTTCACCAACTGAGTATTTTGGGAGCAGAGGCGAAGCGAGAGGGATCTCACACAGAATAAAACCTGCTCCGACTAATGCCTAAAAAAAGGGGGAATCGGGACACATCGGGGAAGTTTTAATCCCAACCTGCAGCCTCCCGGGACTGACATTCAGACGCCCTTTGGGGCAAAATGGATCTCGACGGCATCGCTGCACTTTGCCCTTGCAGGAAACCAGCCGAAGATGGAGATACGGGGATGGGAAGACGTTGTCCGGAAGAGCCCCAGCCGGGACACTGACATCCCGTTGAAAAACCGTTACCCCAACATTAATGTTCAAAGCAATTACAGCCTCATTAACCAGGGTACGTATGCACACAGCCCCCCTTCATTATCTATACACATGCTATGGGAAAGTAATGGTACCTTACAGATACTTGTTACGACTTCAACCTTAATTAGAAACCCCTCTTCACAGATGAAAGGTAATTTATTAATTTTATTTTTTCTTTTTTTCCTCTCCCCAGTGACAGCCACTTCCAGCCAAAACAGCTGACAGTGAATATTGTGACAAATCGCTTCCTACACCCACCCGGCTCCACAGGTGAGGCAAGATGCCACTCCAGGAGCCAGCAAAGGAATAAAACCGTCAAGATTAAAAGGAAAATAAAGGCAAAACCGCCACTAAATTAGGTGAGGAGGCGAGTTCCAGCCATAACCCGAGGGAGGATGAGGGATTCCTGTCAGCTGCCGCCGCCAGGCAGCAATCAGAGAGCACCTAATTAAGCTGGATGAAAGAATAAATCATTTTTTCTGTCAGAAATAGAGCCTGGCTCGCTCCCTTCTCCCCCACCACCCGTACCGAGGCTGGAAGCTACCCCTGCCCCCCGGGGAGCACCGGGGCCGAGGCCACAGCGGGGTTCTGAGGCGGAGCCGCCCCCCCGGCCCTAAGGCCCCGCTGACAGGGGGACGGGGCGAGGCCGGGCGGGCCCCTGAGGGGAGACAGGCGCTGCCGCCGCCCGGCCGCAGTGGCCCCGGCCTCTCCCTCTTCCCCGCCGCCTCACGACCGCCCCCGGGGAGCGGCGGCGGTCCCGGGTCCCGGCTCCCCACCGCGGGGCCGCCCCCCGCCGCCATCTTGCGCCGCCGCCCCTCACCTGAGTAACTCATGATGGCGGCGCCGCCGCCCGCCCGCCGCCTCCTCCTGCGCGAGACGGTAACGGCGGCGCGCGAGCCCCGCCTCCCCACCCCATTGGCCGCGCCGCTCCGCCTCCCCCACTCTCATTGGCCGGCGGCCCCCCTCGCGCCCCGCCGCTATTGGTCCGACCTCCCCCCGTCACCTCCCACAGGGCGGCCCCCGCGACGGTTGGCGGGTGCAGGTGTCAATCGCGGCGCGGCGGGCTCCTCGCTCAATGGGACCCGCAAGGCCGAGCGCTGATTGGCCGGCGCGGCTGTCGCCTGGCAAGGAGGCGTGGCTACTACCGCTCTGCTCTCTGATTGGCCGGCTCGGGGGGGCGGGCTGACCCCGCTTGCGCCAATGGCGCGGCACACCTGCCTCGGGCCCCGCCTCCCCGCGCCGCGCCGCCCGATGCTATTGGCTGCGTCCGCGCAGGCTCCGCCCCCACCAGGGACACACACTCGCGCGCGCCCCACCCGTGACCCTGCGCACACGCGTGGCCGTCACCCCCCCTGGCGCGCGCATGAGAGGGGGACACGGGCTGGGGGGGGGGGAATGGGATCAAGGGGAACCCCCCACTCGTGTCACCCGTGGGGGGGGCTGTGGTGGGGGGCGGGGGTGGCAGGGGCGGGGCCTCAGCCTGACCCCGGTGTCCCCTTTCCCAGGGACCAAGGTCACATCCTGACCCCGGTGTCCCCAAATCCCAGGCCAAGGGGCCACACCGCGACCCCGGTGTCCCCCATCCCTGGGGACACGGCCCTGTCACAGCCCTCCTGTCCCTTTTCCCTGGGGACACAGCCTCAGCCTGACGGCAGTGTCCCTTTTCCCAGGGGTCAAGGTCACATCCCGACTCCAGTGTCCCCAAATCCCAGGACATGACCTCATCCTGACCCCCCCGTCCCCATTCTCGGGGGTCAAGGCCACATCCTGACCCCCGTGTCCCCCATCCCTGGGACACGGCCACGTCACAGCCCTCGTATCCCTTTTCTCTGGGGACATGGCCTCATCCCAATCCTGGTGTCCCCAAATCCCAGGACATCCTGACGCTGCTGTCCCCAAATCCCAGGACAAGAGGCCACACCCTGACCCCCATGTGCCCCTTCCCTGGGACACAGCCATGTCAGGGTCACAGTGCCCGTGAGACACGGCCACGTCCTGACCCCCGTGTCCCCTTTTCCATGGGATCGAGGCCACACTGTGACCCCACTGTCTCCTTTTCCCAGGACACGGAGCCACATCCTGACCCCGGTGTCCCCATTCCCCAGGTCACGGCCACGCCGTGGTCCCAACGTCCATGAGACGTGGCATCAGCCTGACCCCAAGGTCCCCTTTTCCAGGGGCCCAGGTCACATCCTGACCCCGGTGTCCCCAAATCCCAGGACAGGGCCACATCTTGACCCTGGTGTCCCCTTTTCCATGGGGACACGGCCTCATCCTGACCCCACCGTCCCCTTTTCCCAGGACACAGGGCCACATCCTGTCCCCACTGTCCCCAAATCCCAGCACCTGAGGCCGCTTCCTGACCAGGGGAGCCCTAAAACCACCCCAATCCCCCCCCCAAAAACCGTGTCCCCACACCCCTGGGGACCCCCTATCCCGCCCCCATCCCATAATTCCGGGTATCCAGAGACTCCGCTCTCCCCCCGGCTTCATTTCCAGAAGAATTTAATCCATCGTCCCATATTCCCGGGTACAAGAAACAACAGAATACACCTCCCCCCCACCCCCCCAAAAAAAAAAAATATTTGGAAATAAAAAAAAAAAAAAGAAGAAAAAAAAAAATTTATCCGTTAAAATTCCTTCCGAAATTCGGAAGTTTCGGGCTTTCCAAATAAAAATGAATATTCCTTGTTTTCTACACAAATCTAGAGTTTAAAAAAGTTGGAAGGTCTATGGAGCTAGACAAGGAAAAACCGGGAAAAATTAAGAAATAATAAAGCAATGGTGGAAAAAACGGGGGGGGGGGGGCGCGGGGGGAGGAGGGAGAAGGGGCCGAGCCGAATCCCCCCCCCCCCCCACCGGCGCCGAATCCGGGTGGAAAAACCGGGAACGTGGCTCTATTTTCTCCGGTGAAACTGAAGGGGGGATGCGGCGGCCGGGGGGGAAGCGGTGAATCCGGCCGGGGGTCGGGGGTTTGCTTTGTTGTTTTTTTCTTTTTTTTTTTTGCCGCGGTGGAAAAAAAAGCGGGAGGGAAGCGGCGGGTTTTGTTGTTTTTTTTTTTTTTATCTTTTTTGGGGTGGGGGAAAAAGGGGATTTTGGGCAACATGCAATCCCGGAACCGAGGGATTCCGACATCTACGCAAGACTAAATTTCATCGTTGCCTAATGGGAAAAAAAAAAAAAAAATTAAAGGGGGGGGGGGGGGGGAATCGAATATACATTAACTCTAAGGGTCATATACAAAATCCACAGCGTTTTTTTCCGGGAATGCGGCTGCTTCCCGAAATTCCACACCCCCTCCCTCCCCGCCCCCCGGCCCCGATCCCGAATCGCCGCCAGTAAAGGCGACACCGTTTGTTCTTTGGGTTAAAAAAAACGGATTTTGGGGAAGTGAGGAATGAGGTGGGGGGGAAATTCCCTCGCCGGCATCGAGTCGTTCCCTCCCCGATCCGGTGCCGCATCCCAGTTGCCGCGTGTTTCCCGTGGGATCACCGAGGGTTGTCTTGATCCATTGTAGTGCTTGTGGCCGGGATTGTCCCCCCCCCCAGCTCATCCCCTGGAGACAGGGGGGGGACACTCCGGAGGGGCAAAGGCAGCGATCAAACCCCTTTTTCCCAAAAAACCCAAAGAATTATGGATGCGGGAAAAGGGGGAGGTGAGGATTTCCCGGCTCCCCATTACTGAGCCTCGGCGAGGGTGGGGGGTTCGGGGGCGGGGGGAGCTTCGCCCCGTAAAGGATCCGCTTTGGAGAAATTCATTTCCAGGATGTGTCGTTGGAGATGCCGGACCCATTCCTCCTGGATAGAAAGGGGACCTTGGAATTCCATCTCGCAGAACCTACGGAGGATACGGCGTCAGCTCGGGAACTAGTGGGGGGGGGGGGGAAGTTTTTTTGGGGGTGACAGTCCCCAAAAAAAGAGGGATCCAACACCGCAGAGCTTTTCCAGTCGAGAAAGAGAATCCCTAGGGATACGCCATTCCCGAGGTGACCCACCTGCACTTGAGGGTGTAGATGGTCCCCACAAACTTGACCAAGGAGGTTTGGGGCGGGCGAGGGACCAGGGACGGCACCGGCCTCATGCGGGGCGGCGGCTGCCGCGTCACCTCCATTTTCTGCTGGAATTCGGTCCCTTCCTCTTCCCGGTGGAGGGGAGCGTCTAGGGGCCGCGCCTGCCTCCGCTCGAACTCTGGGATAAGGGAAAGGGGGGGGAGTTAGAGACCGGGGGGGGGGACACCAAAGGTGGCACGGCATCGCTGGTGCGGCCTCTCTGCTCTCAGCTCCCCCTCGTCACGGAAGGAGGAGGAGGAGATGATGGAGAAGGATGGAGGAGGAAAGAGGAGGAAGGAGGAGAAGGATGGAGAAGGATGGAGAAGGATGGAGAAGGATGGAGAAGGATGGAGAAGGATGGAGAAGGATGGAGAAGGATGGAGAAGGATGGAGAAGGATGGAGAAGGATGGAGAAGGATGAGGAGGAAGAAAGGAAGGACAGGGATGGAAAAGGATGAGGAGGAAGGGAAGAAGGGAGGAAGGGAGTGGAGGAGGAAGAGGGAGGAAGGAAAGGAGGAGGAGGGAGGAAGAAGGAGGAAGGAAGGAAGGAAGTAGAGGAGGGAAGGAGGGAAGGAGGGAGGAAAGTAGGAGGAGGAGGAAGGAATGAGGAGGAGGAAGGAAACAAGATGGAGGAAAGAGGGAGAAGGAGAGGGGGGGCTCCCAGCTAAAGACCCCGCGCCCCGGTGCTGCCGGGAGGGGGCAGAGGGGACAGGGCAGGGCTCTTCCCGGCGCTCCGCGGTGCCGGAGCCCCCTCTGCCCCCTCCCGGCGGCTTCTCCCCAACTCACTGTTGATGTTGGAGCGTTGATGTTCCTCCAGCTTCACCAAGGAGAGGGGGGACGTGATCATGGGCCGCTCCCCGCCGCTTCCCCCATCCAGGATTTTGCCGGCATCGCCGTGAGCCAAATCTCCCATCAATCCTTTGTTGAGCAGGGTGACGCCGCCGGCTTGAAGGCTGAGCGGCATCCGGCGAGCGCCGCCGTTGTGATGCCGGGTGTGGGATGAGTTACGGAATTTCTTAGTGAAGGGTCGTCCGCCTTGGATGTAGCTCCGATAAGCGACGGCTTTTTGGGGCCGGTGTCGGATCCATTCGCTGAGGGTCTCGATGGGCGAACCGTTAACGCACCATTCGGTGACGCCGAATTGCCGGAGATGCGCCCGCGCGTGGCTGGCCAAGGCTTTGCGGTTTTCGAAGTAGAGGCCGCACAGTTCGCAACAGGCTTCGCCAGCTGGGGATCGGGGCGGGGGCGGGGGGGGAAAAACACACATGGGGGGTAAGAGAAGGCAGGAACGCAGCACGGAGCCAGTTCCCCCCAAGGCTGGCGGCTTCCCGGCTCTGCGCGGAGGCAGATCCTCCCTGGGATTGAAATTCCACCTGCAGAAGCGTCCCCTTGGGGGGCTGGTGGCGGGGAGCAGGGGCCAGGGGGGTGGGGGGGGGGGAGGCTAATTAGCCAGGCTAATTTGCATCAGGGGAAGCAACGACCTTAAATCTCTGCTCCCCTCTCCCTGCTCTGCATCCCCACGAGCCAAAAATCCTTCCCAGCAGAGGGAGGGGGTTCCCCGTGCGTGATGGATATCCCCGGGGAGCGGGGTGGGGGGTGGGGGGGCTATGCTGCGCTTTTCCCCCCGCCCTGTCCCGCATCCCCCACTTACACGTGTGCGCAGGTTTGTCGTGCACGGACTTGGTTTTGAAGGGCAGCTCGGTCTGGATGTAGGCTTTGTGCTTGACTTCGGCGTGAGGACCCAAGCGATCGTCCTGTAACGGCCGTTTGGCAGATAACGGCGTCAGGAAACCGCCCTGGGGTTTGCTGGTGAGAGGCAACAACGAGATCTCCCGGTTCAAGGTGGAACCGCCGGGGCTGGGTTTCCCCGTCCGCCCGCCCAGGGAAGGCAAAGCCATGCCCTGCAGGATTTTTCCGGGGGACTTGGGCTCTGTCCCTTCCTCCCCGATAGATTTCGGGGGTTCGATGCTGGAGGTGTGAGGTTCTTTCTTGATAACGCAGGGTTTGGATTTCTTCTTGAGGATCTCCCGGAGAGTGTCGATGGGCGAACCGTTGACCGACCACTCGGTCACCCCCATTTGTCGGAGGTGGGATCGAGCGTGACTCGACAAACCTTTGCGGTTTTCGAAGAATTCGCCGCAAAACTCGCAGCGGATATCTCGCACCAGGTCAGCTCGGGAGGCTGCGGGGAGAGACGCGGGGTCGGGGAGGGGGAGGACCGTGCTTAACCCCCCGCCACCCCCCGCCTTTCCACTCCTCCCCGGCTGCGGCGAGGGGTCCCCCAACACCCCGGCCCATGGAAGGTGATGTGGGCTCCCCCAGGTCACCAGGGAGAGCCCTCAGCCCTTCCCAGAGAGAGAGGGACCCCCGTGTCTCTGTCCCTGAGAGTGTCCCCACAGACGGAGTGGGGAAGGTGACAACCATGGACTTACAGAGGTTCAAGGGAGACAGCTCCTCCCGCGGGGACCAGGCTTGGTCGGAGGGATGAGGTTCTCCGTGGAGTCCTCCCGACATCATCTCCCGCTTGATTTCCAGCCTCAGTTGATCTTGTTTGAGTTTCTTCTGCAAGGAGGGAGGAGAAAGGCCTGGAAACATCTTCCGGGCGGTGGGAGGTGGGGACGAGGTAGGAGATTGCCCCATGGGGCTGCCAGGTTGCTGGACCTTCTTGGTGAGGGTGGGGATGTGAATCTCTCCGGGACCGCGAGGTTCCAAGGATCCCATGCTGCCCAAGAGGGTCTTGGCCATGGCTTTTTGCCCGGGACCGCTGGAATTGGAGGTGCTGCTCCGCGGCTGGGTTCTCCGTTTGAGGATCTCCCGGAGTGTGTCGATGGGCGAGCCGTTGACGTACCACTCGGTCACCCCCATTTGTCGGAGGTGGGATCGAGCGTGGCTCGACAAACCTTTGCGGTTCTCGAAGAATTCACCGCAAAACTCGCAGCGGATATCTCGCACCGGCTCCGACCCCGAGGCTGTGGGAAGAGAGAAAGAGAGAAGAAAGACGGCGTTGCTCAACAGACAGGACGGACGGACGCAGCCCAAAGCCGATCCCTGCCTGAAATCGGGAAGCACGCTCGGGGTACCCCAGGAAAACACAACGGCCGGGGGCTGCGGAGAGCTGGAGGGCTTCCCGGTGGAGCCAACGGCAGAGCTATGGACCGGAGCACTCGGATAACATGGATGCTCGTGTCCCTTGCCCGCTCACGTCCCCAAAATCTCACTCGCTTCGCATTATCCCAGCCACCACGGGGAGGAGAAAGGGCTCCAGATGAAGACGGGCTCCCGGACACCGCGGTGCTGGTGGTACCAGGACAAACACCGTGTGCCTAAACCCAAGCGCGTCCCTGCTAATCCCGGTGCTGGATGCATCGAGCAGGGGCATCTCCTGCCTCCGGGAAGTGCCGATTCCCAGCACATTGATGAAGAGAAGGAGGAAGATGAAGCGGGAAGAGGTTTTACCACCAAAACCAAGGGGCAACCTGAGCCATGTGATAACCCTGGAGAAGAAACACAACTTCACCGGTCCTCGTCCGCCCTCCGGCTGCGGAGGGGAAGGGAGAAATCATCGGTGTTGCGCTGGGATGGGGAAATGGAGACAGATTCCTGCCTGGGATTGGGGCAAAACCACGCCAGAGGCTTGAACCTGCACGACAAGGGAGGCTCGAGCAGGGTAATTTCAGGTGGAGGAGAGATCAGCGCGGGCAGGACTTGTCCAGCCGCTCCCGGGCACCGTGCAGCCGTCCCCACCAGTGGAAAGAGCTCACTGGGAAGGTGGGAATTTCTAACCCGAGTTGGGATTTTGGGCACCGCTGAAGTGATGCTGGGAAGGAGGAGCAGAGGCACCACAGCAGCCAAAACCACCACGCAGACCGGCCCCAGCTGACAGCCAGCGTGGCCACGGCTTTGGTTTCTTGGACGGTGAAGGGGAACGAGGGAGAAGATCGGCTGATTCCTTGTGCCGCGGCTTGGGATCTCTTGGCCGCTGCAGCCCACGGCGTGCCGGGGACTTAGCTCATGCCAAGCTGAGCAGCCAAACCGGAGTTCATCTGCTCCTACGGCTTCGTTAGCAGGCAGCCCTAACGAAGAGGAATTACGGCGCTGGCTATGAGACAGGCGTAAAGCGCTTTTCTATTCCCGCTCCAAGTCTCCGAAGGGCTACGAGGATGAGCCAGGGCCAAACTCTGCATCTTCTGTCACCGGCCAAGGAGCAGCATCGCCAGCCCACGGGCACATCCTCCAGCTACAGAGTCCGTCCCGCCAACAGCCACTGTCCAGCTCTGCCATCCCGGAGCTTTTCAGGTTGGGAAAAGCAAGACGGTAGCTGGGACGGAGCGATTTTATAGCCCCACAGCTCCAAGAAACCTCGCAGCGTTAGGAAATCCCCAGCCATAGGGATTTTGGGGAGATATCAGGTCTTAAAGCCACTCCTGCAAGGAGGGAAGGAGCGGATACCACAAACACTGAGGCGCCGCCTTCTGCTTTATTGTGGGAAACGACACCAAACGCGCCGTGACTCCCGCTGGGGAAGATGAAGTGCCTGTTGGTGCCTGCTGCTGGACAAGCTCGCTAACGAGGGTGAAGAACTAACGAGCCAGAGACACTGAACAGCCCTCTGAGCTGTTGATGAGGACGTTCCCGGCAAGACACGGTGCTCGAGGAGACGGCAGCAAGAGCCGGCTGCTGCCGGGAAAACCATTTTGGTCCCAAGGTGTCAGAATAAGTCACTGATGGAGCCTGGGGACAAAGAGGGACGTGGCAGCGCCAGGGCTGCGGTCCCAAGAGCTGTGGTGGTGCCTCTCCAAGCGCATTCTATGCTGGAAAAGACAGCGGGGAATGGGCTGTCACCGGTCAAAGCCACTGTGCTCCCTCGGGAGAGGGGAACCGGCTGCGCCAGATCGAGCCGCGGCGCAGGAGAGCGCTCCACGCCAGCCGAACTGCGGCCAGGAGGTGAGAGAAACGGGGAAGAGAGATGTGAAGGACTTGGAGGGCAGAGAACCAGTGGTTTTCCTGGAATCCTGACAGAAATCCCCATTTGCCCAGTCAGGGAAGACCATCCCCTCCGAGAGTCGCAACCAAGAGGCACGTATCTCCCCGGCACGGCAGTTACAAACTCCTCCACCGAGCTCTGCGCCCTCCCGAGGGATTCCTGGCTTGGCAGGAGCAGGATGGGAGAAGCCGGGGATTTCCCCTGCCCTCAGCCGAATGGGAAACACTGGAAAAAAAAATAAGAAACTCACTTAAATTGAGGGGTCCTTCCTCATCCGCCTGCGGCCACTGGGCTTTTGGGGAGCTCTGCAGAGGGCTCAGTGAGAGCTTGGAGCTCTTCTCCTCCAGGTTTTTCGGAGACGGGGACCCTGAAAGAGCGGGCGGCACCTTCTTAAGGATGGGGGATCCCGGTTGCGAGAGGTTTTTGGAGAAGCCGGGAGGGGATTTGATGGCTTTATTAACGGGACCATCCGACGGGCGATCACCGGCTTTGCTGAGCGCCAGGAGCGTGGGTCGAGGGGAACCGGTGGCCGTGGCGTCTTTGGGGGAACCGGATTTTTTGCCGAGGGGGGGAGACAGGGGGCTGCCGTCGGGTTTGCCTTTTTGTTTCATCAGTTCGTAAAGCAAATCGATGGGAGCCCCGCTGCTCTCCGATTCGGCTACGCCGAGTTGCCGGAGGTGAGAACGGGCATGGCTGGATAAGCCTTTGCGGGTTTCGAAGCAGGCGCCGCACACTTCGCACGTCGTAAGGTTCTGGGCTAAAAAGAGAAAGAAAAAAAAAAAAAGAGAAAAAAAAAGAAAATCAAGGCACAGTTAAGACAGGAAGCACAAGGAGCAGTATCTGGCCGCGTTGTTTCTCTCCCAAGGGATTTTTACCACCCCCAACCCTAATTTTGAACGTTAAGACACTCCGCGCATCCCTGTGTGGGCAGGAATCAAGCGGGAAAGATGAAGCAGAACTGTGGGAGGACAAGGATCGCTGCCCCGGGGTGGAAGGAAGACGGTTTTCCCCCTCGAGGACGTCTTCCAGAGCGTTTTTGGAAGCCTGGCCCACAACTGGTCAGTCACAGGCCGGCTCCAAAGCCCAGCCAGCGAGGGAGAGGGATCTCAAAGCAATCGTTTTAGGGGAACATCGTTAATTAAGAAAGAAAACAGTGATTAAGGTAGTTTAAGGTGGACAGGGAGCACACATCAGTCCTGGGGAGCTTTAAAAAGCTGCTGGCATCAGAGAAAGAAAAGCACTGTGAACCAGCAATACTGGAGTACGACATAGCCACTGTCTTAATTAGAGGATTAATTAAGCAAAAAGACCTGAAAATCCTCCCGGATCAGGTAAACAAACGCTTGCCAGGTTCCCCGCTCTCTCCTCACAGTGAAAACCCGGTGCTCAGCCATCAGAAATAATGAAAAGCCAGCAAAATACTCACATTTGGAGTCCTGAGGCTCTGGTTTGCTCCCAGGTGGCTCAGGAGAGAGTTTGGTCCCTATCCTGGTTGGGGGTTGATCCAGCTGCCCGGTGGGAGCGCTTTTTTTCGGGAGAGGGGGAGAACCCACCTCCATGGCCACCAGTTGTTCCTCTTCCGGAGCCAGGACTGCCAAGAGAAGGAAATCATTGGCCACCGAGGGCAAATAATGCGGCTGAGGGAGGTCGGGGGGAGGAGGCGGCTTCATTCCGTGAAGGTTTAAGCTCAGGAGGGAGAATCGGAGAGAAGGGGGGCTCTGCATGGGGCTGGCAGATGATCTGAGAGGGGGACACCCACCCCAGTGGCAGGTGACACGCCACTGGGAGAGTGGTGACCTGCCAGCGGGATCTGTGGATGCTTGGGGACAGTGGGAGGGGGGGAGGAGGGTGGCAGCTCCCTAAGGGGAGGGGACAGGGAAGGTGGCAGCTCCCTTTCAAGGAGAAGATGGCAGCAAGTCTCTAAGGGGAGGGAACAGGGAAGGTGGCAGGTCCCTGCAGAGGGAAGAATGGGGATGGTGGCGGGTCCCTAAGGGAGGAGGATGGGGATGGTGGCAGGTCCCTAAGGGAAGGGACAGAGAAGGCAGCAGCTCCCTGCCTGGGAGGGGAATGGGACAGTGGCAGGACCCTAAGGGGAGGGGACAGGGAAAGTGACAGCTTCATAACAGGAGAGGACAGGGGTGCTTGGGGACAGCGGGAGTGACGGAGGATGGCGGCAGTTCCCCGCAGGAAGGGTGACAGTGGCAGCTCCCTGCTGGAGAGGGGAAATGGTGTCAGTTCCCTCACAGGGGGTGGCGGCAACTCTCTGCGTGTGTGGGGGACACACGCGAAGGTGGCAGCTCCCTGCAGTGGTGGGGAAATAAAGGTGGCATCCCTCTGCAGTAGGATGGATGGATGGATGGATGGATGGATGAATGGTGGCAGCTCCCTGCTGGGAGGAGAACAAGGAAAAGTGGCAGCTCCCTGCTGGGGAGGGGACAAGGAAGGTGGCAGGTCCCTAATTGGAGGGGACAGGGAAGGTGGCAGCTCCCAAGGCAGGAGATGGGGAAGGTGGCAAGTCCCTGTGAAGGAGGGGACAGGGAAGGTGGCAGCTCCCTGCAGGGGAGAGGAGGTGATGAGGAAGATGGCAGGGAAGGTGGCAGCTCCCTAAGGGGAGAGGACAGGGCAGGTGGCAGCTCCCTGCAGGGGGGAGAATGGGGAAGGTGGCAGTTCCCTAAGGGAGGAGTATGGGGAAAGTGGCAGCTCCCTTTAGCAGGGGGACAGGGAAGGTGGCAGGTCCCTGCAGGGGGGAGGATGGGAAAGGTGGCAGGTCCCTAAGGGAAGGGACAGGGAAGGTGGTAGGTCCCTACAGGGGAGAGGACGGGGATAGTGGCACCTCCCTGCAGCGGGGACATGGCCGCTGGCAGCCCCGCCTGGGCCTGGGGGCGGGCTGGGGGCTGCCTCGGGCTCACCGGGCCCGGCTCCCCACCCCGGGGCGGTGCCGGGGCACGGCCGGGATTTGCATCCCCCCACCCCGGATCGTGTCCGTGTCGTCCCCCCCCCCGGCCCCCACCCCCGCCCCTACCCGGAGGGGGCGCGGCGGGGAGGAGGAGAAACGCTCCCTTCCCCCCCCACCCCGGTCCCAGAGGTGACAGGAACCGGGCGCGGCCCGTTGCGATCGGCCAGGCCGCACCCGGGGTGGGGGATGGCGGGGCCCCCGTGAGGGACAAAGCCACGGACAAAGGAGGGCGGCGGCTCGGCGACAGCGGCCTTCACCGGGCCTCCCCCCATCCCCTTCCCCGTCTGGGCCGGGCCTGGAACCGGCGGCGGCCCCAGGGTCGGGCCCGTCGCTGCGGCGGGGGAAGGGGAGGGGGGGGCAGTGAGAGGTGGGGTGGGGGGGGGCCGCGGGTGGGCCCGGGCGCGGCGGGGCGGGGTCGGCGGAGGAAAATGGGGGCTCACCCGGCTCGGGCGCCGCCTCGGGCTCGGGTTCGCCGTCCCCACCCCGGTCCCGGTCCCGGGGTCGCGGCGCCGCCGCCGCTTTTGTCACTTTGGGCTGCGAGGAGGTGGAGGCCGCCATCTTGGCTCCGGCACATGCGGGGCGGCCGCCAGGCCGGCAGGCCGAGCGCCGAGCGGCGCGCGCCCGCCAGGCCCAGCGGTCGAGCGCCGAGTAAGGCAACGGAGATAAAGGGCGGGGGGGCGGGGGGAGAGGGAGCCGGTGCCCGGGGCGGGAGGTTGAGTGCCGAGCAATCGGCGGCCCGGCCGGCAGAGGCTGCGCGGGTGGTGGCGGCAGGAAGGGAGGGGGGAGCGCCGAGCGATCGAGCGTCGGGGCAGGACAGGGGGGAGCTCTATGGCGGGGTGCGAGGCCCAGAATCGGGCCCCGGACAAGAACCGGAGCCAGGACCGGGTTCCCCGGGGCTCAGCTCTTGCCCAGCACCGTGGAGCTTCCTCCTGGGCCTGCGGCAGGGCCAGGGCCTGGGGTATGGGGCAGGGCCTGGCCCCAGGGCTCATGTCCCTCTCTGGTCCCCCTCACGCCTCCGGCCCAGCCCCATAGGGCTCGCCTGGCCCCACAGATCCCCAGGCCCTGACTCAACCTCCCCCTCACTGAAGGGGGCTCTCCCCACCCCAACACCACTCGTCCAGGGCTGACCCGGACACCCACTGAGAGGGAAACGGCCACCCAAAGCCTTCTCCATCCCCTCCGCCTCTGCCACAGCCCGGGCTGCCCCAGGGAGGGGGTTTCTATTCAAACCAATCCAATAAAAAAACAAAAAAGAGAAGGGAGTCGCTGTCCAGAAGAGGGATATGGGGACATCAGCCATCTCCCGTGGCACTGCCACCCCCCCTCAAAGCCGGGGGTACAAATAACGCCTGAGCAGGGATTCAGACCCACGGGGACAGACGCAACGGCAGCAAAGTCTCCCCAGAAGCGCCGCTCCTAAACAGGCCGACAAGCGCTACCAGAACCCACGGAGAAATCCAGGTTTTTGACAGAAGCTATTGCAAAATTACAGCAGGTGCTGGGAGAAAGCGAGCCCTGCGAAGGGAGACGCGGCCACGCGCTGCCCGGGGTGAAGAAAAGCAACGACGAGTCCTATCGGAAAAGGGAAATGCTGCCAGAGCACGCAGAATCATAGAATCGTGGAACGGTTTGGGTGGGAAGGGACCTTAGAGACCCCCCAGTGCCACCCCCTGCCCTGGGCAGGGACACCTCCCACCAGCCCAGGTTGCTCCAAGCCCCGGCCAACCTGGCCTTGAACCCCTCCAGGGATGGGGCAGCCACAGCTTCTCTGGGCACCCTGGGCCAGGGGCTCACCCCCCTCACAGCCAAGAATTTCTTCCCCAGATCTCACCTAAATCTCCCCTCTTGCAGTGTAAAACTCTTCCCCCTCGTCCCATGGCTCCCCTCCCTGCTCCAGAGTCCCTCCCCGGCTTTCCCGGAGCCCCTTTAGGGACTGGAAGGGGCTGGAAGGTCTCCGCGGAGCCTTCTCTTCTCCAGGCTGAACCCCCCCAGCTCTCTCAGCCCGGCCCCACAGCAGAGGGGCTCCAGCCCTCCCAGCAGCTCCGGGGCCTCCTCCGGCCCCGCTCCCACAGCTCCGTGTCCTTCTGCTGTTGGTGCCCCAGGGCTGGAGGCAGCGCTGCAGGGGGGTCTCCTGCGAGCGGAGCAGAGGGGCAGGATCCCCCCCTCGCCCTGCTGCCCACGCTGCTGGGGATGCAGCCCAGGCTGCGGGGGGTTCTGGCCACCTTCTCCCCCACCAACACCACCAAGTGCTTCTCCTCAGGGCTGCTCTCCGGTCATTCTCTGCCCAGCCTGGATTTGGGCTGGGATGGCCCTGGCCCACGTGCAGGACCTCGCACTTGGCCTGGTTGGACCTCACGGGGTTGGCACGGGCCCACCCCCAGCCTGTCCAGGTCCCTTAATCTGCTGGCCACTCTTCTTGAGGAGGAGGAGGAGAAGGGAACGTGGTAAAACACATGTAGGAAACCAAAATCTACCTGGATCAGGAACAAAAAATCCACCTGGATCGCAAAGCAACCGTAACAAGCGCAGACCGTTGACCTCAGCAGCGAACGGAGAGGACCGATCCCTGCTGGAACCCTCCCCGTCCACTCCCGGCACACCAGGGTGATACACCCAGTGCCAACCGACGGAATTTACAGTACGTAAAAGTTACGGACAGAGCCCAAAATAGAAATACAGAAAGACGGAGCATGTAATCGTTACCTTGGACCAGTTCTGCTCAGCTCCATCCTCCTCCTCACCTCCCGGGGGAAGGACAAGCAGAGTCCCAAAGTGGCGACAACGGTCTCCTTACAGTTTTGGGGCTTCCGAGTTGAAAACACGCCTTCAAAGCCGGCCAGTTCGGTCCGTAATTGCACCAGGAAAACCCACGTGCAATGGCAAACCCGCCTGCCGTTCCCCGAGTGTAAAAACAAAACCGAACCACGAAGCGGCAGCGGGGGAAGAGGAGACAGCCCACGAGAGCCACAGCTAAAACAAAACCAGAGCCACACCAGAGACTTCATTTTTTCAGCATGGGGAAGCTTGGGAGGTTCAAATTCCTATTTACTTTTGCATCTCAGGCAGCTTAAAAAGGGATGGTGGATAGTTAATCCAGCTTCTGCCAAGATTAACCAGGTTCTGCGAGGCTAAAGCAGCGACGATGGGCCAAATCATGACATTTTTAGGGAGTTTCAAAGCCCACGGCAGTAACCAGAGGTCTCCAGGGGCTCCGGTCTCTGGGCAGTGACGACACGGAGGGTCTCATCCTGGCAGCTTTCGGGTGCTGAGGGGACACGTGTTCACATCTGCGGGGTAGCACAGAGACTCGCGAGTCGTCAAACACCCTCACGCTGATTTTCAACAAACCCCGCTGAGAAGAGGGGAGAGAAAAGCCCCCCGTAGCGGTCGACAACCCCATCGCACCTGGAAAAAGGCTCGGGGGGGATAAACCTCCTGCTTTAAACCCTCCTTCAAGGGATGATCCACGGAGCAGCCGGTGCCGCTTCCGAGCTGCAGAGCTCAGCCGTGGTCTGAGAAAGCGATTCCCCAAATTGGAGCCAAATCTTCCGGAAGAAGATCCAGCAAAGGCAACAAGGGGTATGGGAAACGCCGGGACAGGCAGGATTGCCTGATTGCTGGCTTATCACGGGCTCCGTCTGGGGCGAGGATGGAAGCGTCTGTCTTTGCTGGCCAGCCTACGGCCTCCAGAGCTCCGTGCGAGCCGACTCCTTGCCAAGGCGGGGTTTTGCCAGCTTTCGGTCGCGCTTTTGAGCTATCGTATCATTTTAAACACGGTGCTTCCCCTCGCTGGCGCTGCCGAGGAGGGCAGGCTGCTCATGAACTGCGCCTAAAGTTCCTCTCATCTTTCTTTACCGGGGCGTCAAGGCATAAAACCTCTCCTTGGCTTAAAGGAGCCGGAAAAAAAAGCGACATTGGGACTAGGAGGACACGAGGAATCGCCGTGGCAGGAGCTGGAGCTCGCTGAAATTTAACGGGGAGAGGAGAAATACAAGAAAGAGATGCCGTTCCTTTCTCTGCCACTGTCCCACTGGGCTGCGGCGGCGAGGCTGGTTTTGAACCCGAGGTGGTTGCAGGACCCGTGGGTATCCCTGGCTCATCCCAACCCAGGGATCGCCCCCTGCAACATCCCCTTCTCCAGCAGTTACAAACCAGGGTCTCCCAAAAACATCGGGAAAGGGACAATTTCTACCTGCGCTTGCCAAGACTAAAATGGGTTATTGCAACCACCTGCCTTCGAGTGCCGCCCCCAGGGATCCTCACTCCGCAATTCCTGTGCTGGAAGACCTGGCCGAGAGATTTCTCACCATCTCCTCTGGCCACAGATGGGCTGCGGTGAAAACAAGAGCTCAAATCCAGGCTAAAAACCGACGTCCAGCCTCCCTGCGGCGCTGCCTACCATCAGAAATCATCAGAGAGCAGGAGAAGAGACAATATCGAGGGCAACGGCCCGCGTTCTCCTCGTGCAGGGGAAGGAGGGAAGGGAAGGAGGAGGCCAACCTGAGTTTTTCAATAACCTGGAACTCCTGAAAGGAATCAAAGACGGTGGAAAGTAGGTCAGGCTGCGGGTGAGCGCGGAACGAGCACGCGGGGAGGAAAATCAGAAAGGCCGGCACAAAAGGAGAGCGTGACCCGAGAACCGTTAACCTGGGAGGGAGGTGGGGGTACCTCCAACCCTCTCCAAACTCAACAGGACACGGCCCTGAGCAACCTGACCTGGCTTTGAAGTTGGCCTTGCTGGCATCTGGGGTCAAGTAGGGACCTCCAGAAGGTTTTTCTAACCCTTCGTCCATCTGCGATTCATGGAGCCACTGTGGAATATGCGGGCATGCTCCTCGACGGAAAGGAGGACGAAAGGCCACGTCCACAAAGCATCTCGATTCCTTCGAGGAGGGCGACCACAATTAACAAGAGGAAGCAAAGGTCAGGATGGAAATCGGAGCCGCTGCCGAGCTGCGCCGAGGTCTTTGCTCTCAAGTCAAAGCGTCAAGGAAGAAACGAGGCTCAAAGAAACCATAAAATCTACAATAAACGTTCTCTTGCAGCCCTAGTTGTGCTGGTGGAAGAGCCTTCCCCCTACGGTCTCCTCCGGCCTCTCCTCAGCCTGTTGCTGAGGCTCAGGCTGTGGTTGGCCCCATCCCAGGCACCACGAAGTCCCAGGCTCCTCCTGGCTGCGCTGGCTCGCACACCCTGGATAAAAGGAGGTGGGGGCAGGAATCCAAGCAGCGATGGGGTCTCTGCCCACTTGTATCTCTGAGCAGACCACACCAGGGCTCCCCCTGGACACTCCTAAAATCAATTTTGGAGACCCTGATGCTGGACCCCATCCCTTTTTCACTCATTGTCCACTGGAAGGAGCTCTCTGTTCACCACGTGTCCTGGAGCAAAGACTTGCAGAGAGGAATCTGGGGGCTTTACATGATGGGGAGCTCAACAGGAATCAACCATGTGCCCTCACGGCCAAAAGGGCCGCCCATATCCTGGCACGGTCCAAAGATGCCCAAGTTTGGGGCTCCACAATCTAAGAAAGACATAAAAATAATAGAACGTGTCCAAAGGAGCAGCAAAGGGTATCAGAGGTTGGTCAGCCTGGAGAAGAGGAGACCAAGGGGTCACCTCATTGCTGTCTACAACTTCCTCGTGATGGGGAGAAGAAATGGAGGTGCTGATCTCTTCTCTTGGGTGTCTGGTATGCGAGGGAACGGCTTAAAGCTGCATCCGGGGAAGTTCAGATTGGCCATTAGGAAAGAGCTGTTCACAGAGACGGTGGTCCAGAACTGGAAGGAGCTCCCCAGGGATGAGGTCATGATAGCCCCCCAAGCCTCGTGGTGTTCAAGAAGAGTTTGGAGAATGCTCTTAGATCCAGAGTTTAACTTTTAGGTTGCCCTGTTTGGAGTCAGGAGTTGGGCTTGATGATTGTCACGGGTCCCTTCCAACCCAGGAGATCCTGAGAATGTTTCTGAAAACTATGCTCTAGAGAGGGGGAAGACACTCTTCAGCCAAGGCAGGATCTTGGGCATGGAAAGGGCAAGCCCCACTTCTGAGTCCTCATCTGGAGGCTCAACATGAGCAAGCACCAGGTGGAGGACGTGGAGAATCATTCCCTAAGCTCATGCCATTCAACCGACCCTCTTCCCCTCCTCTTAAAAACCCAGGACGCACCCCAGAAGGTAGGGCTCTGTGTGGGGTGGAAGGTCAACCAGCAAACGCACATTGTCCTACCCATGGTGAAACATCACTATCGCTGCGTGGGACCAGGTCAAGAGGAGAAATCCAGGTCTAGCAGAAAACCATGCGGTTTGAGGCAGTAAGGGAGAACGTGGGGTGTTAAATCTGGGGAAAAAACGGGGAGAAGAAGGGAGGATGATGGTTCCAAGCCTGCGAAAGCAGTTTGGGGGACAGAGCAAGGTGAGGCAGGCTACGAGGAAGGAGAACGGCGAGCCGTTTTGGAGAGGACGCAGTTGCCTAACGCTTCCCAACGCCTGCCAAGAAGCGCCACGTGTTCTCGGAGGCGGCTGCCAATAGGTTCGGAGCCAGGAGAGAGATAAACAGCCTCGATAACGAGCCAAGCTGGGCCTTAAGGAGGCGGCTGCAGCAGCAGGACACACCTTCGCCCGTCACAACACGCAGGGAAAGCCACCGCTGAGCACAGGGACCTCCTCGGAGAAGCCACCAACTCCACTGGGTACGGCTCAGGAGCCAGCGGTCTCCAGGAAAAGAAAAAAAAAAAAAAAAAAAAAAAAGGGGGGGTTTCAGACTTTTAAGCTGTTCAAAGCCAAAGCAGAGTGAATGTTGCAACCCCTCCGTACGTCACAGCCCGTCCCGGGATGGGCAGGAGCAGACAGACCCCTCCTGCTCTCCTCCGACGCGTCCGACGTCAAGCGCGGCATTTCAGGGAGGGTTCAGACATAGCGAGGAGGGACTCGCGAACGATCCGGGGTCTGAAATCGGGACCAAACAGGGGAGATTGAAAGATCTGGGTGTACAGAAGAACATCAACTCTTGTCTCTGCTTATTGGGGGTAAAATGGTCATGGATTTAGATATTAAAAATACCAAAGACCTCATCGGCTTTCTAAGGGTGAGGGCTGGCGACGGCAGTGCGGGTGGTGGTGGCGTCTCCATCCGAGCCCGGAGCAGCCACGTCCAGGTTGGTTTAGGTACCGTGGACTTGCCTGGAAGCAGCAGGAGGCAACAGGTAACCTCCGAGATCCCCGCAGTATCTCAAAAACATCCTGTTTTTGCCACACACGCTCCCATCTAAACAACCGGCGCAGCCAAGTTCGAGTTCTCGCCGCAGACCCAAACACCTACTTCCTCCCTTTGACTTTTAGTTTTGCTTAAAGAGGTTGGTGGTTGGGTTTTGTTTTTTTTTTTTTTTTTCTGGTTTTGTTTTTAAACAAGCAGCCGAGGGTACGAGACCGGCAAGAGCCAACCCAGCTCTCCCGCTGGGTGCGTGTTAAACTCAGAGCCCTTTTCCCGACTCCGCTCTTCTTTTCTTCTCCGTGTCCCACCTGCGAGCAGCTCCGGGAAGGGAAACTTCACCCCGCGAGGGCCAAGACCCTCAAGGTCTTGCGGTGATTTGATTACAAAACCCCAAGAACGGAGAGCGCCGCCGGACTCATCGAGTTGATCTCCCGGCACCCGGAGCCAAAATCCTCCGCCTTCGTTTCCTGCTGCAGCCTCGTTAGAAACCACGAACCGCAGCCGGCGCAGAAAACCCTTCATAAAATTCTCCCCCAAAAGAGGATTTCTCCCTGCCCGAGCGCTCAGCTGCCTGCCCCCCGCCATGGAGGGTTTCGGTTAAGGCTCTACCGATATTCTTAGCTCGTGCCAGCTCGAGAGGCATCTCTTGCGACGCCGGCAGAGCCCTTCTGGCAGTTCGCGCCTCTGGAAGCGGAGAGGAAGGAAGCGGGAAGGGGCTGGCGGGGAGCTGCCGGCAGATGCTGAGCTGCGACATCGTCCCGGGGCGTGAGCAGCAGCGCTGCTCCCCCGGCGTCCCCGCTCGGAGGTGCCACCGGTGGAGATGCCACCGGGTCTGCTGCGGTGCCACCACCGGCTTTTCCCCGAGATCCTCCTGCCATTAGAACTCACCCACGGCCCCGTATCTCGTTCATGTTGCTTAAAACCCTCGACGAATTACGGAATTAGCATAAAACACACGCAGAAGACGTTAATGCTAAGCAGGTGCCCTTAAGGCAGCTCATTGCTCCTGGCCGAGGCTGTCGCAAGACGCTGGCGGCTCCCTCGAGCTCCCGCCCGTCTCACGCGTGATTTGAAGAGACGCGGGGACAAGTGGGCTTAAAAAATAAACATCTAAAAAAAAATCCTCCCGGCTACGGATTCGTCATCCCCCATCTCCAACCCCGCTGCACTGTTTGCTCAGCTGCTTCCCCGCAGCCGTACCCGGAGCAAGAGTTAAATAAATACGGCGACGGGCGCCGCTTCGTTCTTAAATCGGTTGCGACAGAGACTTCCCGGCACAAAGCCGGGGCGCCCCGAAAGCGCCGTTTCAGGCTGGAAGGAAAACAAGGAGAGTTTCCGACTCACGGCGAGTCGCTCTCTGCGAGGTTCGGAGCGTAACTAAGAGACTTGAGGCTTGGATTTAAACACAAAAGCCGTCCAGCGAGCGCTATCTCCACGTGATCCGCCGGCCGCGCTTCGGTTACACAACAGGTTGCTGGGCTGGGGATTTTTAAGCTTTCCACATTTACCCATTTTCTGGGCATTTTTCCCCAAAGACTGGTAAGGAAATACAGAGTTTAAATCCAGGAGCACGGCTTAAGCTTTTGCTCTTGCCCTCCGCTCATCCCACGTGTCCATCCTCAACCTTATCCGGGTTTAAATACAGTGCCGAAGCAGACCAGAATTAAGCTTGAATTCAACTATTTTTTTCCCCCCTAGAAGGCCAATTCCCGGCCCCATTTCTCCCACCAAACACCCACCGGCGTTTCAAGGCAACCGGAGACGGGCGCAGCGAGGAGCGGGAGAGGTTCCCAGCCCTGCGCCAACATCACACGCCAAAAAAAAAAAACCCACTTGAGTGACGTTGCCCGAACCAATAAGCGAGATCGTATTTCAAGACGTGACCCATTTTTTTTTTTTTTTTATCCTAAAACTTCACGTTGGGGACATTTGATATTAGATCTGCCTTGTTAAGAACTGCGGTAACCTCTGCTCCGATGAGCGGTTGTTACCAAAGGGTGACCGCACTCTTTCTTCACCGAGACACTTTCCACCCTTCTCAACCACAAAAATACCCGAGCCCTCCTTTTTAAAAACAGCGGCACTACCTATAACGGCTCGTGCCCGTGAATTTTGGGCACCGGGAGACCTAAAAATTGCTGAGCGATCGTCACAGTCAGCATCCAGCTCTCCAAAACGCCTCTCCTTGGCATCAACCACCAGCCCGGGTTCATCATCCAAGGTTTGCCATGCCAAGGAAAAAGAGTCTGGGTTTGTTGGTCTTTTAATTTGTGTTCGTTACGCTCAAGACTCGTTCCAAAAAGCAGCCGGGCACGGGGAACAGCGCGGAGAGCCAGGATTACAGGCTCTTTGAAATTTCAATTAAAGCCAGCTTCTCGCTGCAGGGATGTATCTCGCATAGGATTAGGCTGAGCAGAACGTAACGAGAAGCTGCTTCAAGGACTTCAAGATGCCGCCAGAAGCCCCAGGTGTCAGTAGGTGGTTGTTTTTCCTGACGCATGAGCAAGTTTTTAGTCTTTAGAAGAGGAAGAATGGTTCCTTGCCAAGTTTTTGGTGCAACGTCAAGTTTTTTGGAGCCTTGCGGGGGAAACCTGGAAGCTCTTTGGGACGGGCTCTGCTCTGGAACTGATGATCCCGTGTGAATAATTTGGCACTTCACTGATGGAGGGGGACCAGCTCAGACCCAAAGCTGTTTGGGAAGGACCCCTTAACGCCCCCCGCCATGGTAACACAACACCTACGGAAAACACGCCACTGAGGGATGAACACAGATCCCCGGAGACCAGAGGTCGCATCCTGCCTTCTGCCTGGCCAAGCACTGTCAGCACGGACCACGCTCTTCTCCTGTCCTCCAGCCATGCTCTGCTCCGTGATTTGTGAAGCTTTAGAGGTTTCCTCGATGGAAACCTCGTTCCTAAACGTGACGCTTTTCAAATGAGAAAGGCTGAACGTAACAAAGCGCGGCTCCCCGGTGGGATGCGACCCCTCCATCCACCCCTCGTGAGACCGCACTGCCGAGGCTCTTCCATCTACCAGCATCTCCATCCACCTGCCCCAAACCAGCACCAGATTTCATGGGACACAGAGCATCAACGACGGAGACGGATAAACCAACGCCAGTTTACGCCGATTAAACCCTTCCCTGTAAATACCCACCCGCCAGCAAAGGCTCTGTTCAGCAGGACGCGATGGTTTGGGGTTACCAAAAGGGTTTCTGGCTCGCACGGGGTTTTCGGGGACACTTACTGTCTCTGTAGGACTGTAGGGACTCATCTCCCCAGGACGGGGGGAACGGGGACAGAGGAGAGCGTGGAATGCTGCACTCGGACATGGGGGTCATGCTCTTGCGTGACACGAAGCCGTGAGCTTCCCTCTCTCGGCTCGGGGACGAGGGCTCCGCTCCCATCGCCGCTTGCAGCATCGGATGCTCCGATGAGTTGGCCAACAGCTCCTTGAGGATGTTAATGGGCGAGATGGTGAGTTCCCAGTTGGTAATACCAAAGTCTCTCAGGTGGGCTCTGGCGTGGCTGGAGAGACCCGCTCGCGTGTCGAAACCGGCCCCGCAGAACTCGCATCGCATCAGGCTGAAAGTACTGGGGTCGAAGTTTGCAACTGCGGAAAGAAGGGCAGAGAGTCAGCGCCGCCGCTAAAACCCCTGGATGGGGGCTCCGAGGAAGGGAAGGGGGGGCTATTGCACCTGAGACAACCGCACGGCACCGGTTGCGCCCTGGCCACCACGGTTGAGGTTGACCACAGCACCATACGTACCCAGTTCTCGGTGGGAGGAGAAAACCCCACCGATTAAACCCAAGGAAATAGAAAGCATGGTGAATTGAATACATACTACCTTTTTTCTTCTTCTTTTGGAAGGAAAATTTTTGCTCAATAGCTTTCACTTCTTCCGCTGAGATGAAGTGACGGACGTTGTAGCTCACCCCCACCCTGTTGAGGTGGCCCCGCACGTGGTTCGCCAGCCCGATCCCGTTGTGAAACCTGTCTGGGCAGTAGGGACATTTCCTCTCCTCGTTCTTCAGCATGGGCGAGTCGGAGTCCAAGAGGTCATCAAGCTCCAGAGGACCCTCCAGAGGAGCGTCCAACAGGAGCATATCCAAGGGAAGGGGTTCCTCCATCATGAATTCCTGGGAAGGGAGAGTTGTTTTCTTCTTGAACGGCTTCCCCCGGGGCCGTTTCGTCGCCTTGGGGTGCAGGTTCACCTCCTCCAGGAGGACGATGGGGACCATCATCCGCAACTGCTGCTGCTGCTCCTCCGAAGCTATCGAAGAGTCGGTGGCTTTCAAGGTGTCTCTGAACGTCCTCTTGAGGTCTAAGGCAGCTTGAGGGATGGTGACGGGTTTGATGCCTCTGTTCTCGCTCAGATCTATCTCAGTGCTCGCGGAGATCTCCTCTTCCATGCTCCCAGCGTCGCTGCCCAACATCCACTTGTGCCTGAGCTCCTCCAGCCCCATCGGGTGGCTCCTGAGACCGTCGCCTTCTCCTTCAAGGTGCTGAGCCGCCGCTTTTTTTTTCAGCTGCCGCAGAGCAAACTGGGAATAAGCTTTCGCCGAGGGAAAACTGGAGAGCCCCAGGTTTTTATGGGGGGTAGCATATGGAGCTGCTTTCCTGGCATGAAACCCTGATGTCTGGTAGTCCTTTTTACTAGCCCCGTTGCTTTTATCGAGCCTTGGGTGACTTAGGGCAAAACCGTGGACCGCTTCGTAATGCGATGCGCTTTCTTGGGGAGGTGGAGGGAAAAGCCGGTCTGCTTTGCTGAAATAATCCGTCTCTGCAAACCGGCCTGGCCTGGCCGGGCTGTAGGCATCTCTGCTAGTTCCTGGTTGATTGGGATCATCCTCATACACCTCCGCGTCCCAGGAGAGGTGGGAATGGGCGTATTTCATGTGCTCCTTGAGGATGTTCTCGTTGGGGGCCGGGAAGCTGCAGAGCATACAGGTGCTGAGCCCTTTGCCGCTGCCGTGAGGTGGTACCTGCATCTGCAGGGACATGTGTTCATTTGGTTTGAAGTGTTTGTAGATGCCGTGCACGGGGCTATCCCGTATTTCTCCGCTGCCCGCGCTTCCAAAGAGATTCATGTTCTTTGCCCCTTGGTCCTTCCTCTCCTTGACGTGCATCTTGGCGTGCTGGACAAAGATCTTGGAGGAGTTGGTGCCAAAGACACACTTGGGGCACTGCAGCCGGGCTTCCCGGCCTTCGTCTGGAAACTCGTTCAACTTCTGAATCTCTTCGATAATTTTTTCCCTAGACTCTTGGTGGAGCCTTTTGTGCTGCTCCAAAGACGTGGGGTCTCCAAAGGCCCATCCGCACTCGTTGCAGCAGAACTGACACTGTCCTCCCAAAGCATCTCTGTCTTGGTCCCTCCCTGGTCCACGATTATGCTGAAGCATGTGATCCATCAAATGTTCCTTCTTCTTGAAGTAAATGCTGCACTCGATGCAGGTGTACACCGTAGGGTCCTCCTCTGGACCCAGCTCCTCCTTCCCCTGCTCCTCCAACAAGACGCTGCACACGTAGGGCCGCATCTCGATGTCATAGGAGCTGCAGGGAGCGGGTTCCAGAGACATCAACGGGATCCGCTCCACCGAGTCTTCAGCATTTACCGTCCAGGACTGTTTGCCGACGGCAAGATCCGCGCCGAGCTGAAGGCCCGGCTTCTGGATTGTCCACTCGGCCGCGTTGAGTGGGTTGATCTCGCCCAAGTCTGAGTCGACCATCAGCCCCTTCCTGTGGGACGAGGAGCTCTCCAGGGATTTGGACTTGCCGAGGACAGGGTTTAGCGTTTTTCTGAACACCGTCGGAGTCAGCGGAGGAGGCACTTCACGCACGGCCTGTCCCCGAAAGGGCAAGTTGGTTGCTACATCTGTCGGCTTGCTTATGTCTTTGTAGTGAGGACTCGGGCTTTTGCTGGGTCTAGAAATCCAGTCGACCCTCTGGATTCCCCTCTTGCTTTTATCTAAGTGCTCTTTGCTGAGGCCTTCAAGTTGCTTTGGTTCATTTTTGAGATATTTCTCTTCCCCGCTGCCAACCGATGCCCCAGCGCAAGGGCTGGGCGTCTCTGCTGCCACTTTGCCACCATCCAGGTCCTCGGAGTCGCTCTCCAGTTGCTCAGGATCCACCTGCACAGTATTTACAACGTGGGGCTCCACGGCGAAGGCCGACTCCTTTACGCACCGCGCGTCCTTTGAGTCCTTCAAGCCAGAGAGTCTCTCTAAAGTGCTTTCTTCTCTCCCATCACCCGCTCTCGTCTCCAGCGCGGAGGTGTCCCAGGTCACGCTGCCGGACACGGTCATGTTTCGCAGGTCTAGGGAGCTCCTGGCATCCGTTCTGTACAAAGCCTTCTTGAACTCCAAATGTTCTTCATTCGTGGAGCTGCAAATAAGTTTTTGAGAGTTAGTAACTGGTTAACGGGATTGTACCGACATTTCCATTTACAAAAGGGTTGGCCTAGAACCTAGTACGGCATAACACAGGCTGGGGGCTCCACGGCGACTCCCACATTGCCCCAAATATTAAAGACTTGGGGCAAAAACGAGGCCATCCCTCCACACCCTCCCTTGGCCATGGGCAGCTAGAAGCATTTCTGCATCTTCTCCTAAGCTTGCTCCAAGCTCGTTTCAGCGATGGCTCCACCTGCTCCCTGTGATGGCTCTTCCATGTTCATGTCAGGTACACCAGGAGCATTGGGTTCCCATCACCACGTCACCCTGCCTTGGGCCAGAAGTCATCTTCCCCTTGCTCCACCCCACTCTTTGCTTCTCCTTCCCTTTCCCCTCCTCCGAACTCCTCGGGATGCTTGGACACTTTCTCTGGGACCAAAGGATGGTTTGTCTCCATGATTAAATGGAAGTCCCTGGGTGATCCCTCTCCACAGCAGGAGTGGGGAGCCTTTCTTCTCTGTGCAGAGACCCCAAACCATGGTGGATCAAGGTGATTCCTCCCCATCCTCTTCCAAACCTTCAGGAAGAGCCCTAAAGCCAGAGAACACCATCAAGCAGCTGGAAAACATTAAAGCCTCCATGGGGTGAGCTCTACAGTGGGGCTGGGTAGCCCCAGGCCACCCAGACGAGTGCTGTGGGTACCACCACGGCACCCAAGATGTGTTGGGTGTTAGAGAGGGGCCGAGCACACCCATGGGCAGTCCCAGCCTGGTGGTTTGGAAAGTCCTACATTGGGCTTTGGAGGCTTTTTCCTGAAAGGAAGGAAGGACGTGGTGAGGGCCACGAGGGTGCAACAGAGGCACTTGATATTCTCCAAGATGCCTCGAGGGACTGGAGACATCTGGCACAGGACCAACAGTTAGGAGACAGGATCTACAGAGCCTCAAGCCCTTCTGCTGGGGTGGTGGGAGTCTTGGTGGGGAAGCAGAGAGCCTTGAAGGGCACCAGATCCCCACATTTAGGCTTCTGAACTGGGGTCCAAGAGATCAAGGAACCCTGACGGCAGCTTCATGGGGGTTTGGGGATGAGCAGCCTTGGGGCATCCATGTCCCCATCCCTGCCCTAAGGATGGGACCCAGCTTTTGTCCTCCACACCCAGCTTCATGCCCGGCTTCTCCCTCTACCCAGCACCCGTGTCATGAGTGCATAGCCAAGAGCGGGATGCAAACCGCCGTATCCCGGCTCCTGCTCCCTGCTAAACCATCCCTAGGGAAGAAACCTGCCGGAGCACAGAGCCCGACACCCGGAGAAGCCCGGTGACTCGAGACCTCAAGCAAGGAGCTGCTCCAAGGCCAGGAAAACACTATCTCACGGGTCAAGTTGTGCTGCCAGGAGAACAAAGCGCCTTTGTTGGAGACAGCAGGGCTGCCAGTTCCACACAGTTCTCGCGCTGCCCCTCTCTCTCCTTCTTTTTAAACCTATTTATTTCCAGCTTGTTCCTGAAAAAAGCCAAGTTCAGGGGCGAACCGACCCTCCCACCTCACCACGCTCGCCCTCCCAGCTCCAAACTTTTCCCTGTTTTTAACAGGAGAGAAATTACCGCGGACTGGAGGACGGGCTCGCCATTGTCCGTGGCGTGATATCAGGGAAATGCGATTCCCATATGCACTGTAAAACCCTGCAAACGTTATTAAAAATAACTCGCTAAGGAAACCGCTGGCCCAGGAAGGATCAGTCACCAGCAGATACTAAAATAAGCCCATTAAAACGTGCCGGGCATTGGTTGGCGTCGCTAAACAGGCTAAGACAGAGAGCGATGCTGAGCCAGGCGCGGGTCCCCCGGTGCCACGAGGAGGGACAAGGACCCTTGCCCTGCGCGAGCCTTGGCCTGGCACCCCTAAATCTGCCTTTTCCAGGGTGCTCAGAGCTATTTGGGACACCCCTTGGCAGCTTCGGGACACCCAACACAACCAAATCGAGCATCCACCTCCCAGCAGGGACGGCCCCAGCAGTGCCGAGGGGAACTGGGATGGCTCCGAGGGGTGACTCGGGGGTAGGCAGAAGCCGGGTGGTTTGTCGGGAAGCGGGACAAAGGAGACGAATTAGAGCAGCCAGCACTGCTCTGCAGCGAGGGGACCGTGCTGGCCGGCTCTAGAGGGACCTGCTGACGTCCTCGGTGGTGGGACAACCCTCTTCGGGGACAGGCAGGGAGATATTTTGGGGCTTTGTGTAACCGGAGCACCGTTGGCAAGGGGAGATGGGCTCCTGGGTGCTCCCTGCTCTGCCACGTCCCTTGGGAACTTACCCGAGTTCAGTCCTGTGAGCCGGCACGGCACCGGAGAGGGCAGGATCAGGCTCATCTGCAACAGAGAGGAAAGCTCCAAGGTCAGTGCCCAAGCGAGGCTTCTTCCAACGCAATTTGCAATGAAGTGATTTTTAATTTTTTTTTTTTTTTTTGGTGCGTGTTAAAAAAAAGCTTTCCCAGCAGATAAAACCCCCTCTGCTCCCGCTGCCCGTCCTTCCCTCCTACAGCCGGGTCCGGATTACGGGAGGATTTCCAAGCCACACTTAAGAGGGTTTAATCCCGTGTGCAACTATTTGATGTATAATCGTTCCTGCCGCTAAGCAGTTTAACGGGAAGATGCACACGCTGCTGGCCGCGCTCCCACCACTGAGGTATCCGGCACGGAGCCGCCGCGGCCGAGCAGCTGGACAAGGGTTGGCTTGATCCACCACGTGAAGACCACCAGTTCCCCCGACGCCACGGACGGGGGCTCACGAGCCTCCCCAGCGACGACGTGCAGCCCTGCGCTGGGACCAGCACGCGGGGTTTGCTCTGAGCATCGTTTGGGGCTTGGAGGAGCTTTGCTTTGCTCCGGTGTTGGCCGAACCCCTGGGGATGGCTCCTGGGCTAAAGCACCTCCGAGCCCGCTCGCAAGAAGGCGCAAGGCAGGATTTCAGGCAGCGACGACAGACAGGCAAATGCCTCCTGAAGATCTACAGGGTCCGCTGAGATATATCGGACCCAGACGCATCCTTCCTCAGGAGGAGGAAAACTTTCGGCTGCGTCCGATGAAGATGTCTGGATCAAACCTACCCGTCCCAGATGCTCCGTCAGTGGCGCTGTGCTCAGGGAAGGACACGGGGGTCTTACTCCTCATGCCGGATTCCCTCCATCCTGCTCCGGCCACGCGTTGCCTGTCCCGGCCGTATGGAAAGCAGGGACTCACTTGTTATTACAGGCAAGGCTGGGAGCTTGGGGAAGCCAAGGCGTCGCTGGGTGAATCCCACATTGTTTCCTGCTGCGAACCAGCCCCAGGCAAGCAAAGCTTGCTGCTGGGACAAGGAATTGTCCTGCATCCCTCCTCCCATCATCATCATCTTGGGTCACGGCAGCCCAGCAGCCCGGCCCCAGGCAAGCAAGCTTGCTGCTGGGACAAGGAGTTGTCCTGCATCCCTCCTCCCATCATCATCATCATCATCTTGGGATGTCCAGACGCCCAAGAGTTGCCTGGGGCTCACCGGTGTGGTGGAAATCAGCTGGAGGCCATGGGAAGGAGGTGGCCACGGCTTGATGGAGGGTGCAGAGCCAGCACCAAGCACGCGTGGGGCTCATGGAGAAAAGGGATGTGCCAGGAGCAGCTCAGCCTCCCCCCAGCCCCGACACCGACCAACAACCCCGCGAGCCTTTGATGCTGAACGCAAAGATGAGAGAGAGCGGGATCAAGCTGCCCGTCCCGGGAAGGCAAGGGGGAGCGCTTTGGAAACACACGGCCAAGGAGATGGGTTTCACTGCAACGATCCGTGGGCTCAGCCTGGGAGAGCCTCGACAGCCCAAACTGACCTCCATCCCCTCTGGGATGGACGCAGCCGCTCATGGTTTGTGTTTATCCTATAAATTACCGGTTACGTGCCCTAAAACCAGGAGGAAGGTGGTGTTCAGGCCACCACGCTGGTTATGGAGATGGGGGAGGCAGGGCAGGACCTGCCCCGAAAGCAGAGGAGGGACACGAAAAGCCAGGGTTGGCTTCCAGACCTTCCATTTTAGGTGAGCCACCTTAGAGGCGAGATTTTTAAGGCTGAGCACCTCTGGTGTGTAGATCTCATCCAGAGATGGTGCGGTTTGAGATCTTTCATCTAGACGCAGAGCTGGGACCACAACACATCGTCGGGGTTTAGCTGGCATCGGCACCCTCAGAGCCTGTCCCGGAGAGGTGGCAACGTCCCCGGTTCCCAAATCAGGTCCTTTTGGGTTCAAAAATCATTTCGGAAAAGGCCGGCGAGATCCAGGGCCAAGCTGCCGAGGCCATGGGAGACTGTCAGCGTTCATTCAGGAAAGCCTGAGTCACCAAGCAGCCGGGGCGGGAATGTCAGGGAAAAGGACGGAGAAAAATACCCCAACCCTCCCAAATCGGCAGATTTTAAACACATCCGTAAACCCCCAGCGCCTGGATGGAGAGGGGCAGAAAGCACCGACCGCCGAGAAAGGACGGTGGCAGGAGCCTTCCAGGGACTCTTTTGTTCTCCAGAGCTCCGGCACGGCTCCTATTTTTAGAAACTGTCTCCTTTAGAGGAAAACACGCGGTGATTTATCTTTCTCCTGATGAGCACGTAACTGCACTCCCTGCAAATCCTGGTTTCTTGGAAACAGCGAGAGATGAGGGAGTTTAATGTCTTGGACTTAGGAGGCTCAAATTTACCCTCTATGGTAATCCAGCAAGAGCTACTCCTCTAACCACAGGAGCGTGGCTCCAGCGTCTCCCGAGAGAGCACGGCCAATCTGAATTCATTTTTGAGCTCATGGTCTTTCCCTTCGAGAGGTCAAACACCCTCGTACTGAGGCCATGGGTCTCTCCTCTCTGTTTTTCCTCTATCCCAAGAGTTAAAGCAGGCCGGCCAGGACATCAAGACGCTTTCAAAATCGAGCCGTCGCACGAACCCGCGGCCAAAACACACAAAAAGCCAGAGAGAAGGGAAAACCTGTGAGTTGCCCGGCACGGGAGAGGTTATGCAGAGACCAGGAGCTCTCCCAGATGTGGCGCGCCCACCTCTAGATAAATTCGGCGATGGTTAATTACAGGACATGTTTCAAAGGTCACAGATTGAGAAATACCAACATCTCCAGAAGAGCTGAAAGAGCCCCGGCTCATCGAGGCCATCAGAGTCGATAAGCAGATGTTAACGGCATGCCCAAGACACTCAATCATCTATTAGGGTGCAAAAATTTCACCTAAACCTTCCCCACCACCCCAAAAACCACCAGGATGCACCAGGTGCTTTTCCACGTCACCGCTCTTCATACGGCAGATGCTTCCTATACAAAGCGTTGGGTTTGTTTTGTCCCAGAGCTACTCAACGCGTATTTTAAGACTAACGACACACCGAATGGCAGCTGTGATAATTAGTAAGGTTGTCCTGCTGCGTCAGGAGGTCACAGAGACGTTGACAGATCCAACATCCAACAAAACGAGCCCAACGAAGGTCCCCGATCATCGTAGACTGGAGGACGTGATGGATAAAGACAAGCTGAGGCAGTTGGGCTCGTTCTGCGTCAGGGTGAGAGCATGAAGGTGCTGACTACAGCCACTAAGTGGAGGATGTAGAAAAGACGAAGCCAAACTCCTCCTGGACACGTGCAATGAGAGGACGAGGAAGTCACAACATGGGAAACTCTTCCCTGCGAGAGCGGGACAGCTCTAGGACAGGCCAGAGGTGTGTGTGTGGGGGGATCTCCATTCTTGGAGACGCTCAAAACTCAACTTGATGGGGCTTGAGCAACCTAACTTGGAAGCTGGCTGTGCTTTGAGCACAGGGGTGGGATGAAGACCTCCAGAGAGTCCTTCCCACCCCAATTATTCTGTAATTTTAGGATTAAAAGCCCAAAGAAGTTCAAGAGTCTAAAGCAAAGAGGTCTTTTGGATGGCAGTTTCCATCAAGATCCTAGGCCAAATTGAAACAGGGAGAGGATCTCCCTTCTGAAGAGTTCACTCAAGAAACTCCATTCTCCTGGAAGTTTTCTACCCAGCTCCCAAAAGAGGTCTAGTGACAGTTTAAAAGGGCATAAAGCAGTGGAGACTTAAAGAAAACTCTAAAA
Organism: Larus michahellis; assembly: GCF_964199755.1. Lineage (NCBI taxonomy): Eukaryota > Metazoa > Chordata > Aves > Charadriiformes > Laridae > Larus > Larus michahellis. Next base: position 2,396,591 of record NC_133920.1, read on the forward strand.
TACTATTATTTCCCAAACTTCAAACTGTGTAAAGCTCCACCCGCTGAATACCAACAGAAGGTTTCCCTTCCATACAATCCTCCAAGATGAGAAGCAGGACACCCACCTGACCTCCACGTGCTTTCCGCATCTCTTATCTCAGCGATAAAGGATGAGGAGGGAGACTCAGCTCCAACTCAAGCTCTCCAGCGCCTCCCAGATCAGCTGGGTTCCCGCTATAGAAGGACCGGCACTTCAAAAGGCCATCGGTCCGAGGATGGGGTGAACTGGTCTCCAGCCAAGAGAGGAAAAAAACCAGGCTCCTCCAGAGGGCGAAGACTCGGATTAAACCAAAACTGAACTCGTCAGAAATCAAAAATTGAGCAAATCGGCCAGGAATTTGCAAGACCGCTTTTCCAAGCAATCTGAAGGCTTCCAAAAAGCCCTCAAAACCAGCTGATCACCTTCAAAAAGCCTTCACTGAGCCTAAACAGGCTCACCCAGGCTTAGGGGTTTTTTTTCTAGCCTGTCTAAACAAACTGAAAAGAGAGGCAAGAAGAGATATTTTATCTCCTCTACAGCCAGGCTGAGGGACCTTGCCATTTGAGCAAGGGTATTAGGCAAGGGGTGAGTTATTGCGTCATCTTCCGAGTAACGCAAGATGTCGCAAGGCATGATTTAGCTCTGGAATTAAAAACTCGCTCCTACTTCAGGCTCACGCTTTCATCTCAGGTGTTTAATTTGAGAGCAAAAGGTACCAGAAGAATCGCTGATGCAGCTTCTGCATATTGTAAATAACCGGGAAAAAAAAAAAATATTTATAAATTGGACTCGACACGTCACCTTTCGTGGTCCAAAAACATGACAGCAACTGCTAGTGCCAAAAAAACCCCAGCAGATGAACCCGCGCAGCAGGATTCGTGCTCAATACTGGTGGGAAAACACCGCGTCCCCGTGCCGTGGCGGTGCCGGAGCCGAGCGGCTGGGTGTTCACCAGCCGGCTACCACCCAACCCGGCCATGGGGATTTCTGCTGTGTCGGATGGCGCAGAGTTGGGTTTGTTACCAGCGCGATGAGGAATCTCACACTGGAAACGTTCAGTCATAAACCAGAATTGTCAGGGTTGGGAGGGACCTTTCAGATCATCGAGTCCAACGATCAGCCTAACACTGACAAAAGCCACCACTAACCCATGTCCCTCAGCGCCACGTTGACCCGTCTTTTAAATACCTCCAGGGATGACGATTCCACCACTTCCCTGGGCAGCCTCTTCCAATGCTTGATAACTCTTTCAGTGCAGAAATTTTTCCTAATATCCAACCTAAAACTCCCCTGACGCAACTTGAGGCCATTGTCCTCTTGTCCAGTCACCTGGGCCTACACGATGGCCAAGAAATGGAGGGGAGGGTCTTTCAGCCCCCAGCACCGTAGGAGATATTTAGCTCCCCGAAAGCTTACTGGAAATGCAGGGAAGCAGGAGCTTCCTTTCCCATATCCCAGCCCATCTCCAAATCCATCCCACGGCCCCAAGCTTGGCTCTTCCGGCCCAAAGCAGTCATGCAAGACGACCTCTCCAAGACCGCATCCACGCTGGCAGAGACACGGCAGGTCCAACCAGAGCCAGGCTTGTGTTTGCAGTGCAAACAGTGGTGTTTGGTGGGCAAAGGCACCATCGGTAACTTTTGCTTGGCAATCCTGATACCTCCGGACACCAGCATGCGGCTCCGGGCTGAGAGCAGATGACAGGAGAAACAAAACACGGAAATCCTACAAAAGAGGGTGCAACCAGCAGCTCTTTCTTCCCCAACCCACCCTAAACAGGGCCAACAGCTCCCACGTGAAGGCAAAGGCTTTGCCTGAGCACCACAAGGTGCTCCACGGCAGAGCTTTTCCCTTGCACAAGAGAAGTCGACCCCCTGGCACCCCAGCATCCCCCCGTCCACTGAAAGCACCTGGATGAGGAACGTGGTTGCTCTGCATGTGTTGGGCTCAGCATGGAGCTATTTGGGTGGCCACCCGTGCCAGATTCAAGCTCTTCAAGCGTATTCCTGCCCCAAATCCATGGGGTAGACACTACTCCTCCGCCCCAGGAGCCCGGCATCACTCCGTGCTTGCAATAGCCCCTCTCCAGCAGAAATCATTCCACCCACAGTCTCACGCCAGCATCTGAACGTTCTCCCCGGAGCCAGACGAGACGATCGCGTTCTCCGACCCTTTGCTGTGGCTTGCCAGGACCAAGCTGGAGATTTTGCTTGTGCTCCTGAATACAGACGAGCTGGCGTCAGGACAGGCTTTGCTGCGGGAGGGCTTGGCCAGAGAATTTCATGTTTCCTCCTGAAAATGGGCGCATTTGGGGTCAAGTTTTCCCGCACGTAGCTCTGGGTCCTGCTCCGATGAAAGCTCTCGGCCGTTTGCAGTTGGAAACGGGACACATTTCTTTCTCCTTTACGCGGCGTTGGCAGGTTCAGGGCAGGATTTAAGGACGCTCCTAAGCCTGCGGGCAGGTGACCTTGAGGACAGGAGCTCTTCAAAGCACGGCGTGCTGGCAGCACATCGTGTCTCATCTGACTCGGGCTTAGCCGGCTGCTGACGGAGCTGGGGACGGCGCCGTTGCGTTCACGCGACACCAACAGCTCCGTGTTCACTTCTGCTTGGGCTTCCCGGGAACGATACGGGTCCCTTCACCCCTCTGCAGGCACAGGGTGCTGGAAGTTTGTGTATTTAAGGGCTGGAAATGCCCAGGGTTGCGCAACCAGCATCCAGGTGCTGCTATTTCTGCTGCTGGACTTTGCACGGGCAGGAAAGTGCACAGGAGGGAGGGGATCCTGCCCCTCTGCTCCGCTCCGGGAGACCCCCCTGCAGTGCTGCCTCCAGCCCTGGGGCACCAACAGCAGAAGGACACGGAGCTGTGGGAGCGGGGCCGGAGGAGGCCCCGGAGCTGCTGGGAGGGCTGGAGCCCCTCTGCTGTGGGGCCGGGCTGAGAGAGCTGGGGGGGTTCAGCCTGGAGAAGAGAAGGCTCCGCGGAGACCTCAGAGCCCCTTCCAGTCCCTAAAGGGGCTCCGGGAAAGCCGGGAAGGGACTCTGGAGCAGGGAGGGGAGCTGTGGGACGAGGAGAAAGTGTTTTACACTGGAAGAGGGAGACTGAGATGAGATCTGGGGAAGAAATTCTTGGCTGTGGGGGCGGTGAGCCCCTGGCCCAGGTTGCCCAGAGAAGCTGTGGCTGCCCCATCCCTGGAGGGGTTCAAGGCCAGGTTGGCCGGGGCTTGGAGCAACCTGGGCTGGTGGGAGGTGTCCCTGCCCAGGGCAGGGGGTGCCACTGGGGGGTTTTTAAGGTCCCTTCCCACCCAAACCGTTCCACGATTCTATGAAAAGACGTGGCAAAGGGCCCAAGCGACAGCAGTCCACAAAGAATGGGGCAGATAAACACTTATGTCCCCAACGCATCTGCTCTGGTCCCAGGAGATGAACGTTGCAGGCTTGCACACAAGGGGATCAGCTCGTCGCAGGGGGATGAATAACCCACCATTGGGAGCTGATCGTGTTTTAACCCCCTCTCTGGCCTGGGAGGAGCTGCCTGGGTTGGGACTTTGCTCAGCTGGGGGCACCAACTGAGCCTGGAGGACTCCATATCGTCACTGTGAGGGAGTGAAGCAGACTCTGCTGATGAAAGAACGATGTCCAGCCCCGTAACGAGGTGAAAAACCCAACGCAGGGGCAAGAACATCCTGAACGGGTGCAGCTCGGTGCTCCCCAGCCAAAGGATGCCACGTTTTTAATTGCACCGGTGCCACCTTCCATCAAATTATTCAACCATCGACTCACTGTAGTAATCCCAGTATGAGCGGAGACACCTGTAAATGGTCCCTCTGGCTCCCTGACCCGCTCAGCAGTGCTGGAGATGACCCAAAAGAGGAGGCAGGACTGTGCAGGCAGGGTATAGGCAGCATGAATTTAGACCAGCTCAAAAAACACAGCAACCAGTGCAGTGAGTGGTCCCATCCATCCTGTTGGACCATGCATCCCAGTCATCCCCGGTGCTGGCTTGGCTCTTTTTTTTTTTTGAGCCATTTCAGTGGAGAAGTACCAGAAAAGACGGGATTGGGCTCAAAAACAAGGACTGCAGATATCTCCAGGGAGGGACAAAGCCGGCTGCCAGAGAAGCAGGTCAGAGCTCTCCTCCTCCACGACTTGACGCTTATCTCAACACGGTGACTCATGCGGGATCTCTCCACCGAAAGAGGCCGGGTACAAGACATCCAAAAGGCATTTGAGAGGCTGGGAATCAGCACGATTCCCATCCTTCGGTCTCCTCCTTGGGTTCGTTTTGTATGTGGAGATGGAGAACGGCCACCCAGAGACACCATGGCACCTCCGTTCTTGGAGGTCTTCCAAGCTAGACAACCTGCTCTTGCTTTGGCATCAGCTCGCCAACCCAAATCCCCTTTTCTACCCAAAAAGATGTTGAGGCTAAATAAGAAGCAGCCCAAATATTCTTTCCCCAGCTTCATAAAGGCTTTGCGCTCACTGCTCTCTGCCTGTTCCCAGGATTCATCTGGGCACAAACAACCAAACCATCCCCCAACAACCAAATGTCAAGGAGCCGCAGCCTTTGGCGGGCGCTCAGAGACCTCCCAAAGCCTTGTTCAGGCAGAAGGTAAAGCGATTTTGGTGCAGGAGGAGCCAAAACCTCCTGCCTTTCACTTCAGCAAGTGCCTGATTTGGGGAGTAAAACAAAAGAATCAAATCCCATTTCCATTCCCAAAGCGATTTCCATGGGAAGCCCCATGAGCACAGGAGCATCGTCTGCAAATGGCAGCGCGGGAAGGGGCTGGGGGGCCATAAAGTGACTCAGCGTCTGGAGGGGCAGGTCAGGACGGCGGATGGGTCACGGACCAGCTCTCCTTGCTGCCCCATGGGAAATCCAAGGCTATGGGGAGAGACCAGGACAACGTGGAGGACAGGTACAACGTCCTGGTCCCACAAAGCCCAAAGAGCTCTTGGAAAGAGAAACCACACCACCAGGAACTCCAGAGCAGGAGAGACGGACCTCCAAGCACTACTAAAAATAGCAATGCTCCAGTATCAGCATTACTAGAAAATTTTAAGACAACCGACACCCGTGGAGCAAGGACAAACACGCAGATGTTTCCCATAGGGGATGACCACAGAGACCACGTCAGCTCTGGGCCAAAGCCGCCCTGCGTTCTCCACCCACCAGCAACACGCGGGGATGGCTGCGGGTTCAAAGAAACCTTGAAGCAACCAGCAAGCTCCCATCCTTCCCAAGGGATGGGCTTTGGGACAAGCACCGGTCTCCCTGTCCGGCTCCTCCCTCCCCTAAAATCAAGCCCATGGGTTTCCACCCTCCTCTCGCCCAGTCGATTCCATCCACCAGGTCTTCTCTTTGGTTTCTAGATGCAAATTAGGATTTAGTTTTCACCCTGCCCGGCCACCGCAGATCCCAAAACCCCATGCGAGACCGTGGGCGCGTGGCCCCGCGTCCTACCACGCGCTCGGGGACGAGCGGGTCCCTCTCGCCTCCATCACGGGCGGCAGTTTGGGGTTATCCTGTCCTCGCTATCGCAACCGGTTCTCCCTCGAGCAGTTAGAAAGGCAACGCCTGCTCAGGAAGTGGTCTCTGCAGCAGACGGAGGTGGGGAACGGTCACGGCTGCGAGGGGAGGGCGCTGGATGTGCTGACTCAGCTCCCCAGCGAGCTCCGGCTCGTCCCGGCAACCCGTCCGCTCGGAAAAAGGCATGTAAGACCCCCCAGGTCCCTTTCCAGCATCCCACTTGGGCGACGAGGCCAAACGATGCATCACGGACACAGAAAAACACCAAACGGCTCCGAGCCCACCAGCACCCATTTTCCACAGGGGGTTTTTCCAACGCCACCAGCCCTCGTCCTCCTTCGCTCGCCTCTCGCCGCGCAGGATTTCCCTGCCATCGCTGTCATGCCCAAGCTCAGCTCTTCCCCTCGAAACGTGGAGCGGGCACACGTGTCTCAGCTCGGCTGTGCCTGGGCACGCTCCCTCCGGCGGCTCTGGAGGTTGTTCTTGCCGGTCCCGACAGATCGGTGCGTGTTGCATCCCTACAAAAACCCGCTCGAACCTCTCCAGATGGGACCTCTGTGTTATCCAGTGAGCCCCGGGTTGTTCCGTGGGCCATCCCTGGGTGCCAAGCAGATGTTTTGTGGGATGCAACATCTTCGCCGTGTGCTCGTCAGCCGCATTTGTCGCTCCTGGGATGCAAAATTTGGAGATTTGGCACCGGTTTGGTGCCAACCGGCCACTTACGCTCAAGCCAAACACTTCTCTCCCAGTGCTCATCACCGATAAGAGCAACAACCCTCCTGCTGAAACACCGTTCCCCAAGCTCATCATCCTCCGAGACATCCTCGTGTTTTGGCTCAGAAACAAAGAATCACCCAAGAGATCCTCGTGTCCAGCTCAGAAATAAAGAATCACCCGTCCACCGCCACTGTCGATTCTCAAGACGGCACCCAAGTTTTCACACCGAGAGGGCAGGGGTCCCCCGGGGACAGCTGGGTTTCAGCAAACTGCTTACGCTGGAGCAAAAAAAAAAAACCCCTAAATTAAACTAAGCCAGCGCCTGTTGGCTCGTGCACATGGGCTCGGGTTCAAGCTGCCCGAGTCAGCAGAGCTCAGGAAGCCCCGCGCGCTTCTGGAAGACGGAGCCGTAGGAAGCATGACACATCTCGAGATGCTGGCTCCGCTCCCCGGGATGTTTATGGTCAGCGAGAGCCTGCCACGATTTCACAGACTTCGTATAAACATCTGGATGAAGGACTCTACTGAGGTTTAATCAGAGGCGCTGACCCGGCACGGGGCCAGCATTATGCCCAAGCTGGAGCAGCAGGACCTCAACATGGACGTGCAGGAGACACGGCAGCTTCTGGCACCCATCCCACCACAAGCACCGGCACATCTCCACCCGAGAGAAGAGCAGCATGGGGCGACTCACTCGCCCACCAAAGCCCCTCCACTGGGTCTTGCTGTTGAGCTCTGGTCGAGGAGGAAAAAGATGAAGCCAGGGATAAGGTGCCTCATCTCACTGGTCACCGAGGGCCGTAGAAGTCCCACCAGGGTGGAAAGGAGATGTTAAGTGTCTAGAGGTGAGCCAAACCACAGCTTCGAACGCTTCCCTTCAACTCTCCCAGGACAGCGCGGTCCCTCCAGCCCTTGTACGACTTGCCAGGACCACCCCAAGGGTGGCCAGAAGAAGACATTAAATTTGTATCTCCCAAAGCTCGACCATCTGGGCACCGTCATCTTCTCAGAAACAGCTGCGCAGCGACAGGCGGTTTCTTTTCCAAGAAAGAGGCCAACCTGCAGGTCTGCAAGCCAAAGAGCGGAGCCAGGAGAGGACGAGCCGTCTGCCCAGAGGAAGGGCCGCACCCTTCCACGACTGCCGGAGCCAGGAGACATCCCCACCGCAGCCCAGAGACCTCGGGGGGGACAGGGGGGGATGACACAGACGCACTCCACCATGGTTTTGGCCACCGCAACCCAACAACGAGGGCTTTGGAGACCACGTGGGTCCAACCTACTCAAGATAGAGAAGGAGAAGCATCATAGCAGCGTAAAACCCAGCAGGACCCATGAACGCAGAGGAAGATCTACAGAAGATCATGAAGGCCACTGGAAAAAACATCGATGAGGGTAAAGACTCAACAGAGAAGGAAGCATTGAGGGGTTGCGCCAAAGAGTCTCCTGGAGAGCCCAAGCAGCCGCCGGTGATGTCCCATACCTGCTCCTGACCCCAAAGGGTGCATTAGAAAGGTCCCCGATGTGGAGGAGAGCTGGGCAGCAGCACCCCGAGGGACAAGGATGGGGACATCGTGCAGAAAAAGCCAGGAATCGGAAGAGAGACGGGGATGGATCAACTGCAATGGGATGGGAAGCTCGTTAGCTGGCTGACGGATGACCTGCTGCACTCAGCGATCACATGGGAGCTGTGAGTCACCAACGGTGTGGTCGGGGGGGAAAAACAAAAACCAACAAAACACCAAAAAATAGAAGAAAAAAAAAAAAATTACATAGCTGTGGTTTGCAACCTGCAGTTCACCGACGGCTTCTAAAGGCAGCGGAGAAAAGCCAGCCCGTTGTCAGCAGCTTGAACTCGCTCCCCAGGCATCTGCTCCCCCGCTGGAAAACCTCCGGCAAATCTAACGAGGTGGAAAAAAAATCCCCCCGGGTTTCTCCCCGAAACCCTGCATGCGACGGGGTCAAGGAGTCCGTGCCGAGACCCTGCACGGGGGGGTTTCGTCGGTGGCGTATGAGTGAGATTAAGCGAAAGCGAAACAGGTGCGAGGAAGGGCTGCCACAGGGAAAACCAGCTCTTCTGCTGCGAGCAGACGAACAGCGTGGCTTGTTTAGTTTGGCACGGCCGAGAGGGAACCCGACACTTTCCCAGCGAGGAGCTTCGCTCTTATTCCCAGCTTCTCCACGCTCCTCGGCCAGAGGACGCGAGTTATACTTGGGTTTTTCTCAGCTCTTGGGGTATTCGCAGAGCCCAGGGGGGATGCACCGGAGCTGCGCCCAGCTCCCAGCCCCAGCGCCGCGGCCGGGGGGGGAGGGATGCAGAGTCCAGACCCGTCTGAAACGCTCCAAGTGCTGCAAGGCAAAGCTTTGGGCTGTGTTTCCTTCAAGAAAAAGGCAAAAGTTGGTGGTACGAGCCCGACAGACAGGCTTGAGGGCTTCCTCCCTGCCTCCAGAGCGATGCAGACTTCCCGTAATACTCCAAATGGTGGAGGTTTGCATGATTTCAGGCTCCGGTGGTAATTCCGAGGCTCCCGCAGAAGCGGGATGAGATTGTGGGGCAAGGACGGACACCCGGAGCCCCAAATTTGGGGCTGATCCTACGACCTGCATGGTGTCAGGAGGACGATGCTGCTCCTTCGCCCACGGCGCCTGGACCATACCGTCACCTCTCAGCATCACTCGCGTCAAAGATACTCGGCCCACAGCACCTTTCAGGACAGCACCAACCCCGTTTTGCCCCGGGATGGCAATACCGAACCCAAAACCTCCTGCTTTGAGCCCAGAAACCCCCCCCGGTAAAACCTTCCTGGGCTTCAGAAAACAAGCGCTGAGGTTTGAATGTGTTGGAGCCGCAACACCAGCTCCCAAATGCTAATTGCTCCCCAGCGCCTGCTGCCTGCTTTGGGCAGGGAAGGCATTCGCTCTATGCCCCCCCTCTAAAAAGATGGCCAACCCCCCCCCAAAAGACAGCCAACCCCCCCAAGAGACCTCCAAACTCCCCCCAAAAGATGTCCAAAACCTCCCAAGAAACGTCAAACCCTCCCAAGAAACGTCAAACCCCCCCAAGAAACGTCAAACCCCCCCAAAAGACCTCCAATCCCCCTAGGAGATCTCCAACCCCCGCACCCAAGAGACTTCCAATCCGCTGCAAGAGACCTCCAACCCCCCCGTCAAAGAGATGCCCAAAACCTCCCCAAAGAGACGCCCAAGCCCCCCCCCCCAAAGAGACCTCCAAACTCCCTCCCGAGAGACCTCCAAACCCCCAAAAGACATCTGAAGCCCCCCTAAAGACTCCCAACCCCCCTCCCAAGAGACGCCTTTCTCGCGAGCTCTCCTCAACCATCCCTCCTACAACCCCGAGCGCGCTGGCACGGCCCCAAACCATCTCCCAAAGTATTTTCAAGCGAGCCGAGGGACCGGCTGGGGGACGCTCCGTAAAAACCCGGCCCTTCCTTCACCGCCTAAAACCCTCGGGCTTCCCCGGCCGTACCCTCATATCTGGTGGGATGAGGATTGTCCCGAGCGCCGTGGTCCCTCTCGGAGGGACGCTGAGGGTCCTGCATCCAGCATCTGCACCGGGCTTTTACAGCCGAAGCAGGAACCTCCCTCCGCAAATACCTGTTTTAACAGGGTTATTTTCTACCCGAGGTGTTTCCAATTCTGCATTTCCCCCATTACCAAGCCTTTTAAAAACAAAAGCGAGCGAGAAAGAGCACTGCCCGAGGGTGCCAGCCCTCCATTCAAGTCTTTCACCCGCCGCTAAGAGCCCAAATTGAGCCTTTTCAGAGGCGATTCCAAGCCGATCCTTGAAAACCTTTCTTTCTTTTTTTTTTTTTATTTATTTCCCTTAAAGAGTTATCAGGCCTCCGAGCAAATTCATCCTCTAGATCCTGCTCTGCTCCATCCAGCTTTAAGCAAGATTTATGTGACGGGGCGGCAGAAAACTTTCCTCGTCAGCAGAGGACACATCCAGCATCTAATGAAAGAAGAGTTTCTCTCCAAGCTGCTTGAAAGGCATCCAGACTCTGTTGCAAGCTCATCTTGTTTGGATCCATCTCTATTAAATTTCCAGCGGATTTCGGCTGCTCCCATAAAAGTGACAGTGTTTTTTACCGGCCATGAATGCAGGCGATTCACATCACCGTCCCCTTTTTCGCTCCGGGTCCCTCATCAACTTTTTTTTCCCCCTCCATCTGCCGGCAGGTTTGGGCTTCACCATCATTAAAACAGGGTTTTTATCACCTAAAAAGCAACGATGGGGAAAAGCCACAAGGCTCAGCTCTTTTGTACCTGTAATGTTAGCCGGAGAGAAGATCCCCAAAGGCTGTTTTGGATGCTATAAAGCCACGGGGAAGACTCCTGAGGGATCATCTTCTCACTTTTCATTGCTGTCAGCCTGTAACGAGCTGTCCTCTACGATTACCGAACCCCACCGTTGGCCGCGAAGACCTGGGAAAGCTTATTAATCATCCTGGAGTACGTGCCGGCGCGCTCCGGAGAGCACGCGACGTTGATGGGCGAGCCTTGTCGTGCGCGGATGCTTCCCCGAACCCAGCCAAGAGCTTGGAGTCAGTCCTTGGCGCAAGCACGGGCTCTCGGGGCCACCTTGGCATGGCGTCGGTGCCAAGTGTTACTGCGGTGACGGAGAATCGCTGGATGGCTTTGCCTGGCAGCATCTCACCCCCCATGTCGGGGCTGGCAGGAACACATCGGGCTCCAGCGACGAGATGGAGCCCCAAAAGCTGCTGAGATCCTTCCTCCACTCAATCATCCCATATGGAGAATGGGGGGGGGGTGGTGTGTGTGTGTCCTACACACCCCAGGGAAGACCCCAGGGTGGAAAAGCAGGACTCTTGGCCCCAGGATCAGCAAGAAGGGACCAGCCACCAGCAACGCTTACTGGGAAATAGAGATCAATTGAGAAGATTTGCAGCCCCTACCCATGGTTTTGGGTTGGGGTTGTGCTTGGACATCTCCGCAGGGACTATCTGGTACAAACTGGGGAGAAACACTTGTCCCAGCTCCTCCATCCTTAAATTAATCCCTTTTTCTACATCTAGGTGTCTTTGATGGCCAAGACCCAGAAGTCTCTTCCCACAGACACACAAATTTTCAGGACACAGCAAGAAAAGGAAGGATTTTGACCGTGTGGACAGCCCAAAACTATAGTAACACATCGGACAGCATGGTTACAAGGAGGACAAACCACCAGGGAGGAAGGGAAGCAGCTGCTCAGCTCCATGTTGCACCCTAGAGACAAAGCCAAATGGGCTAAGTGCCACCAGTTTTCCTACAAGAAGGACAACGTGCTTCTGCGGCAAGAAATTAATGTCTCAAAACCAGCTAGTTTTCCCCCAAACCACAAAGCGCCAGCTGGGTTGAAACCAGTGTCCCGATGACACAAGGACATTGAATCTTCTGGGTTGGAAGGGACCCACAATGATCATCAAGCCCAACTCCTGACTCCACACAGGGCAACCTAAGAAGTTTAAGAGCTTCTTGAACACCAACAAGCTTGGGGGTCACGACCACATGCCTGGGGAGCTCCTTCCAGTTCTTGACCACCCTCTCCATGAAGAGCTCTTTCCTAATGGCCAATCTGAACTTCCCCTGATGCAACTTTAAGCCTCGTGGTCCTCTCACTAGACTCCTCCTAACTCCTCTCACAGCACCTCCTAACCCGTTCCCCATCGTGAGGAAGTTGTAGACAGCCACGAGGTCACTCCTCAGTCTCCTCTTCAGGTTGACCAGCTCTCCGCTGCTCCCTACTCCTTTCACCATCTCTATTGCCATCCTTTGGATGTGTTCTAATACTTATAAATCCTTCTTAGATTGTGGAGCCCCAAACTGCCCACAGGACTCAAGGTGAGGCCACGCCAAGACATGAGACAGCCACATCTTTTGACCAGTTCACTACACTGTGCCTAATGCACCCCAGGATATGGGTGGCCCTTTTGGCCATGAGGCCATATCGTTGACTCCCATTGAGCCTCCCATCACTCGAAGGCCCCAGATCCTCTCTGCAGGCTTCGCTCCAGCCTCTTGACCCCAAATTTATACCTACATCCCAGACGACACCATCCCAGGTGCCAAATCTGTCATTTGTCCTTGTTCAGTGTCATAGAGTTGGTGATTGCCCAGTGCTCTGCTCTATGGAGATCTCTCCGTGAGGCCTCTATCCTTGAGGAAATCAACACCTCCTCCTAATTTAGTATCATCAGCAAACTGACTTAGCGTGCGCTCAACTCCTGTGGCCAGGTCATCGATAAAAACATTGAAGAGAGAAAAATCCCTGGAGAACACCACTAGTGACTGGCCACCAGCCAGATGTTGCCCCACTGACTACAGCTCTTTGAGCCTGACCCTTCAGCCAACTGTTCACCCAAGGTGTTGTGTCCATGCCTAGCTTTATGCTAGAAGGATACTGCGAGAAACAGTATCAAAAGCTTTGCTAAAATCCCCCAGACCCACATCCACTGCCTTCCCTTCATCCATGAGGCCGGGAACCTTGTCGCAAAACGATACTCCGTTAGGAAGACATGACCTTCCCTTCCTGAACCCACGTTGGCTTTGACCGATGACTGCATCGTCTTTCAAGTGTTTTTCCAATACCTCCCAGAATAACCACCTCCATAATTTCGACAGGCACCGAAGCAAGACCGACAGGCCTATAATTACCAGGGTCGTCTTTCTTGCCCTTCTTGGAAATTGGAATAACATTTGCGAGCTTCCAGTTGTCTGGGACCTCTCCAGAGTCCCGAGACCCTTGATAAGGTCTCACATCGGCGAAACTCTCCCAGTACCCTGGGATGAATCCCATCGGGACCTGTAGGTTTACGTACATGCAGTTGCTGCAGCAAATCCCATACAAGTCCAAAGTTAACTGGGAGCTTACCACTCCCCCAGTTGTGGTTCTCCAACCCAACGCCAGGGGCTCCCAGGGCCCGTCACCGGTGTTAAAGACAGGGGTGAAGGCATGAAATGTCTCTATTTTATCTTCACCCCTATCTACGAGGTGACCAACCTCATCAAGTAACGGACCAATGTCTTCTTTAGTCCTCTTTTTGCTGTTAAAATACTTTAAAAAACCCTTTTTTTTTTTGTTATCCCCCCACAGAATCAGCCAGACACGGTACTGCAGGAGGCACAGTGCAAACACAAATTTCATTTTCTCAGCAGCAGCAAACTCCAGAGAAGGATTAAGGTGGCCTCGTGCCGAAGCATTAGCTCATTTCTGCTGGGGTTGGGAGAAGGTTACGGTATCTCCATCCCCAGCTTGACCCAGCAGCAGTTTTCCTCTTGCAAAAGGGGTCATTGCCACAGCCACTTATCTCTTACACGCTCCTGAATAGCTTTTATCCCCCCGATATTGAGAAGAAAAAAAATAGATTTAGGCCACTTGCTGAGGGCTTATAGATACCTGGTAGCCAGGAGAGCAGCCTGGGCTGTAGGACAGAAGCAAATCACCCCGAGAAACCCAAAACCGCAGCCACAACACGTTTATATCCCACTTACCCCAACCAAGAACTTGGCTTTGCATGGCCAAAAAACCAAGTTTGCACCAGTACAGAACCTCTCCTCCCCATAAATGCCCAGTGGGGGAGAAGGATTAGGCCATGTCCTACTTTGCAAGGCAGCAGGAGAATCCACGGCCCTGCCCAGCGTTGCCCCCGGCTTATTTTTAAACCGTGGCCCCGATAGCGCGAGCGATGGCCCAGGGGAGAGAGGCTGCTCGGGGGGTGCTGGATTTGGGAGGTTATTTATAGACACCGAAAGACAGGCACGGCAGGTGCTCTGTGCCTTGGACAACCGCTACTGAGCGCGGGCGTGAAACCTTCTCCCAGCACGCCGAGGAGAACTGCTGGCCACCAGACTGGACCCCTCCTCGCCACAGACCTTGCCCGTTCAGGTTTTGGGCTTACCGAAGACCACCCATGGCAAGAAAACACCTTCAACAACACTCACCCCGTTCTCTTGGTGACACGTTTGAGGACCATGTCATGACCCACCTTCCCACCCACCATGGGAACACCACAAGCAACCACTCAACCAAACTCTCGTGCTGCCATCAAATCCTTATTTTGGTGCTTACCCACGGCACGGGTGGAAAGGTACAAACCTCAAAAGCCTTTGGGAAGAGATTCACGGCCGAGAGCTGTGTTACCCCTGCCTTAGAGGAGACGTAGCGTGGGGTTTTTTCCATGCAACTTTAGGGTTTCCAACTGTACTCCATGTCCCAGCTCCAGCTAAGCCCTGCCTGTTGTCTTGGACTCAAGTATTCAATTATTTATTTGCTAGGCAACAACATGACATCTTTCCTGGCACCGTTCGCAGGCTAAGAGGCTGACGAAGCGGTAATTAGTGAGGACGGTTACTGGGACTGTGAGCTCAACCTCCCCGTTAAGAGAAGTTGAAAGCCAACAGCTTAAACTCAGCCCAACGCCAGCGAGCAAGGAGACAACATTGGAAACCAGCCACGATTCCAGGGGCAGCTCCCCACCCACGCAAAAAACCTCAGAAAAGGCCACTGGATGTAGGCACCGGCGACTGTCCCGAAGAGTTAAGGCAAGATTAGCAGGAGCTGCACCTCCATTGGGTGTCTGGTCTCATGACTTGCATATCTTTTCTGGACGGAGTTCAAAGGCGGGCCATAAAAAAAAAAAGAAATGGCCCAGCAGTTGGCAAACGCACCTTGGGATGGGCTACACGTGAGCTGCTCCGCTCCAGAAAAAAGCTTTAGAGGCACCCGGAACTCGCTACTCAACCCAAGATCAGCCCAAAGCATGATTTCCTACGCTGTGGAGCACTTCGCGGGGGGACCCACCTTGCAGGAACGACATGTTTTCCCTCAAAACACCCCTAAAACTCATTCCAATGCTTCACAATTAAAACTAGGACAGTGTCATGAGGTCTCATCACACCACCAAAGCCCAGATCTAGGACAAACCTTGTCATTGCAAGGGCTGAGTATATTTTGGCCTCTTCAACCTGTTAATTTTATTTCCCAGGCTCCCGTAGACCAACGGCTCCGGCTCTTTGCTCCCGCCTCTCATCTGCAAGTCCCTACCCCCAAGAAGTGCCATCCAGATGCTCTTCGGCAGCATCTCAAGACTCTCACACACGTTCCACAGCAAAGAATTCAAGAGTTAGTTAAGAGAGAGTTTAAGGGTTGGACTTGTAAACCATGTAAACATCTACCAGAAGACTTCAAGGACCAATTTCTTGGATTTCTTTTGTGTCTCGCTGGGCACGGGGCTGTACAACCACCATCTGGGACAGCTCAGACCAAGACAGGCGCACGGACTCAACCAACAGTTGAGCAACAGCAGAAATTGCTCTTTGGAAACCTCCATTTAAGAGAACAACACTCTCTTTGTGCAAGCCCCAAATGCCGCTTCCCTTCTCCATCTCTTTGCTCGTAGCTGTTGGCAGCTGATGCGGAACAAGCCCAACACCGGTGACCTGCTCGGGGACAGGAGGACACCACCAAGAGTAGAGCAAGAGATGTTCCTTCAGCTGCGGTAAAATGATGTTAAACCATTATTTTGCGCAATTTCCGGACACGAGTTCTCCATCTCGGGCACATGAAGGATCCCTTACTTTGCCTGGAGGACAGCATTGAAACGCAGCCACCAAATGCCACCGCTTTAGCACTCCTCCAGCCAACCCACGTCCCCACAGGGTTGATTTGTGCTCCACTGGAAGTCCCTATTGCAGGCTCCTAGTGACAGGCATTAAAAAAAAAAAAAAATCACTCATCCTAAAATCATCTCCCTTTCTCCAGCTGCTCCCGGTGTGGCTCTGGGTGAAGATGCTTTTCAGTATTTTAATGTGAAATTGCAACTGGACCACGCACATCCACTCAACGTCATCGAGATTAATGCAACACAAAGTTATCTTATTTATCACCAGACTGGCCACAAGGTCTCCAGAGGGCAGATGTGCTATGGTGACGCATGGCTCAAAAAATGGCAATTATTGGGGGTTTTTTTTTTTAGCGGTGGATCTGTTTGGATCAGCTCTGCAGCCCGTAAGTCTTGAGGGAGTTTTGCCAAGCCCTAACGGGGCAGGGCTGTCGAGGTGGTGAGCAGAGCCGTGCACCATCCAAAACCCGACACCCAAATCTGGGGCCGTACACCAGTTCCATCCGACACCCGGCACCCCAATTCCAGGCCACCCACCAACTCCATCCAACACCCGACACCCCAATTCGGGGCCACCCACCAGCTCCACCCCAAACCCAACACCCCAGTTGGGGGCCACCCACCAGCTCCACCCCAAACCCAACACCCCAGTTGGGGGCCACCCACCAGCTCCATCCAAAATCCGACACCCCAATTGGGGGCCACCCACCAGCTCCATCCAAAACCCAACCCCCCGATTCCAGGCCACCCACCAGCTCCGTCCAACATCCCAATTCGGGGCCATCCAAAGCAACCAGTAAACATTTGCTATTTCCAGCAATATTTGATGCCTGCCACACAGTTTTAGCAGCGCACATGGCCCTTTGCAACACCTTGCACGCGCAAACTACCCGGCACGTCTCCCGTCTCCAAATCCTTTGTTGCACAGACCAGGAAAAAACACACCATACAGCTCAAATCCAGCTTTGCCAGGGCCCAACATCCAAAGGGCGGGCGGGAGCCTGAGCCCAGCACCCAGCCACGTGCTACGGATTCATCTGGGCATCCCTGGACGGCGACATCCATCCACCACCGGGATTTATTGATTTCTGCCGTACAGCCGAGCTGCCACCGGTGCTTTTCCAGCCGCTTCCTCCTTATCTCCATCCGCCCCGTGGCGGTTTGGTTATTTAAGCACCGTGCAGACTTTGCTCTTCCCAGCGAAGAAAAACTACCTTTGTCCTCTTTCCCTGCTCCTCCCATCCCCTGCGAAAGGATACGCGGGGCTTTCGGAGGAGGGAAGAAGGTTCGGAGAGTCGTTCAGCCTTCATCCACCACCTCCTGTGTCCCCCCCAGGGAGGACGGGCACGTTTTTTGGGGTGAAAACCACCCCACCCTGGAGAGGTTCTGGGGTGGAGAGGGAGCTGGAGAACGTGGGAACGGGGATCCGGAGCCAGCCCGACGCACGGTGATTTGCCACCGGGGCCAGCAACCCCAAAATGACCCAAATTCAGGCGGTTTCATCCCTGTGATTCCCTTGTCCCACAAAATCCCCGCAGCGCCTTGTGCTCAGCCTGGAGAGCAGCTCCCGTCTCGCAGGACACCCCTAGAAAAGCCCCTGCGGCGTCTAACGAGCTTTGCTTTAACGACAACGAAGGTGGCGATATCTCAGAGGCCAGGGCTGAGGACGTCTACGAGGACACGCTCCGTGAACAGACACTGGGAGCTCCCACCAGCGCCAATCCCGCTGGATTTCTCCCCATTTCACAAGGGCAGCCAAGTGCGCAGCCCAGATCCCTCCCCTCCGTGGCAGTGGGATTTTCCAGGGGAAACTGAGCCACAGTCGGAGCCTTGCAGCTTGAAATTACCCTTTTTTAAGACAATTTAAGCCAGACATCACCCTCCGGGCAGCGGCATCCCAAAACCAGGTTTTTCTCAGCACTGAAGAGGGGGATGAGGCCAAACGGGTGAGCATCGTTATTCCCCAGCAGTAATTAAAACCCAAATTACTGCCAACCCAAGAATGGGTTGTCCCCAAAACCACTCCAGGCTGCCGACACGGATGGGGACAACTTCCCAATACCCGCCACAGCGTCACACCCCGGGGCATATTTCTGCTATCTAATTATTTTCCGAGAGTGTATCCGGAAAGAAAAAAATACCTACAACCGGGACCGGCGAGCGCTGAGCTGTCGGGACAAGCCAGCGCCTTTCCCCGGGGTCGTTCCTTGCGCGGGCAGCGGGCGCCGAGCCCACCTCTGCCCCGGGAACGCCGCATCCTGCCCCTCGATTTCGGGAGAGGAGGCAAAGGCGGCTCCGAGCATCCTTCCCCCAGCTCTTGTGCGTGACTCAAGTGGGCTCTTGAGTTTCATTCCAGAAGTGAAAAGAAAAATAATAAAAATACACGTATTAAAAAAAAAAAAATAATCGGGTGGCGCACGCGGATGCTGGAGAGGGGAGGGGATCTCCGAGCGTCGGGATCGGCCTCTCCCGGGAGCGATCTCAACTTCAAGAGCTCCTTAACGGTGCTCGGAGGGATGGATCAAAAGAGGCTCTTGGCCCGCGAGCGCGGTTCTTGCAAGTCAAGACTGGAGGGGGAAGGGGAGGAAGGATGGCGAGGGGACGCAGAAGAAGGGATTAAAAAGAAAGGAGAAGGGAGGGGGAAATAAAATAGGTGGAGAAAACAAAAGGGACACGGAGGTGGGACAAAGGCTGAGCCTCAGCCCCTGCCACAAGCAGTCCATCTTGGGTATTGTCCTCGCTGTCAGACCTGTATAAATTAAAAGCCCGGCGCCGTGAGCGCCTCCCCTACCTCTTTTCCCCGGCATCGTCTCATCTTGAGCGGAGCGTTAAGAGGGGGGGAAAAAAAAAAAAAAAAAAAAAAAAATCCTGGAAAAACTTCTCCATCTCCAGCTTCCCGAGCGACCGCGCCACCCGACGCTGCATCCTTTGGGGAGCCCAAAGGGGTGATTCCCCCCCCCCCAAAGTTGGAGAGGGGTTTTTTTTTGGGGGGGGGGAGGGTTTGGTCCTGCCAAGAGGACGAGGTGGTGCAGGGTGCGGTGCCGAACAAGCCTCGTGGGCTCTGGTTTTCCGCCACCTCTTCCGTATCGCCTCCCCCCCCCCCCAAAAAAAAAAAGACACGGTGGATTTATTTAGTCACCCAGATCCTAAAGAAAAAACAAAAAAACCCACAAAAAAGACATTTCTTCCCCCCGCCCCCGAGCTAGAAACGGCTCCGAACTAAACCGAGAGTCGCTTCCCAGCGATCGCAATCAAAATAACCATAAAAAGCTCTAAATTGGGAATAAACGACGCTGCAGCCAGGTTTCAGCGCCTGCAGCACGGGGAAAGGCCTTGGGTTCCCATCACGGGCGGGTCATTAAAGCAATTTGGGATGAAAACACACTTTTTTTTAGTTAAAGCACACAAGCTGTTTGTACCTGAACTGGGCTTTTTCCCCGGTTGTCCCAGTTTGGCGCGCGGGCAAACCTCACGGCGTGCCTCAGCTGGGGCTTTCCAGCCCGAGGTGCGATGGATAAAACCCTGTTCCTGCAGAACCAGGGACATCAAAACATCAAAACCAAATCAAACCCCCCACCTCCGACGCGACCGGGAGCAGAAGAGGAACCTGATGGTGACCCACAGTCGCTCGGTCGGATCCCGTGCCGGCGATTCAACGCGTTTTAAGGCACAAAAGAGAAGATTTGGCGAAATCAAGACACATCCAGCAGTTCCAGCGGCAGGAACGGCAGATTTCAGATCGATAATCTCGCATCGGGACCACTAACACTTGTTTCCCCTCTTCTACCTTTCTCGTATTAAATCAACGCACGCTTTGCCTTGATTAATTCGGTTAATTAATGTGGCAGCTCCCAGGCAGAGGTCACGGGTGGGGACGTGAGCCCGTGGCACCGACTCGCTACGGGGCTTTGCCACCCACAGAGTGTTGGGGACCTTGTGGCACTGCTCGATGCCACGGGGACGTTTGTGACATCCCACACTGCCACGGAATCCCCAGAGCAGGGTGTCCCTGCACTGGGGACCTTGTGACGCCCCACAGTGCCGCGGCATCCCCGGAGCATCCTGCTGTCCCTGGATCAGGGACCTTGGGAGACACCGCGCACTGCCGCAGCATCCCCAGAGCAGCACGCGCCTGTATTGGGGACCTTGTCACACCCCACACTGCCACGGCCATCCCAAAGCATGACGTCCCCAAACTGGGGACCGTAGTGACACCTCACGCTGCCACGGCAATCCCAAAGCATGACGTCCCCAAACTGGGGACCGTAGCGACACCTCACACTGCCATGGCAATCCCAAAGCATGATGTCCCCAAACTGGGGACTGTCGTCACACCCCACACTGCCACAGCATCTCCAGAGCAAGACGTCGCTGTCTCGGGGACCTTGTGACACCCCACGCTGCCACGGCAATCGGGGACCTCGTGGCACCATCCCCAAGCGCGGGGAGGAGCTGGGTGCCGTCCCTCCCACCCCACGCACCCATGGGACCCCCTCACCTCCACCGAAACCTCCAGGGGGGAACACGCAGCCGGGTGACTGGGGACAAGGGGGGACCGAGGGGACCAGCCCCGTGCCAATGTGACACCAGAAGCACGGTAAGGGAGGAAGAACCGAGCAAAAACTCGACGTCTCCATGGGGTCCAACCATCCCACACCGACACGGGGAAGAAAAACTCCCCCCGGCGCAGGTTGACAAGGGTGCCGGTGATTCGGGAAATGAGGAGGGAACCGCAGCCAGAAGATAAACCATCCCCAGGTCCCTCACCTTCACCCCGGGGGGGACGGGGATGAGCCCCAAAGTAGGAACGGGGCAAAGGTTGGAGCATCTCCAGCCCCGCTGCTGCCACCCACAACAACAAATCACCCAAACCCCTTCTGAAACAGCCCACACGTGGCGCAGACCCCCCCAAAAAACCCCCGTGAGCAGCCCAAAACAGCCCCCCAAAGAGCAAGGAGGGGAGACGAGGCCACCAAAAAGCCACAAGAAGGGTCCCCGTGGGACGTGGCACCCAGCCCCCATCACTCACGGTTGCCTCCAGCCGAAAACGGGACGACGGTTCGGGTACCACGACCGGGGCTGGGGAAATCCCCCAGCAGCAGCTCCTTCCTTCCTCGCCAGCTCGAAGCTCGGTCGGGCAGAACGGAGCAGCTGCCCCGAGCCACCACGGCGCTCGCTACTCCGCTAACGAGCTCACGCACTGCGCTTGCCGGCACCGGGGCAAGCCACGACGTGGGGTTTCTTTGGGTTTCTTCCGCCATCTCCTCTCCTGGACCACCATCGTTTGGTGGGTTGCACCGTGCGGGGTGTGCTGCCGCACCGGCACTGTCTCGGCACTCTCCGGCACGCAAGCAGGACACACTGCTGCTCGGGAGGGATGCTCCATGCCGAGGGCACCCCAAAAACCTCACTGAGGGGGAACGTCTCTCCCAGTGATCGCTTGCTGATCTCCCGGCAGCACCGGACTCTGCCTGGCTCTGAAAACCGACCGCAGCCGCCATACTCATGGTCAGTGGCACTCGGCAGATGACGGGATAATTTTGCCGTGCCGAGGCTGTTGGAGACAGCAGAAGAACCCCAAACCCTTGAGGCTGGCGGTACTGCAAGCATTTGTGGAGGGTCTTTCCACCCCAAAGGACCTTTAGACCAGCATGCCAGCCTCAGCCTCTACTTTGGGGCATTTTGGGCCATTTCACCTCATTTTTTTCAACCCGAGAAGTGCCCAGCCCCTCCAGTCACACCTCCTTAAGTCTGCCCATGAGCAGAGCTGGATCCACCCAAAGCACCCCAGGACCCCAAGTGAGCCCCACCACCCATCCAGAGCCAGGTTGGACACCCGGATGGAGACATTCTCCATCTCCTAACACAGCCCTCGCTATCTTCTGGGCACCAACTCCCTTCTTCTTCAAACACCATCTTTAAACACCCGTTTAAACATCCGTCCATCCCCTAGAGATAATTTTCCATCTGTTGACCATGGTGAAAGAACAGAGAGCTGAAAAGCTTCCCAGATGCAACGTGGTCCCTTCCCCACCCACCTCATGGTGGGTAAATAACAACGGGACCCACCAAACAGGTCGCCTGCGCCAGGAGATAAGGTTTTAAGTCAACGGGTGATTGTGGAGATGGGCAAACTCATCACAGGGATGTGGCGTTGAAGAACAATTGCAGCCAATGACTCCACTGCTGTCACCGCTTCCAGCTGGGGAAAAGGCGACCCACCCACCATCCAGGGGACAATTAACGAGGCAAATCACTGACCGGATCCGTGGCCACCACCCACCTCATTTTCCAGTGAAGACATGGGGATGGGGAAGGACAGGAGGGTTGCAAACATGTGGAGGGGTTCAGATAGGACTGAGGATGGTGGAGGGACCTCTCCAGCATTGAAATGATGGAGAAGTTGAGGTGGGATGGGGTTAATCCTCCAAACCAGGCAGAGAACACACACCAGACAAGCAGGGATCTACAGATGAATGGACAACTTGCAGCAGCTGCGCTCGACAGATAAGGAATCGGCCGGAGAGCCGCATACAAAGAGTTAGAGTCAACATCTCAATGCCCAAGTGGAAACCAGTAACAAGTGGAGTCCCTCAAGCGTCCACACTGGGACCAATGCTGTTTATTATCTCCAACACCAACATGGATTGAGCACACCCTCAGCAAGTTTGTGGGTGACACCAAACTGAGTTGATACCTTGAGAGAAGGGATGACATCCAGAAGGACGCTGACAGGCCAACATGACTTCTTGATGGGCCAACAAGTGGGCCAACACGAACCTCATGAAGTTCAATGAGGCCAAATGGAAGGTCCTACACCTTGCTTGGGGCAATCGCCAATATCAAACTAGGGGACTGAGAGCAGCTGGTGGAGAAGGACCTGTTAGAGGAGGCCACAAAGATGATCCAAGAGCTGGAGCGCCTCTCCCATAAAGAAAGGCTGGTAAGAGTTGAGGTTGTCCAGCGTGGAGAAGCGAAGGCTCTGGGGAGACCTTCTTGTGGCTTATACGGGGGCCTTACCAAGACCCATAGGACAAAGGACAACAGTTTTAAGCTGGAAGAGGGTAGATTTAGATTGGACCTAAGGAAGAAATGTTTTATGATGAAGGTGCTGAGACATTGGACGAGGTTGCCCAGAAAAGATACGGATGCTCCATCATTGGAAGTGTTCAAGATCACACTGGATGGAGCTCTGAGCAACCTCATGTAGTGGAAGGTATCCATGTCTGCTGCAAGGAGTCAGACTAGATGGTCTTTGACAAGGGGGACAAGGTGTGTCCAACCCAAACCATTCTATGAAAACCTCCCCGCACACCCAAGAGCCCTTGGAGGAGAGTTTCTCCAGAGCCAAGCCATAGACAGACCCAAGGGGGTCTCCCATGGGTGACGAAGATCCCCCACCCCATAACAGGACATCCCCTCCAAGAGCAGCCAGCACACATAGGGGGTTTTCACGATGCCAAGGTCATCCCAGAATAGCTCCACACCAGCACTGGAGACCAACCAGTCCCTATCGGAGCTGCTCATCCCCCGTCACCCGCACAACACCGGCAGCCCAGCACCGAGCAGTGGGGCAGGGGACGATGCCTTTGCCCTGCAGCCACCCTCGGCAGCGCCGGAGGAAGGTTTCCGTTTCGAGAAGAGGGGAATTCAGTGAGGCCAGGCGCAGGTGTCACGGTTTCGCTCTGCTCGGCACAGCCGCGGCTTCACCAGCAATACCAAAAACACGTGTCACCGGTGGTGAGGCGCAGTTCCCACCTGCTCCCTCCCGACACGGCACCAGCCCCACACCGACACGTGGTGGAACACGACCACCTCGCATGGCGATGGGCAAGGTGGCCCCTTTTGGGGGCACCTTCAGTTTGGGATGAGGAGCCTCCAAAAAGCCACCAGCTTGACCCACCACCAGGTTTTGTGCCCGTCTGTGGTGCTGCAGCCGGGTGGTGGCACAACAGCACAGGGATCCCAGCGCAGCATTCACATCCCCGTTTCTCCTTACATCAAAATCACGCGTTTCTCACTGTACGGGTCCCGTTTCACCGCGAGATGCTGAGAGCTGAGGAACATCTCCAACGCCAAGACAGAAAACGCCTGCCCAAACCACCCCACCGCAATGGTGCGACCATCAGGCAAACCAACCAAATCAACCCGAGCATCACCGGCCACGCACGAAGCGCCGGGAGACATCCCCGTCCCCCAAGAAGCCACCCCAACGGCATCAACCGGGGACTTACCGGCCACATCGTGCGCTTCCAGGGCGACGTCAGGCTCCTGACGGGAGAGCGACGAGAAGAAGTCGGGGTCCTCTTGCAACGGGCGCAACTCAGCGCCGGAGGGTCCCTTCCCCTCCCTGCTCATCGTCGCCAGATCATCCGCAGCATAGAAAGCATCTTCCTCGAGCTCCGTCTCCGTTTCCACCGACGTCCCAGATAAAGCCAGGTTCTCCAGGGGCTTTTTTGCATCTTGAAGGAAAGCAGCTCTTCGTTCTTCGCCTTGGGGGCACTCAAGGGCAGGAAAAGTCTCTTTGTTTGGCTCCGGTGTCATTAACAGGGCTCTGCCTCCATCTCCTTGGCGCTCTGAGAAATTAGGGACAGCTTTCTCCATCCCTCGCCGATTGTGCTGTGTCACTCGGAAAAAAACACCGCGCCGGCACTCGGGAGGGTTGGCGGCCAGGGACTGCCGGCAAAATCTAGAAGAAATAAGAGATAAAAGAGGAGAAAATGAGAAAAGAGGCTGGATTTTGCAGAGATGGAGGAGAAACGGTGGCGGCTCGTGCTGGAAAACCCTCGCTGCGGGCACCAAAGCTCTCAATGCCATGGAGTTTGGGCAAGACATCGGGTGCCATCACTCATCCCTTGGGAAAACTGGTGCTGCCGGTAGCTGACGCGGTGCCGGGTCCCTGCTGGAGTCGATGAACCACAAAAGGTGCCGCTTCTCCCCGATACGGAGGGGTTTTTTCCTCCGCCTTCCAAACCGCGATTTGCCAGAGGAACGGCTCAGGACCCTGTGGGCCCCTCCATCCCCTGCCACGCACCCCCCCCCAAAAAAAACCCTTGTCATCCTCAAATTGATTATTTATCCCCCCCCAAAATTTCAATCCCCACGACGCGGCGCTGGGAAAGGTGCCAGTTCGCACCCTCTGGGGGCTCGGCTCTGCCCCAAAATGGGGATGGCCGCCCCCAAAACGGGGGCGTGGGGGGGGAATTTTGGGATGCTGTGCCGCATCCTTCCCCATAAGCCAATGGGACAAAGTGGTACCTTCACGCTGGGGACCCCTCGAAGGGCTTGGGGACCCCTCGAAGGGCTTGGTGACCCTCGGGGGGGAACCAGGTACTGGCCACCCCAATGCGGAACCCCCTCAAAAATAAACCAAACACCTTCTACCACCCGATGCCGCTGCAGGTTAAAGGGTGAAAAAGAAACTAATTAGGAGAAATAAAGGAGATCCTGATCTCTGCCGGGTGAAGATATTGGGTCGAATCCTGATCCGGGTGGGCGGAGAGGGGGAAAAACAGGAGGAAAACGGAGCTAAAAAGCCGAGCTTATCAGCTCCGCTGGAGGATAAAGGCACAGGAGGAGAGCGAAGGAGCTAAATTTACCCCGGCGCGGAAGGAGAAGGCAGAGAAGAGACTATAAATACCTTCAAGGTAAGAATGCAAATGAAGAGGGAATTATTCGAGCTGGCGCAAGATGTTTCCCCGCCCCGGGGCCGAGGGAGGAGAGCGATGGAGCAAACCCCGACGCCCGGCGGCCACCTTCAAATCTCTCCCGCCCCGAAGCAGCCGGTTGCCCATCGCTTCCCCGGAGAACGATGCCCGGAGCCACCGTGGGTTAAGTTTGCCAAGAAGAGGTGAAAATAGGCAGTCAATTAAATAAATTAAAAATACGTTGGCTCCGCGGGCCGGTGTCTTTCTTCCATGAGGATCGGTGGCTCCGGCTGGCTTCGGTTTGTACGGATATACCTCCGGCGTCGCCCCAAAATGGCACCCGATGCCCAACGCCGTGCTGGCGGGATGCTCTCACCCCGAAGAGCGGCACCGCAACGATGCTTCCCGCCCAAGCCCCTGCGGCGTTTTGGGGGAGCAAACCCCAAATTTGTGGGCTTTTTGGGGTCCGACGCGGCGGCGGCTCAGTGCCGGTGGGCCAGGATGAGGGATGCTCCGCCGGGATGAAGCCACCTGCTCTCCTCGCACCGATTTACCGGGAAGAACCAGTGGATCGTGACATCATTTTTAACCAGAATCCGGCTTAAATCCGGTCGGACGCGCACGACATTCCCTTTTTACTGCATCTCTCATCGTGCCGTGGTGGCTCATCCATCATGCCGGCAAGGAACGTCGGAGAAACCTCCACATGGCACAGTGCCGGCAGGATGGGAGCCCAGCAGACGGCCTAGTGACGGCGTTTCTCCCGGTTTTTCCCGGCGTTCCAGGAGTCGCCCCAAAATGTCTCACCCTGCTGCAAGGAAATAAAACGGCACGGCAAGGCGCCGGGTGCGTGACGACAAAGCTGGCAGGGGACAGGCAGGAGCACCTGGATCCAAGGGCGGAAAAAGCCATCGCGGAGTTTTACCTTTTTAATTGCAGCCACGTCTCAGCCCGGCCGGGGACCCCGGCGCATCCCTGCACCAGGGGGATCCATCCAGGTGAGAATAGGTCAAAAAACCCCACAAAATTGGTTTATTTTTAAAAGCTGCGGGTTTTTTGGGGACATGGGTTTGATCCCAGCCAACTCCAGGACCGAATCTGGCAACGCGCAGGCACCTTTCCCCGGCGATAAACCGCAGCATCCCTTTGGCACCGGCGTTCACCGGCACGGTCCCAACCTTTGCTCACCGAAACGTGTCTCGCCGCAGCCAGGCTGAAATCCCCCCAAATGACACCAAAATCCCCCATCTGCACCCCGGCATCGCGCTCAGCGTCACCCACCAGCACCTCGACCCACCAAAACACGCGCTGGCGCAGCCAAGACGCAGGGACATCGGCGCCGCGTCCCCCACCTTGCTCACCGAAAAAACACGTTTTTCCAAGTTTTCCCCCCTTTTTTTTTTTGTGTGGTTTTTTTTTTTTTTTTTCCCCCTCCTTCCCCCTCTTCCCAAAACACACACTCATCCGTCTGCTGCGCTGGCGGCGCTCCCTAAAAACCCACCATCCTCCCCAAAAACCCGCTTGGGACAAGCTCACCGGGGCGGGGGGAAAAAGAAAAAAAGAAAGAAAAAAGATTATGTTTTTTTTTTTCATTAAAAAAAACCCGCCAAGCGCTCACCGTAAAGTTTAAAAAGCCGCTTCCCTGCTCGCTTCCCAAGCTCTGCTCGCTTCCCAAGCTCGCTTCAAGGGGTGGAAGCGGGGAGTGCGGAAACCCTTCCCCCAGCCCATCGCCCCAGAGCCATGCAAAGGCGGAGCAGAATTGGGACAATTTAAATGCTAAACCGGTTAAGTGGGGACAATCGCTGCCTTCCCTGGAAGTCAAGAGGAAGGGGCCTTTCCCCAGGCCAAACGCCTCCCGGCGGAGGTTCCACAGTGGGTTACCCCGGGCGCACTTTGCCCGGGAAGGCTTTGGCTGCGTGTTTTCACCCGGCGTGGGTTTTCCCGTTTTTCCCCCCTCGCTCGGAAGAGCAGGGCCGCGAGGAAGGAGGACGGTGCCAGTTTTTTCCCCTCCTTCGTATGGGATCGCGACCAAGCGCGCGGGGTCCCGGCGCGCTGCCGGGGCGCTTGAGTCGGGCAAGGCTACGGCCGCGTGGGTTTTTCCCCTGCGTGGTTTTCTTCCTCTCCGGGAGAGGAACGTGTGGCAGAGCAGTCGCAGCACAAGAGGACAATGCTGGGTTTTTGCCCCCCCCCGCTCTGTGCTAGATCACAACCAAGCGCGCGGGGTCCGGCGCGCTCATGGCACGCTTGAGTCGGGCAAGCCACGGCCACGCGTTTTTTTTTTTTTTCTCTGCGTGGTTGTTTTCTTCTCTGGGAGAGGAACGCGTGGCACAGCAGAGTCACGGGGCAAGAGGACCGTGCTGGTTTTTTCCCCCCCAACTCTGTGGTGGATCGCGACTAAGCGCGCAGGGGCCGGCGCGCTCACGGCACGCTTGAGCGGGGCAGGCCACGGCCGCATGGTTTTTCCCTGCGTGGTTTTTTTTTTCCCCCTCCCCGGGAGAGGAACGTGTGGCAGAGCAGCTGCGGCGCAGGAGGACCGTGCTGGTTTTTCCCCCCGCCACTCCATGGTGGATCGGGACCAAGCGCACGGGGTCCGGCGCGCTCACGGTGTGCTTGAGTCCGGCAGCCTACATCCCTGAGTTTTTTCCCGACGCAGTTTGGTTTTTTTCCTCGCCAGGAGAGCAGGACCACAACACATGAGGACGGTGGCTGCTTTTGCCCCGCTTCGTATCGGCTCATGACCGAGCACGCGGGGTCCGGCGCGCTCCCGCGGCGCTTGAGTCGGGCAGGCTACGGCCGCATGTTTTTTTTCCCCCGTACGGTTTTTACTTCCCCCCGCCACGAGCGACGCGGGGCACAGAAGAGACAAGAGCAGAGGAAGACAGCGTTGGTTTTTCCTCCTCCGTGCCACGTCACGGCCAAGCACGCAGGGTCCGGCGCGCTCCAAGTGCGCTTGAACGGGGCAGGCTCCAGCTGCGTGTTTATTTCCCCCCCCCCGCACGGTTTTTATCCCTTGCACGGCAGAACAGAGTCACGATGAAGGAGGACAGCACCAATTTTTTTACGCCTTTGTGCCAGGTCAGGGCCGAACTCACAGGGTTCGGCACGCTTCGGGTGCGCTTGAACCAGGCAGGCTCCAGCCGCGTGTTTTCTTTTCCCCCACATGTTTTTGTTTCCTTGCTGGCAGCGCAGAGCCACAACACAGGAGGACAGTGCCGGCTTTTCCTCCTCTCTACCAGGTCACGGCCAAGCTCGCGGGGTCCAGCGCGCTCCCAGCACGCTTGAGCCGGGCAGGCTCCAGGCTCATGATTTTTCCCCCCCCGCCCCCGACGTGTTTTTGGTTTTTCTCCCTCACATGCCAGAGCAAAGCCCCAACGCGGGACGACGGCGCTGCGTTTTCCTCCTCCGTACCAGGTCATGGCCAAGCTCGCGGGGTCCCGCACGCTCCCAGCGCGCTCGAACTGGGCAGACTCCAGCTGCGTGGGTTTTTTTTTTTTTTCCCCCTCCTTTCCGTGTGGTTTATTCTTCCTCGCGTGGCAGAGCAGAGCCCCGACGCCGGAGGACGGTGCCGGTCTTTCCCACTCCGTCCCAGACCACAACCAAGCACGCGCGGTCCGGGGCGCTTACGGGCAAAACCCATCGCACCCACAAAGAAAACGCCGAAGAGGAGCAAGCGCTCCAGATTTGATACAGGAGGAATTCAGGGAGGATCTGGGAAGCTCCCATGGCTCAAGCAGGGATCCCGGATGGTTTCCTTCCTTGGGGAAAGCTCAAGCGATCACTGACGTTCCTCCCCGGTGTTAACGAGCTTGTTTAGCAAAAAAGGGTCTTTTTTCCCCCCCCCCATCTCGGAGATGGAATGAGCAAAGGACGCATTCCCCAGGGAGCACTTCCATATCTGCTCCAGCGGTTGCAGCTGTAAGCCAGCAAATCCCGTGCCAAGGGTATTTGTTGGGATGCGGGGCTCTGCCAGTGCTGGGATCCTCAGGGAATCTGGCCACGGGATCGTCGGCGCTGCCGGAGGGGGATTTCACGGCGTCAATGGGGATAGTCCGTGTGCCAACTCCTCTAAACCACGCGCCGGGGAGGGAAATCCAGTGTCAAGCCATGC
Source organism: Larus michahellis (assembly GCF_964199755.1). NCBI lineage: Eukaryota > Metazoa > Chordata > Aves > Charadriiformes > Laridae > Larus > Larus michahellis. Next base: position 2,426,252 of record NC_133920.1, read on the forward strand.
CGGGATGAGCCGAAAGATGCTCCGAGCGGCGTCGAGCCGTGCCAGGATGAGCCGAAAGATGCTCCGAGCAACAGTAGCACCGCTCTCGCCTTCGTGCCGTGCGGCGGCGGCACCGGCTGGGCTCCGACCCGCTCCCTGCCATCCAGCTGCTTGGGAAGAGAAAACGTTCCCGGCGCCGCGCCAAAAACTCGCCACCGAACCCATCAGAGCTGCCAAACCACGGCACGGAGTGAAACACCGCGGCACCGCCACAGCCCCTCACCGGTTCTGACACCGCTCCGGTCGGCAGAGAGGAAAAGCTCCCAGTGGAGATTCCAAGGTCGCTGTCACTGGATGCTCGTTTAACCCCAGTTAACGAGCCCGGCAGAGGTCGGCCTCCTTCCACCGGCGCAGGAACGGTACCGGTGATGGCGGCGGAGACGAACCAGCACCGGAACGGCCGAGGGGAAGCGTTAGCACGGGTCCGGATCTGTCCCATCCCCACATTCCCAAGCGGTGGATGCTGAATCCAGCACGGCTTGGCACTGGGTGTCCCGGTGCTGCTGCCGGCACCCGATCCCCCCACCGGCACGTGGGTGCCTGGGTCCCCTCATCACAGACACCCCCCCCCCCCACTGCCTCCATACCCCCCCAGACGCCTGGGTCCCCTCCTCCGTACAGACACCCCCCCCCGCCCCCAACCCCTCGGATGCCTGGGTCCCCTCATCACAGACCCCCCCTCCCTTCCATACCCCCCCGGACACCTGCGTTCTCTCCTCAGCACAGACACCCCCCCTCCTCCCTGTACCCCCCCCCCCCGCCCCGTCCTCCTTCCCCGGGACGCTTGGGTCCGTTCCCCGGCTCCTGGATGCCTGGGTCCCTCCTCAGCACTAACCCCCCCTCCCCCCCTGTACCCCCCCCGGACACCTGAGTCTCCCTCATCACCACAGACCCCCCCCCCCCCCGCTCCATAACCCCCCCGGACACCTGGGTGCCCTCCTCAGCACAGAACCCCCCACCCACCCGGACGCTTGGGTCCCCCTCATCACCACGGATCCCCCCCCGCCCCCCCCGGGACGCTTGGGTCCGTCCCCCCCCCGTCCCGGACGCCCGGGTCCCTCCTCAGCACAGACCCCCCCCTCCCTCCCTGTACCCCCCCCCGGACACCTGAGTGCCCCCTCATCGCCACAGACCCCCCGCCCCCCCCACTCCGCTCCATAACCCCCCCGGACGCCCGGGTCCCTCCTCAGCACAGACCCCCCCCTCCCTCCCTGTACCCCCCCCCGGACACCTGAGTGCCCCCTCATCGCCACAGACACCACCCCCCCCCCCCGCCATGCCCGCCTTCCTCGGGACACTTGGGTCCGTGTCCCCCCCCCCGGACACCTGAGTCCCCCCTCATCAGCACAGACACCCCCTCCCCTCCATACCCCCCCCCCCAGACGCCTGAGTCCCCTCATCACCACAGACAACTACCCCCCCCCCCCCGGCCATGCCCGCCTTCCCCGGGCACTGGGGTCCGGTCTCCACCTCCCGGACGCCCGGGGCCCTTCCCGGTTACCTGAGGCCCTGCGCCCCCCCCCACCCCCCCCGGAGGCCGGGGTGCCCCCACCCCGCGTTTCAGCACCCCGGACGGGGCCGGCGGGGGGGGCTGGGGGGGTGTCAGCGTCACCCCCCCCCCCAGCCCGGCCTCGGGTTCCCCGGTAGCGGCTCCGCTTTGTCTCCCGCCGGGGCCCCCCCACCCCGGGCACTCACCCCTCCGGTCCCCCGGGGCCGGGCCGTTCCTCCTCCTCCTCCTCAGCGGCGTCGCTGCTCCAACCGCCGCCCCCGCCGCCTCCTGCCCGGTTCCGGCCTCCACAGCAGCCGCCGCGCCGGGGACATGGTCCCTTTAAATCCCCCCCCGGGGGCCCGGCCGGTCCCGCCGCCGCCGCCGCCGCCGCCGCCGCCGCCGCCTCCTGCGTCGCTCCGGCCGCTCCCCCGCCCCCCTCCCTTCGGCGGGGCCTGACTACGTCACGCCGCGCGCCACCGGCCCGCCGCCGACATCTTAGGGGCGGCGAACGGGGTCCCGGCGCCGCCTCCGCTGTCGCCGCCGCCGCCGCCATGTTGGGCCGCGCCGGGCGCCACCGCCCCCCCGCTCTCCCCCGCCCCGCCGGAGCGGCCGCCGCGCGCCGCCGCCGCCCTCCGCCGGCGTCGCGGCGCGCTGCTGATGACGTCAGCGGGTAGGCACTCGCCGCCATCTTGGGAGTGGCGAAGGGAAGGTGGGGGAGGCGGCGCGGTGACCTTCCAGGAGGGAGGGGTGAGGAGGAGAGCGGGCGGCGCGGGCGTTTTGCGTCATGGGCGAGCGACGGCGACGGCGCGCCGCCATCTTGGGGGGGCGGAAGGGGAAGGTCGGGCTGGGCTGGGGAGGGGCGGCGCTGAGGGGACCCCCGGGGGTCCCGTCAGCGCCCAGGGGACCCGGTGGCCTTGTCCCAAGGGGTCCCCGTGGCCCTGTTGTCCCCAAAGAGTCCCCATGGCCCTGCCCTGCGGTGTCCCCATGGCCCTATTATCCACAGAGTGTCCCCATGGCCCTGTCCCAAGGGATCCCCGTGGCCCTGTCACCCCCAAAGTGTCCCCATGGGCCTGTCCCCAGCGGTCTCCATGGCCCTGTGATCTCTGATGTGTCCCCGTGGCCCTATTCCAAAGTGTCCCCGTGTCCCTGTGATCCTCAAAGCGTCCCCCGTGGCCCTGTCCCCACGGGTCCCCACGGCCCTGCCATCCCTGTCACTGCCCCAGGTCCCCATGGGTCTGCTCCAGGTCCCCATGGCACTGCCATCCCTGTCACCGCCCCAAAGGGTCTCCACGAGCATGTCCCCAGGAGTCCCCATGGCCCTGACGTCCCTGTCACCGCCCCAGGTCCTGGGATGTCCCAGGCAGGCGCAGGGTGCTGGGGACAGGATGGGGTTGGGGACAGGGCCCCAGGCGGTGGCAGGACACAGCCAGGCACCTTCTGACGGGGACACCAACACTGTTTATTGCCTGGGGAGGGGACACCCCTTTGGAAAGACCCAGGAGATGGCGGGTGACTGGGCTGCAGGGACGCGTTGGGGACATTGGGATAGCCGGTTACACGCTGGTGGCCTGAGCATCGTCACCGCTCTCGTCCCAACCCCGTGCCAGCACCCGGCGTCCCGTCCTCCCGGGGTGGCCCAGAGCTTGGGCGATGGCAGCCCGCAGCTCCGCCTGCTCCCTCTCCAGCGCCGACAGCCGTCTCTCCTGCGAGGGGACCGCGTCAGCCCCCACCCGCGTCCCTCTTGTCACCCGTGGGTGCACCTGCCTCCCGGCTCTTACCAGCTCTCGGCTCTTCTCCTCGCTGGTCTTCAGCCTCTCCAGGTCCTTCTTCCTGGTGCCTTCAGCCGCTGTCAGCCTAACGGGGTTGGGAATGAGCCGAGATCCCCACCCGCTAGTGGGGCACCCACTGGTTGGGGACACCCATTGGCGTGGGACATCCACTCCCCACCCCTACCTGGCCCCCAAATTGGCCGCGCGGGCATTCGCCTCCTCCAGCTGCTGCCGGAGCCGCTCCAGCTGCTCTCGGTGCTGCCCCTGCTCCTGCCGCAACCCGCGCTGCTGGACCTCCATCTCCCCGGCCCGCGCCTCTGCCAGCCGTAACTTCTCCCGGTTTTCCGCCACCTCCTTCCGCACCGCCTCGATCAACCGCCCGTACTGGAGGGAGACGGGGCGGGGTGTGATGCGGGGGACACAGCCAGTGGGGTGGCTTTGGCTGCCACCCAACCACCCCCGGGGTCACCTTCTCCAGCGGGCGGATGGCATAGAGCTCGCCCTGTGCCGCCGCCGCCGCCTCCTCCGCGTAGCGCTGCCACGGCACCGTCGATTTGCGCGGCAGCAACGCCGACGAGCGCATCTTCCCGCGACCCTACGGCACCGGCGGCACCCGTTAACGACAACATTCTCCTCCACCCCGACGCGAGGGTGGTGTGGCGGCTGCCGGGGCTTACCGGGGCGTCGCGGGGGACAAGGGACCCCGGGTTGTCCTCAGCCGGTGGCTCCGCCACGTGCTCGACGCTGCTCTGCTTGCGTAGGCGCCGGGCGGCTTTGTTCTGCGCCGGCACGCTCTGGGTGCGTTGCACGTTGCGACGTTCCCGGCTGGGCGGCGGTGACGGTACCGGCGCCGGTGATGGCTCCGGTTCCGGCCCGTCCTCCCGACCCCGGACGCGACGGATGCTGATGAGGGACTGGCTCTTGATGAGGGGGCTGTGCTTGCTCAGGTCCCGTGGTGGCACGAAGCCTGGTTTGAAGCTCTCTGCCGGGCTGTGAGAGCAGATAGAGCCATGGCACGGCCAGATACTGGGGTGGTGCCAGACCCAGGAGGGCCAGAACCACCCTGAATCCAGCTGGGACCAGGGACACCTCAAACCCAGTTGGGATCAGACCCATCTCCTGGTCATCACCCATCAGACCCCAGCCTTTACCTGAACCACCCCAAACCCAGCCAGGACCAGAGTCAACCGACACCCAGCCAGGACCAGAACCACCCTGAACCCGTCAAGGACCAGAAGCGCTCACTGAATCCATCTGGGACCAAAAACATCTCCTGGACCCAGCCTGGACCACAAGTATCACCAAATCCAGTCCAGACTGGCACCATTCCCTGAACTGGGACCAGAACCATCCCCTGCCTGGACCACAACCATCTGCTGGACCCATCAGGGGCCAAAACCATGTCCTGAACCCAACTAGGACCAGTGACTCCAAGCCTGTTCTGGACCAGAGTCACCCTAGACCCCACCAAGGCCAGAACCATCCCCTGAACCCAACCAAGGCCAGAATGACCCCAAACCCATCCTAGTGTCACCCCTCTACCAAAGCTCTTCCTGGCCCCACATGTCCTCCTTGGTCCCATGTGTGTTCCTGTTCACCCACCGGTACCTTCGCTCCGTGGTGGAGCTGAGTCGGACAGAGACGGGGACAGGAGTCCCTTCCTTGATAGCGGTGAGGATGGTGGGCAGGGGCTCCAGCTCCTCCTGCGTGGCCTGCCAGGATGAGACAAGGACATTATGGGAACAATGGGTGGCTTGTACCATCCATGGGGCAGTGGACATGAGCTCTGTGTGTGGGGAGGAGGAGGCGGCCGGTCTTGCCAGCTACCCTCGGGGACAAATGGATGGTGGCACCTGGTCCAGGCTGGAGAAGATGTCGCAGAGCAGCAGGTGGAGAGTGGCGAGCTCCAGAGCCAGGTCCACGTAGCCATCATAGGTGGCCATATGGATGCTGTTCTCGGGGTTGGCCACGCTCTGCAGGAAGTCTGTCATGGTGCTCCAGTTGTGCTCCAAGAACTCATTCATGAAGCCCATGTAGGCCTCCTTCTCACCAAACCTGGGGACCACAACATCCAATTACCTGGCAGCCAGGTGATGGCCTGGGGCACCACCATGCCCGCAGCCCGGGCCACCTCCGGGATCACAGACCAAGACACTGCAACGTCCCTGCACCATGTCACCACCTTGTCTACAAGCCAGGACATGGGTGAGAACACTGCCATGTTCTTGGACCAAGGCACCCATTGGTCAGGCCATCACAGAGGACACATGAGGCTCTGCTGCTGGGACACATCAACCCCATGCATTGAGCGGAGATGTTCTCTGCTGCCCCATGGCTGGTTCCATGGCATGTAGGAGATGGCCCTGCGGCTCCATGGTATGTTGGGGACAATCTACTGCCCCATGACTATCCAGGGCACGTGCCACACAGCATGTAGGGGATGTCCCCGCTGCCCCATGGCTTCCCCATGGGGATGTCCCTCCCCACCCATACCGTCCCCTGCCATGACATACGTGGTGAAGTTGGCCAGGTTCTGGATGACCTTGGCCACCAGGGTGAGGGTACGGGCAGTGGCCTCACTTGGGTACTCCTGGACAAGGCCGAAGAGGCTGGGGGACATGATGGCGGGGCAGAGGAACCGCAGGAAGAGGGAGGCTGAGACCAGGCGCTGCCCGATGGGTGCCTTGCCCCGTGCCACGCACTCCTCCTGCCAGGCTGCAAAGATCTCACCCAGCTCTGCTGGGAAGGCTCTGTGGGGAGAGACACCCCAATGGGTGCTGGGGCAGGTGGATGGTCCTGGAGCCCCCCCGTGTGCCACCATGATGCGCTGTGGGACATGGTACCCACCATGACTGTGCTTGTCCCCATGCCAGTCCCCCGCGCTTGTCCCCAGGGTTGTCCTCAGGTCCTTCCTGGTGCCCATCCCAGGGGTGGTGCCCATCTCTGTCCTCCATGTCTGTCCCTAAGCTTGTCCCCAGGTTCACCCTGGTGCCCATCCCCATGTCCATCCCAGGGGTGGTGCCCATGCCTGTCCTCTCTGTCTGTCCCACCTTCCTGGTGCCCATGCCACCCCCAGGGATGGTGCTAGTTCCCAAAGCCATCCCCACGCCCATCCTGGTGCCAGTGCCTGTCCTCCTGCCCATTCCCATTCCTGTCCCCAAGCCCGCCCCTATGCGCATGCCCATCTCCAAGACTGTTCCCCAGGTCTTCATGGTGCTGGTGCCCATCCCATGCCTCTCCCATGCCGGTGTCCATCCCCAAGCCCATCCCTGTGCAGGTGTCCACCCCTATGGCCATCCCCGTGCCCAACCCCACACCCGCGCAGGGGCCATCACTCACTCGCAGGACGTAGCGATGCGCTGGAAGGTCTCCTCGCAGACCTGCTGCAGGTTGTTCTGGTTGTCAGAGAGGTCAAGGCCGGCACATTTGCTGGGATCCACCTCGCAGCTATCATCTGAGGTGCAGAGCTGGGCCACGGCCTCACCTGGGCACCAAGCGACAACCCATAAGGGGACCAGCAAGCCACCACCATGGGCATGGCTGTGACAAGCCTCCACCACAACCCAGTGGATGTCCTGGGGGTGTCCTACAGCCCTGTAATGCTCTGCCCATGCCCTGCACCCCATATCACTCCATAATGTCCCACAAAAACCTGTAACGTTCAGCCTTACCCAGTGTGTCCTGGAGGTACTTGCCCCCCACCAGTTTCATGTACTCGTCGATGGCCTTGGTGGCCAATGTGTTCTCACGGAAGATCAGTGCCTCACGGTCATCGAAACGGTCCAGCTCGGCCACACCGAGATCGATGAGGAATGACTGCCGGGTGGACGTGTTGGAGGGCTCAGTGGGCACCCATGGTCCCAGACTGAGTTGATCAGCCCATCCTGGAAAGGGCTAGGGTCTCCTGGCACTCCCCTGAATTGCGTTTCCCATCCCATCAACCCCATCCCAACTCTGCCATTCCACGCCATCCCAACGCAACTCATCCATCCCATTCCAACCAGCCCAACCCGTCTCATCTCAGCCCATCCCAACTCATCCATCCCATTCCAACCCAGCCCAATCCATCTCATCTCAACCCATCCCAACTCATCCATCCCATTCCAACCAGCCCAACCCATCTCATCTCAACCCATCCCATCCCAACTCATCCATCCCATTCCAACCAGCCCAACCCATCTCATCTCAACCCATCCCATCCCAACTCATCCATCCCGTTCCAACCGAGCCCAACCCATCTCATCTCAGCCCATCCCAACTCATCCATCCCATTCCAACCCAGCCCAATCCATCTCATCTCAACCCATCCCAACTCATCCATCCCATTCCAACCAGCCCAACCCATCTCATCTCAACCCATCCCATCCCAACTCATCCATCCCATTCCAACCAGCCCAACCCATCTCATCTCAACCCATCCCATCCCAACTCATCCATCCCGTTCCAACCGAGCCCAACCCATCTCATCTCAACCCATCCCATCCCATTCCAACCAGCCCAACCCATCTCATCTCAACCCATCCCATCCCAACCCATCCCATCCCATTCCAACCGAGCCCAACCCATCTCATCTCAACCTATCCCATCCCAACTCATCCATCCCATTCCAACACAGCCCAACTTAAACCATCCACAACGTATCGCATCCCATCCTATTCCAACTCAACCCAACCAAACCCAGCCATTCCATCCCAACCCATCCAACCCATCCCAATCCAACCCCACTCATCCACCCCATCCCACCCCACAACTCCTGGCATCCCCAACCCATGATGTCCATCCCACCCCACCACAGCACCCCAGGCAGCACCCATCTTGCCCTCACCCACCCTCCCCACATCCCCCATTGCCAGCATCCACTCCACCTTGGCCTTCCCAGTGCTCTGCAAGACGCGGACCAGGGCACCAGCCAGTTCCTCCTTGTGCCGTACGGCGATGGTGGGCTCCAGACGGGCACACAGCTCCCGGTAGTGGAAGGTGATGAACTCGGCCAACTCCTTGTAACGCACGATGGGCAGCACCCGCACCTCCCGGTAGCGCCCACGCACCCTCACCGACGGCACCCGCTCGCCTCCCCCAGGACAGCTCAGCGGGTACCAGCGCTCCAAGGGCTGCCGGGTGGCCGCCAACTCGGTCAAGGGGACAGTGATGGAGGCCACTGGTTGACTGGGGTGGTCATCACGGCAAAGGGCGAGAGTGAGGGCACGGGAGGGTGGGAGGGCGGCCAACTGGAAGAGTTCACCCCAAAAGAGCTCGCCATCGGGACCGGCCACCTTGGCGGTGGTACGGGCAAAGAGGGTGCCGTCCAGGTGGAGGTGACAACGGAGACGCCGCCGAGGTGGCAGGTCCCGTGCTTCGTACACCCACAGGCTCAGCGCCAACTCCAGCCGCTCGCAGTTGTCCTGTTGAGGTGGGGGACATTGGTGGGGGTCAAGGGGACAAGGGGGATATGGGGGTGTGGCTGAATCTGAGGGGCGTTTGGGGGGGGACAGGGTGCAGGGGACAGGGAATTCTGCTGGTGGACGTGGGGATGGGGGCAATGGGGACAGGAGGGGACATGGGGGATGAAGGGGGGACACATGGGGATGGAGGGGACGTGGAGGGACAGGAGGGGACGCGTGGGAATGAGGGGGACAAGGAGGGACAGGAAAGGACATGGAGGGACAGGAGGGGACATGGGGGACAGGAGGGAACGTGGAGGGACAGGAGGGGACACAGGGGACAGGAGGTGACATGGGGGAATAGGAGGTGACAGGCATTCTGTGGAGGGACATGGGGATGTGATGGGACATGGAGGACTGGAGAGGACATGGGGGACGGGAGGGACAAGAGGGGACATGGGGACACGGGTGGACAACTGAATCCTCAGGGGGACATGGGTGACAGCCAAATCCACCGTGGGACAGGAGGGGACATGGGGGGGACAACCAAGCCCTCCAGGAGACAAGAGGCCACAAGGGGACACAGGGCTGTGGGTGCCTGCAGGGCTCCAGGTGGGGGTGGGAGATTCGTGCCTCAGTTTCCCCACCCAGCCCCACCAGTGGGCCCGGTGGGGAGACAGGAGGGCAGTGGGTGGCCCCTCAGGTCAGGGTGCTGGGGGTTCCCGTCCCCTGGGGGTGGCGGGGATGTCCCAGGGGTGTCCCAGGGGTGTCCCCATGGTCCCACCTTGTTGGGCTGCACGGTCCGGCGCAGGTTCTCGATCCAGCGGTCGCGCTCGGCCAGGGACGTGCACCCAAAGGACCGGCTGCCCTCGCCCGTGATGATCTGGGTGCAGGGAGGGTGTCTGGGCTTGGGGGGAGGCACCCTAAGGTGCCTGGAGGTGGGGGGGGGGGGGCTGCACTGGGGGCTCTGGGTACCCGCGGCTAAGAGGGGATCCTTTTTGGGTGCCCTGGGTGACCCTTCAGGGTGCCCTGAGTTCCTTTGCGGGGTGCCACAGGTGCCTCTCCAGGATGGTTGGGGTGCTCTGGGTGCCTCTCCAGGGTGCCCCGGGGTGCTCTGGATGCTCTGGATGACCCTTCAGAGTGCCAGGGGGTGCCCTGGGCACCCTGGGTGCCTCTCTAGGTTGCCTGGGGTGTCCTGAGTGTCTCTCCGGGGCACTTTAGGGTGCCCTGGGTGCCCATCCACGGTGCCCTGCATCCCCTGGGTGCCTGTGCAGGATGTTCTGGGTGCTGTGGGTCCCCCTCCAAGGTGCCCTCGGTGCCCCTCCAGGATGCCGTGGGTGCCCTGGGCATCCTCAGTCCCTCTCCACTTTGTCTAGGTTGCCCTGGGAGCCTCTCTAGGTTGCCCGGGGTGCCCTGGGTGCATGTGCAGGGTGTTCTGGGTGCTGCAGATCCCCTTCCAAGGCATCCGGGGTGCCCCTCCAGGGTGTCATGGGTGCCCTGAGTGGCTCTGCAAGGTGCCACGGGTGCCCTGGGTTCCCCTTCGGGTTGCCCGGGGTGCTCTGGGTGCCTCTCCAGGCTTCCTGGGGCGCCCCCGTTGCCCATCCAGGTTGTTGTAGGTGCCCTGGGTTCCCCTTGAGGTTGCCTGGGGTGCCCCTCCAGGGCGCCACGGGAGCCTTGGGTGCTTCTCCAGGGCACCCCGAGCACCCACCCAGCCCCATTACCTGAAAGCAGAACTTCTCGCCCACGATGCTGCCGTGCACGGGCCGGACGATGACGTTGTCCCCGGTGAGGTCCAGCTCGGCCGCGCTGGGCGGTGGCAGCAGCGACTCCCGCGAACCGCTCCGGCTGGGGACCCTACCGGGACAGGACCGTCACCGGGGCACCCTCACCAGCACCCACATCCCTCCCCACCCTCCACGGTGCCGTACCTCTCGCCGTCAGGGACCGTCGCCACCGGCGTCTCGACTTTGGGGGCGCCACGACCTTTCCGTTCCCGGAGCCTTTTCCACAACAGCCCCTGGATGGGGTAAGGAGGCGGCTGCCGTGTCACCCATGGGTGGGACCAAGCACCCTGGAGGGGGCGATCGGGGTGGGGGAGGGGGGTACCCACCTTGACATTGCTGAACTGGGAGGTGGGGGAGGTCTCGCTCTCGGTGCTTCTCCCGGCGCCCCGGGTGCATCTCTCATCCGTAAGCAGGTCTGGAGGGGCACCCAGCATCAGGACACCCCCACCCCTTACCAGCACCCCGAGCACCCCAACACCATGCCAGGGTGTAGGGGGGGGGCAGGACACACCCGTACTCCCCCCCACCCCCCCACCCCACTGGGAAACATCAACCAAAGCTGGAGGAAGGACCCGGGTGCCTGGTTCTGGGTGCCGAATCCTGCCGGCACCTCACCGTATCCGTAGCCCTGAGGGAGCCAAGCTTTGGGTGCTGAAAATGGGTGCTCATGGGTGCAAGGGAGAAGGGGGGGAGAGGGATTGATCCTGCTGCCCTGGCTCCGGTGCCCAGAACTGGTGCCCAACCCCGGTGCCCGACCCCAATGCGGTGATGCCAGCATCCACCCAGGAGGGTGCCCATCCCGGTGCCATGTGGGTGATGTCCCCGGTGCCAGGCGGGTGCCAGGCGGGTGCCAGGAGGGTGCCAGGAGGGTAACTCACCTCCCTGCGCGGTGCAGAGCAGCCAGCGGCGGGGCCCCATGGCTGGCGGCGATGCTGGGGGGCGCGGGGAGGAAGCCGAAAGCGTTTATCGCTGGGATCAGCCGACGCAGCAGCGCGGAGGAAGCGGTGACGGTACACGGCAGCCTTGCACCCGGCGCTTCCTCCGCGCGCCCGGCTCGCCATGGGGCACCGGGCATGGGGCACGGCGCCATTCAAAGCATGGGGCATGGAACGGGGCATGGCGTGGGGCATGGAGCGGGGCAGGGGGCACGGCACCAGGCATGGGGCACGGTGGGGTTCAAGGCATGGGGCATGGGACGGCGCACGGGGCATGGTTCAAGGCATGGGGCACGGCGTGGTGCGCGGCACAGGGCTTGGCATGGTCTGCTGCATGATGCGGGGCATGGCACGGGGCACGGCGTGGGGCACAATGCATGCGGCAGGGCACGGGGCATGGCACAGGGCACGGCGTGGGGCATGGCGTGCTTCAAGGCGTGGGGCACGGCGTGTGGCGCGGGGCACGGGGCATGGTGCGTCACGCAATGCAGGCAGCACGGCGTGGTTCAAGGCACGTGGCACGGCGCGGGGCATGAGGCATGGCGTGGTGCACGGCACAGGGCTCGGCATGGCCTGCTGCACGGTGTGCTGCGTGGCACGGGGCACGGCGTGGCGTGCTGCACGGCGCATGCTGCGTGATGTGATGCACGGCACAGGGCGCGGTGCGGTGCACGAGGCACAGCGTGGTGCATGGCACGGGACTCGGGGTGGTGGGTGTGCTGCATGGCATGACGCACGGCATGGGGCACAGCGCGCGGGGCACGGCACGGTTCAAGGCATGGGGCATGGCGTGGGGCATGGTGTGTCACGCAGTGCAGGCAGCACGACGTGGTTCAAGGTACGTGGCACTCACGGCATGGCCTGGTGCACGGCGCAGGGCTTGGCATGGTCTGCTGCGCGGTGCGGTGCGTGGCACAGGGCATGGCATGGCACACAGTGCATGCAGCACAGCACGGTGCATGGCATGGGGGCATGGCATGGGGCACAGGGCATGGCGTGGGGCATGAGGCGTGGCGTGGGGCACGGCGCAGCGCTTGGCATGGTCTGCTGCACGGGGTGCTGCATGGCACGGGGCATGGCGCGATGCACAGCGCGTGGTGCACGATGTGATGCAGGGGGCATGGCGTGGCATGCGGCGGGACGTGGTGCACGGCACAGGGGCACACGGCATGGTGTGCTGCATGGCACAGGGCTTGGCATGGTGCATGAGGCATGGCGTGGAGCACAGCACGGCGCCCGGCACGGGGTATGGCATGGTGTGGTGCAGAGCGCACGGTGTGGAGCGTGGCACAGGGCACGGCGTGGTGCACGGCGTGGTGCATAGTGCAGAGCGCACGGTCATACGGTGCGTGGCGCAGGGCACGGTGCACAGTGCGTGGTCATACGGTGGCAGGGCACGAGGCACGGCACAGGGCGCAGCCAGGCTGCGTGGCACGGGGCATGCGGCAGAGCACGGTGCCCGGCAAGGTGCATATCGTGGTACACAGTGCCCGGTGCATGGCACGGGGTGTTGCCATGGTGCACGGCACCGGGCACAGAGCATGGCACGGGACATGGGATAGAGCCTGGCACGGTGCGTATCATGGGGCACGGTGCCCGGTGCATGGCACGGGGTATGGCCATAGTGCATGGCACAGGGCATGGGGCACGGGCATACGGTGCATGGCACGGGGTATGGCCACGGTGCATGGCACAGGGTATGACCATAGTGCATGGCACAGGACATGGGGCACGGTCATACGGTGCATGGCATGGGGTACGGCCACAGTGCATGGCACAGGGCATGGGAGACGGTGCATGGCACAGGGTATGGACCACGGTGCACGGCCGCATGGCGCATGGCATAATGCATGGCACAGGGCATGGTACGCGGTCATACGGTGCATGGCACGGGGTACGGCCACGGTGCATGGCACAGGGCACAGGGCATGGTGCACGGCACAGGGTATGGACCACGGTGCACGGCCGCATGGCGCATGGCATAATGCATGGCACAACACATAGTACGCAGTCATACGGTGCATGGCACGGGGTACGGCCACGGTGCGTGGCACAGGGCACAGGGCATGGTGCACGGTCACACGGTGCATGGCACAGGGCATAGCGGTGGTGCATGGCACGCTGTGTGGTGCATGGCACGAGGCACGGCACAGGGCACAGCCAGGCTGCGTGGCAGGGGGCATGGGGCAGAGCGCGGTGCCCGGCACGGTGCGTATCGTGGTGCGCAGTGCACGGTGCATGGCCCGGGGTATGGCCGTGGTGCACGGCACAGGGCACGGTGCACGGCCGCAGGGCGCATGGCATGACACGTGGCCCAAGGGGCTGCATGCACAGGAGCCGCGCCGGACCCGCGCCCGCCTGGCTCGAGCCAGCACGTGCCAACACCGCGTGGCACCAGCGTGTGCCGGCGTGGGGCAAGGTCGCTCACCGGGGTCCCTCCTGCCGCCCGCCGGGTGCAGGTTGGTGCTCTCAGAGGTGGAGCTCCCCGTCCGGTTCCTGCTCCTGCACGAAGCCTGGGGACACCGAGGGGTCAGGCACCGCCGTCCCCAGCCCCCGTGTCTGCACCCCGGCACCCACGGGACTCTGGCACGAGGCCCTGGGTGCCCAGGGGACTTCTGTCCCCACGTCCTCACCTCCTCCTCCCTGCCCACGAGGACCAGATGGCCGTCCACCAACGAGAAGTTGGAGACATCCCACACCTGGGCATCGGGTGCTGGAGCCAGCGGGATTGATGACGTCCCATGGGTGCTCGCTGGGGGTGCAGAGCGGGGTGTTAGGGGGAGACTGGGCGCTCATGGTGCCCCCGTCACCCATGGGCAGCGTGGCAGTGCCAGGGGACATGCGGCCACGGCCGTGTCACCGTAGGTGTGACAACACCAGGGCACATGGGGCCATGGCCATGGTATGGGTGGGGTGGCAGTGCCAGGGGACACATGGCCATGGCCGTGCCACCATGGGTGTGGTGATGCTGGGGGACACGTGGCTGTGGAGGTGCCATGGTGGATGTGGCAATCCTCGGGGACACATGGCCATGGCCGTGCCACCATGGGTGTGGTGGTGCTGAGGGACACGTGGCCTTGGAGATGCCACCATGAGTGTGGCGATGCCAGGGGACACCTGGCTGTGGCCATGCAACAATTGGGGTGGCAATGCTGGGGGACATGTGGCTGTGCCACCGTCAGCATGGCCATGCCGGGCCACACTTGGTCGTGGCCGTGCCGTGGTGGGGACAAACCCGGGTGGCTGCCCTGCCCCAGGGCCCTGCCTGCACCGTGGGTGGCCCTGCTGGAGCCAAGCCGGTTTTGCCAGATCCGGGTGCCGCAGGGGCTGGCACGGCTCCACGTGCCGTCACCGAGGCCCGTGCCAGGCACACACGGGGACCAGGGCCACGTGTGGCCGGGAGCGGGCCCTGGGGCCAGGTGGGACCCAGCTACGCAGCACCCATGGGTGCCTCCCCCAACCATGGAGGGCACCTGCAAGCGGGAGCTCCCCCACACCAGCAAAGCCTGGCCACATCCTGCACCCCCTTATGCCCCCCACCGTCCCCCACCCATCACCCATCGCCCACCATCTCCCAGACCCCGGTGGTCACCATCACCCACCACCACCCATCACCCCCCAACCCATCACCCATCACCACGACCCATTGCTCCCAACCCATCACCCATCACCCATTGCATCCCAGATCGTCACCCATTTCCATTGCCCACCACCCATTAGCCCCCAACCCATCATCCATCGCCTCCAACTCATCACCCATCATCTTCACCTACCGCCCAGCATTATCATGCCCCACCCATCACCCCCAGCCCATCACCCATCATCATCACCCACCACCCCTAATCCAGCACCCATCCTCATCACCCACCACCCCTCAATCCGTCACCCATCCTCATCACCCGCTACCCACCACCCTTAATCCATCACCCATCATCATCACCCACCAACCCTAATCCGTCACCCATCATCACCACCCATCACCCCTCAATCCGTCACCCATCATCATCACCTGTCAGCCATCATCACCACCCATCATCATCATCACCCACCACCTCTCAATCGATCACCCATCATCGTCACCCGTCACCCCTAATCCACCACCCACCATCATCGCCAACCACCTATCACCCCCCCAACCCGTCATCATCACCCATCACCCACCCAACCCATCACCAACAACCACCTACCACCCATCATCCCCCGGCCCGTCACCCCTCACCCCCAACCCAGCACCCCCACCCACCACCAGCACCCTGACCCCCACCCTCCCCATCACCCCCTACCTGGGACAGCATCATGGGGCACCTGCTCAGCCCTGGCACCGCTCTCCACATGACCCTTCCTCTTGGACATGGAGCGCAGGTACTTCTGCAGGGTGGCCTTCCCACCCTCGGGTCCCCGTGTCTCCTTGGTCCCCTTGGAGGGGGCTGAAAAGGCCCGTTGGAAGAGGGACCGGCGGGTGCTGGCTTTGGGTGCCCCCGAACTGGCGCTGCCCTTTCCAGCCCCATCATCGGGGCCATCGGACTCGGGTTGGCTGTAGGAACGTTTCCATCCTTGTAAGCGGGTCCAGCGCCGGCTGCCCGGGGAGCCGGTGCCCCTCTCGGCTTCCCGGTCACCCATGGGTGCTGCCGTTCGCCATTTGTAGGTCTTCAGTAGAGTCGGTGGCTCGGGTCCCAGCGGGGGTTTCTCCACCTCCATCTGTGGGACGGGGAGAGCCACGTTAGCCACGGGGTGGCCACGGGCAGGTGTGGGGAGTGGGGTGGGTAGCGGTGGGAAGGGCACCCTTCTCCGCACACCCCCAACCTGGCATCCCCACCCGGTCACCCATATTTGGGTGCTCCATCCAAGTCTCCCTATTGGGGATACTCCCCACCCATGCACCCCGATCCGAGCACCTCCGACTGCCCCTTTATGGGTGCCCCCGTCCAGGCACCCCTCTCTGGGCACCCCCCCGTCTGGGCGCCCCCATCTGGGTGCCTCTATCTGGGCACCCAAGCCCCGGCACCCCAATCTGGGTGCCCCTATCCACGCACCCCCTACGGACACCCTACCCAGACACCCCTATTTGGGTGCCCTCACCCAACGCGCCCCATCTCGGTGCCCCTATCTGGGTGCCCGTATCTGGGGGCCTCTATCTGGGCACCCCCATATCTGGGCACCCCTATCCAAGCACCCCTATCTGGGTGTCCTCACCTGGGCACCCCCAACCAGGGCACCCCACCCATTGGGGGGATCCCCATCTGGGCGCCCCTACCCGGGTGCCCTTCTCCAGAGCACCCCTTTTTGTGTCCTCTCATCCAGGGCACCCACTGGGGCACCCTGGGGTGCCCGTTGCTGTGGGGTGGCCCTGCCCACCAAAGGGTCCCTGTTCCCGTGGGTGCTCCAGGTACACTGGGGTCTTGTGGGTGCCCACGTCCCTGGGGTGCCACTGCCTACCGAGGGGTCCCCGTCTTGTGGGTGCCCACGTCTCCAGGGTGTCTGCGCCCACAGAGGGGTCCCCGTCTTGTGGGTGCCCACATCCCTGGGGTTCCCGTGCCCACCGAGGGGGTCCCCGTCTTGTGGGTGTCCATGGACAAGTCCCCATCTCGTGGGTGCCCACATCCCCTGGGTGCCCCTGCCCATTGAGGGGTCCCCATCTCGTGGGTGCCCATGACCTTGGGGTGCCCCTGCCCATGAGAGTTCCCCATCCTATGGGTGCCCACGTCCCCCGGGTGGCCCTACCTGTGGAGGGGGTCACCATCTTGTGGGGACCCACGTCCCCAAGGCGCCCCTGCCCACAGAGGGGTCCCCATCCTTTGGGTGCCCATGTCCCCCGGGTCCCTCTGCCCACCCAGGGGTCCCCATCCTGTGGGTGCCCTTGTCCGCGGGGTGTCCCTGCCCACCGAGGGGGTCCCCCACCCAGCGGGTGCCCGTGTCCCCGAGGTCCTCCTGCCCACCGAGGGGACCCCATCTCGTGGGTGCCCTTGTCCCTGGGGCGTCCCTGCCCACGGGGGTTGTCCCCCACCCGGTGGGTGCCCACGCCGCCGTCCCCCCACGCCATCCCCTGCCCCACGCAGCGCCCATCCCCGCCGGGGCGCGGTGACACCGGGGGCGAGGCAGAATCGGGATTCGGTGACACCGGGGACAGGGTGACACCCACGGCAGGTGGCCCGTCGCCACCTTGGCCCCGAGCACAGGCGGGTGCCGGAGATGTTTCCGTCGCCGCCACGGCTGTGTTTCCCCTCGCGCCGCCGCGGCATTTCCTCCCGGCACCTGCACCCAGGGTGCACACACTGGGTGCAGGCCAGGGTGGGGGTCCAGGGGACCTGTAGCACCCCAAAACCTCCTTGCCGCGCCACATGCACCCCCCCGCCATGGCCTTGGGCTGGAAGTGAGCCGTGGGTGCCCGTCGCTTTGGCGCCCGCCAATTTTGGGGTGCCAGCACCCGAGAGCTGAGCTGCGGTGGGTGCCCAGACCCTGGAGGAGGAAGGCGGTGGGGGGGAGGGGGGGGGGGCAGGGGGATGCGTGGCACCATTTTTGGGGTCCCCACCCCAATTCGCAGCACCCTCCAGCACCCCGTCACCCGTACCCTCCCCTGCAGCACCCCCCGCACCTCGGGGCGCCGCTTCACCCCGCCCCAGCACCCCGCGCCCCCTCGGCGCCCCCGAGGCTGGAGCATCACCCAGGGTGGCCCCCCCTGCCCCCCCCGGTCCCCCGCGGTACCTCGGCTGTTCTCTGCCTGCTCCGGCACCCGGCCGCCCCGGTTCCTGTCGTGGCTTCCCCATGTGACCCAAGCGGGAGTTTCAGTCACACCCTCACCTCCGCCTCTGCCCCGATGATGTTATCTACGCTCCCAATTCGGCCAGGGCTCGCGCTCGGCCACGGCTCGGGCCACGCCGAGAAGGGTGAGCCACGCCGGGCCACCCTACAGCGGGGGGCTGGCTACCTTGGTGGCCGGTTGCCTGCCTCCAGCTAAAATGCCATCATTAGGTTTCAGAGTGAACGGGTGCGGGGAAATGACAGTGGCTGGGTGCCACCATGTGGGGTGCAGCATGGGGCACCTCTGGGGACTGGGTGCCCGTCTGGGGGGAGGGGTATGGAGGTGTGTGTGGGGGGGTCTTCTGGGGGGTCATGCGGGGTCTTCAAGGCGGGTTACGGGGGGACAGTGTTGCCTGGGCACACGGCACACGTGTGCGTGCACACGCATGTGTGCCACAGCACCCAGCCCCGCAGCAGGTCACGGGCACCTGGGTCGCTCGCTTGAGTCCTCTCCTATGACCCCATGGCCACCCCCACCCCGTGCCTCAGTTTCCCTCTCGCTCTCCAGGGACCATCCGAAGCCGATGTCCTGGCACTGACTTTTATTGTGGCTACTGGGCTGGTCTGCTGGGCCAGTGGGGCCGGGATAGGATCCATCCGGGCTGGTGCCCACCTCGGCCAGGATCTGTCCAGGCTGGTAGTCTTCATGGCTGGGGTCCTTCTGGGCCGGGGTCCTTCTGGGCCAGTGTCCATCAGGGTTGGCATCCGTTGGGCTGGTGTCCGCCTGGACCAGGGTCCATCTGGGCTGGCATCTATTGGCTCAGGGTCCATCAAGAACAAGGTCTACCAGGCTGGTGGCCATCAGACTGGTGTCCATCTGGACCAGGATCCACTCAGGCTGGTGGCCATCAGACTGGTGGCCACCCGGACCAGGGTCCACCCAGGCTGTCATCCACTGGGACCAACATCTGTTGGCCCAAGCTCCAGCCAGATCATCACCCATTAGGCCAACATCCATCCAGACCATGATCCAACCTTGCCTGCACCCATCCAGACCAGGACCCACGGGGCTGGTCCTCACTGAGGAGGAGAGAAGAAACCACGATCAGTCCCAGCATCACCTCCCACATCCACTCCCACCCAACCCCCATCCTCCTGGCCATGTTGGACCGGTCCAGACACCCCAACCAGCCACCGAACCTCCAACCCTTGGAGATGCCACAGAGCTTGGTGCCCACCTTGAAGCCGTGCCAGGTCTCGATCTCATGGAAGAGGGAGTTGCCGGGGCAGTCGGTGTGACCCAGCTGGCGGTGCCCACGGAGGGTGTAGTTGTGGTGGAGCCGGCCGGTGCGTACGGCGCAAGGCAGGAGCTCGTCCCGCACCAGGGCGATGGTGTCGGGGTCCGGCAAGGTGGCCGAGAAGTCTCCAACGTAGCCCACGCCATAGCCTTTGCTGTTGTAGCCTTTGGTGTGGGCACCAACCCAGTGCCAACCTCGGCCTTGGTACAGGTAGCCATCCGACCCCACCACGAAGCTGCAAGCAGCCATGGGTCAACCTGAGCTGCCCGCAGACGGGTGACCGGGACCGTGGTGGGGTGACGGGGCCTCACCTGTAGCCGATGTCATCCCAACCGCGGGTGTCCTGGTGGAAGCGTTGCATGGCGCGCATGGCGCGGGCGCAGGTGGCGAAGGTGCGGCACGGGTCGCTGGGACTGAAGGTGTGGTGGATGTAGATGGAGCCCAAGGGGAGGGTCAACGGTTTGGGGGTGCCCCGGTAGGGACGGGCACCCCACATGCAGCGGGGCACGATGGCCGGGCACTCTGCGAGGGAAGGCAGGCGGTGGAAGAAGGGGACTTGCCTGGTCCCCCGGGCAGTTGGGGACATGGCAGCGTCCCCTTGGGGTCTTGGGGACATGAGCACCTGCCCAGCTTGGGAACCTCTTGGCCTGGGACATGGCAGTGTCCTCCTGGGGTCCCCTCATCAGGGCACGTGGAGGACCTGCTCAGGGTGTCCCTTGGCTGCGGACATGGCTGCGTCCAGTGTCCACAGGACACACCAGTATCCAACCAGAGGACACGGTGGTGGCCATCCAGGGGACAAAGCAGTGCCCAGGGACCCATTATCCAGGGGGCGTGGTGGTGTCCAGCCAGGGACCACTACCTGGGGGCACACCAGCGTCCATCTAGGGGGATAGTGGTGTCCAGCCAGGAGACACAACGGTGTCCAGCCAGGAGACCTGTGGGTGTCCATCCGTGGGACATGGTGGTGTCCATCCAGGAGACAGACCGATGTCCATCCAGGGGACACAATGGTGTCCAGCCAAGGGACTGGCAGGTGTCCATCATGGGGACACACCAGTGTCCATCCAGGGGATGTGGTGGTGTCCATCAAGGGAGCACCATCTGGGGACACAGTGGTGTCCAGCCAGGAGACACACCAGTGTCCACCCGTGGTGTCCCACCATGCCAGGCCATATGTCACCAAGCTCTCAGAGCTTGACTCCCCACCGTGCCACCTACACTGGGGTGACACTGGGGAACCCACCCAGGGTGCAGCTCCCCACCCATCCTCCCACCCAATATTTTGAGGGGGGGTAGATGTGATATCGTGACCCGGTGCCACCTCCCTACCCACATAGACCTCCGTGAAGTCCCGCGCCGCTTGACGGGCGATGGCCACCATCTCCTCCGGTCCCACGTTCTCCAGGAGCTCCTGGGTGGGTGGCAGCTCCCGCAGCACCCTCAGCATGGCCACCACCTCCTCCTCCAGCTTCCCCGGCCCCGTCAGCACCCCAAAATCTCGCCGCCGGTAACTACTGGGTGGTCGCCCCTTCTCCGTGCCGTTGCCTGTCCCGTAGTAGCCCCGGAGAAGTTCGGCCAGTGGGATGGGTTCTCGGGCCAGCTGGGCACCCAACAGCACCCCATCCATGGCCCCGATGGCGATGGCATCAGGGATGGGTGACGGGGGTCCCAACAGGGTGTAGTTTTGGGGGTCATCCACGTCGTCCCAACAGCCGGCGGGTCCCAGCGTGGCTTGGTGGCCATCAGCACCACGAGCCAGGAGGAAGGACGTCCCCAAAGCCTCGGCGATGGTGACGGCATAGAGCGCGTCGATGGGTGGCTCGATGGGGGGGGTGGGGCACCCTGTCGCCCGCTTGAGGCCGACCTCGATGCCGGCGAAGAGGGGACCGAGGGCGACGGTGGAGCCGTCGGGTGCCAGCACCGCGCCGCCCTCGGGTGCGGCATCGTCGTCGCGGCGCAGGAGTTGGGTGAAGAGCAGCCACTGCTCGCCGGGGAGCGCTGGGGGGGCCGCCGGGACGTCGGGGGGTTCTCCCAGCACCGCGCGGCACCCCGGGGTGCCGCAGCCACCCAGCGCCCGCGCCAGCTCCGGCACCGTGAAACCGGGCTCGCTCGCCTCCAGGGCTTCCACGATCTGAACCACCGAGTCCATGTGGCGCGGGGGGAGACCTGGGGAGGGGGACACACACACACACACGACAGGGATGTGGGGACGGGGGGGCACCCACGGGCGACAACGGGGCGGCTGGAGCCTCCCGGGGTGGGTGAAGGGGCGTGGAGTGGGGTGAAAGCACCCAAAGCGGGGTGAAAGCACAGAAAACAGGCGGAAAGTACCTAAAAATGGGTGAAAGCACCCAAAGCAGGGGGGAAAAGCACCTAAAAGTGGGTGAAAGCACCCCAAACTGGGTGGAAGCAGTCAGAACAGGGTGAAAGCACCTAAAACGGGGCGGTGGGAGAGCACTTAAAAGTGAGTGAGAGCGCCCAAAACTTGGTGAAGGCACCCAAAGCTGGGTGAAAGCAGTCAAAACAGGGGGAAAACCACCTAGAAGTGGGTGAAAGCACCCAAAGCTGGGGGAAAAGCACCCAAAACAGGAGGAAAAGCACCTAGAAGTGGGTGAAAGCACCTAAAACGGGGGCGGGGGGGGAAGCACTTAAAAGTGGGTGAGAGCACCCAAAACTCGGTGAAAGCACCCAAAGCTGGGTGAAAGCAGTCAAAACAGGGGGAAAAGCATCTAAAAGTGGGTGAAAGCACCCAAAGCTGGGTGAAAGCAGTCAAAACAGGGGGAAAAGCGCCTAGAAGGGGGTGAAAGCACCTAAAACGGGGGGAGGGGGAGCACCTAATAGTGGGTGAGAGCACCCGAAGCTGGGTGAAAGCACCGAAAACGGGGGGAAAAGCACCCAAAGCTGGGTGAAAGCACCCCAAACAGGGGGAAAAACACCTGAAAGTGGGTGAAAGCACCCAAAACTGGGTGAAAGCCCACAGAGCAACGTGAAACTACCCACAGGAGGGCGCAAGCACCCAGGGAAAGGGCGAATACACCTCAAACTGGGCGAGTGCACCCGAAATCAGGGCGAACGCACCCGAAACAGGGCGAACGCACCCAGAAAAGGAGGACTGCGCCCAAAACGGGGTAAAAGCACCCAGGGGTGGGTGAATGCAAAGTGGAAGCACCTGCGACAGGGTGAAAACCCCCAAACCAGGGTGAATGCGCCCAAACCAGGGTGAACACACTCAGAGGAGGGCGCAAGCACCCAGGAAAAGGGTGAAAGCACCCAAAACGGAGGGAAGGCAGCCAAAACAAGGTGAAAAAACACCCCAAAGCGGCACCAAAGCACCCAGAACAGGGTGAAAGCACCCAAACCAGGCTGAGCACACCCAAAGCGGGGTGAAAACACCCCAAAACCGGGACTACAGCACCCAAAACGGGGGGGGGGGGGAACACCCTCCCGAAAAAGGCAAAAACACCCCAGAAACGGGCAAAAAAGCACCCAAAAATCGGGGCGACTGCACCCGCCGCCAGCACCCAAAGCCCGACTGACGCCAAACGCACCCAAAACTGGGTGCAGCCCCTCCCCCCCCCCCCGGCACCACCCGTGTGGGCACAAATTTGGGGTGGAATCACCCTAATTAGGGTGAAAAAATGCAGCCGGAGCCATTTGGGCCCAAAAAGGGGCTCGGAGAAGCCCCCACCGTTGGCACACGCGTGTTGGGGCGTGTTGGGGGGTGCTGTAGCACGTTCTGGGGTGTTTCAGTGTGTTGTGGCACGTTGTGGTGTGTGTTGCGGTGTGTTGTAGCGTGTTGCGGTGTGTTGTAGCGTGTTGCAGTGTGGTGGGGTGTGTTGTAGCATGTTGTGGCATGTTGTGGTGTGTTGCAGCGTGTTGCGGTGTGTTGCAGTGTGTTGTGGCGTGTTGTGGTGTGTTGTGTGTTATGGTGTGTTGCGTGTTGCGGTGTGTTGTGGTGTGTGTGTTGCAGTGTGTTGTGGTGTGTGGTGGGGTGTTGCAGCATGTTGTAGCGTGTTGTGACATGCTGTGGCATGTTGTGGTGTGTTGTGGTGTGTTGTGGCGTGTTGCGGCATGTTGTGGCGTGTTGCGGTGTGTTGTAGCATGTTGCAGTGTGTTGTCATGTGTTGTAGTGTATTGCGGTGTGTTGTGGCGTGTTGTGGCATGTTGTGGTGTGTTGTGGCGTATTGCGGCATGTTGTAGCATGTTGTGGCGTGTTGTGGTGTGTTGCAGCGTGTTGTAGTGTATTGCGGCGTGTTGTGGCGTGTTGTGGTGTGTTGCAACGTGTTGTAGTGTATTGCGGCGTGTTGTGGCGTGTTGTGGTGTGTTGCAACGTGTTGTAGTGTATTGCGGCATGTTGTGGCGTGTTGTGGCATGTTGCAGCATGTTGCAGCATGTTGTCGTGTATTGCGGCACGTTGTGGCGTGTTGTGGTGTGGTGCAGCGTGTTGTAGCATGTTGCGACGTGTTGTGGCCTGTTGTGGTGTGTTGTGGCATGTTGTAACGTGTTGTGGCGTGTTGTGGTGTGTTGCAGCGTGTTGCGGCATGTTGCAGCGTGTTGCGGCATGTTGTAGCGTGTTGTGGCGTGTTGTGGTGTGTTGCAGCATGTTGTAGTGTATTGCGGCGTGTTGCGGCGTGTTGCGGCGTGCTGCGGCGTGCACTTACCGGTGCCGGGCTGGGCGCAGACGCTCAGTGCCAGGAGCAGCAGCATGGCGCAGGACGCGGCCCCCATCGCTGCGTCCCGTGGCGGGGCCTCCCCGGACTTTGGCCCCGGGGGCGGGGGACGGTGGCGGGGACACGGGCAGGGGGGGGGGACGGGGACGGGACACACGTGTGTCGTGGCGGCACGCGTGTGCGCTGCGCGGGCGGGGCGGCTCTGCAGCACGGGGGGGGTGTGTGGGGGCTAAGACGGGTCTACACGTGTGTGTGTGTACGTACATGTGTGTACATACGTGCACATGTGTGAGCGCGTGTGCTTGTGCATGGGACGCACACAGATGCGTGTGTGCATGTGTACATACGTGTGCGTGGGGTGTGTGTACATACGTGTGTGTGGGGTGTGTGTACATACGTGTGTGTGGGGTGTGTGTACATACGTGTGTGTGGGGTGTGTGTACATACGTGTTCGTGGGGTGTGTGTACATACGTGTGCGTACCTACGTGCACACGTGTGAGTGCGTGTGCTTGGGCACGGGACGCCCACATACGTGCATGTACATGGGGTGTGTGTGTGCGGGGTGTGTACATACGTGCTCAGTGTGAGCACACGTGCGTGGGCATGGGGTACGTACATTTGTATATGTACATACGTGTGTGCGTGGGGTCTGTGTACATACGTGTGTGTACATACGTGCACACGTGTGAGCGCGTGTTCTTGGGCACGGGACGCATACAGACACGTGTGTGCATATGTGTACATACATGTGTGGGGGGTGTGTGTATACATACACGTGTGTGGGGGGTGTGTGTACATACGTGTGCGTGGGGTGTGTGTACATACATGTGTGTACATACGTGCGCACATGTGAGCGCATGTGCTTGTGCACGGGACGCACACATACGTGTGTGTACATACGTGTGTGCGTGGGGTGTGTATACATGCGTGTGTGTACATATGTGCACACGTGTGAATGCGTGTGCTTGCGCACGGGACACACACACGTGTGTGTACATGTGGTGCGTGTGTACATACATGTGTGCGGGGTGGGCGCCTTGTGTACATACGTGCACACGTGTGATCACACGTGCTTGGGCATGGGGTACGTACTTATGTATATGTACATACGTGTCTGTGTGGGGTGTGTGTACATACCTGTGTGTACATACGTGCACACGTGTGAGCGCGTGTGCTTGGGCACGGGACGCATACAGACACGTGTGTGCATACGTGTGTGCGTGGGGTGTGTGTATACATACACGTGTGTGTGGGGTGTGTGTACATACATGTGCGTGGGGTGCGTGTACATACATGTGTGTACATACATGCACACATGTGAGCGCATGTGCTTGTGCACGGGACGCACACATACGTGTGTGTACATACGTGTGTGCATGGGGGTGCATATACATATGTGTGTGTACATACGTGTGTGTGTGGGGTGTGTATACATGCGTGTGTGTACATATGTGCACACGTGTGAATGCGTGTGCTTGCACACGGGACACACACACGTGTGTGTACATGTGGTGCGTGTGTACATACATGTGTGCGGGGTGCGCGCCTTGTGTACATACGTGCACACGTGTGAGCACAGGTGCTTGGGCATGGGGTACGTACTTATGTATATGTACATACGTGTCTGCGTGGGGTGTGTGTACATACCTGTGTGTACATACGTGCACACGTGTGAGCGCGTGTACTTGGGCACGGGACGCACACAGACGCGTGTGTGCATACGTGTGCATGGGGTGTGTGTATACATACATGTGTGTGGGGGTGTGTGTACATACGTGTGTGTACATACGTGCACACGTGTGAGTGCATGTGTTTGTGCACGGGACGCACACAGACACGTGTGTGCATACGTGTGCATGGGGTGTGTGTATACATACATGTATGTGCGTGGGGTGTGTATACATACGTGTGTGTACATACGTGCACACGTGTGAGCCCGTGTGCTTGGGCACGGGACGCACACATACGCATGTTTGCATACGTGTGTGTGTGGGGTGTGTATACATACAGGTGTGTACATACGTGCACACGTGTGAGTGCGTGTGCTTCTGCACGGGACGCCCACATATGTACATGCGTGCGTGCATACACGCGTGTGCATGTGCATACATGCCTCTGTGTGCACTCAAGGGGTGTGTGTGCGCGTGTGCACGCTCGTGCACGTGACCACCTACACGCACGCACGCACGCTTGTGCAAGGGGTGCATAGGCACACGCGTGTGCGTGCGTGCGCGCCTGCACATGTGGGTGCGTGGGGAGTGCGTACTGACCTGCGTGCGCGTGTGCGTGGCGGGTGTGCGCACACACGTGTGGCGCACACGGGGTCTGCGTGTACGCGTGTGCGTGTATCGCGTGTGCGCGTGTGTGGGGGGGGTGCGCACACGTGGCGCGCGTGTGCGTGGGGCTGCGCGCAGGGGGCGGGCGGGCGTTCTGACATGTGTGCACACGCGTGTGCGCCCGTGTGCGCTGGCCTGCGTGTGCGTGTGCAGGCGGGTGGGGGGGGTGTGTGCGCACGCCACCAGGACACGCATCCGGGCACGAAGCCACCAGGACGCACATGGGGTGACAAAGCCCCTGGGACGCGTGTCAGGGTACAAAGCCACCAAGACACGCATGGGGGGACGATGCCACCAGAACACGTCAGGGGACGATGCCACCGAGATGCACGTGGCAGGAGGGACAAAGGCACCAGGACACATGTCAAGGGGTGACGCCACCAGGAAACACATGAGGGGACAATGCCACCAGGACACACATGGGGGGGACGGGGACAATGCCACCAGGACATGCATGGGGGGACGATGTCACCAGGACACAGGTCAGGGCATGAAGCCACCAGGACACATCAGGGGACGATGCCACCAGCACATGCACGGGGGGACAATGCCACCAGGACACACATGGGGGGGATGGGGACAAAGCCACCAGGACACGCATGGGGGGACGATGTCGCCAGGACACAGGTCATGGCATGAAGCCACCAGGACACGTCAGGGGACGATGCCACCAGGCCACACATGGGGGAACGATGCCACCAGGAAACACACGAGGGGACAATGCCACCAGGACACACATGGGGGAACGATGCCACCAGGACACACATGGTGGGGATGGGGACAAAGCCACCAGGACATGCATGGGGGGACGATGCCACCAGGACACAGGTCAGGGCGTGAAGCCACCAGGACACGTCAGGGGACGATGCCACCAGGCCACACATGGGGGAACGATGCCACCAGGAAACACATGAGGGGACAATGCCACCAGGACACACATGGTGGGGATGGGGACAAAGCCACCAGGACATGCATGGGGCGACGATGCCACCAGGACACGCATGGGGGGGACGATGCCACCAGGACACAGGTCAGGGCGTGAAGCCACCAGGACACGTCAGGGGACGATGCCACCAGGCCACACATGGGGGAACGATGCCACCAAGGCACGCGCCATGACAAAGCCACCAGGATGCGCACGATGACACCCTGCCGTGGGGACACGTGACAGCGCAGTGCCGTGCCCACCCTGCCGCCCGACCTTTGCCCTGTCCCCAGCGAGCGGGTGCCATGGCGGTGGCCTGGGTGCTGGGTCCCCTGGGAGCGGTGGCCCTCGGCACCCTGCTCCTGGCCCTGCTGCTGGGGTGGCTTTGGGACACCGCGGTCACCGTCACCCGCTTCCGGGTCACCTGCCACCAGCTGCGCCGCTTCCCCCGGCCACCATGGCGCAGCTGGCTGCTGGGTCACACCGGCTTGGTGAGGGGACAGCGGGGGGGGGGGACAGGGTGGTGGCACCTGGGGGGTGGCAGGGGCAGGGGGGTGGCAGCTGGTAGGGTGACGGGGACAGGGGGGTGGCACCTGGGGGAACAGTGGGGACGGGGTGGTGGCAGCTGGAGGGGACAGGCGGGACAGGGGGTGGCAGCTGGGGGGGGTGGCACGGACAGGGTGGTGACATCAGGGGGGACAGCAGGGACAGGGTGGTGATGGCTGCGAGGGGGACAGCAGGGATAGGGGTGGGAGACAGTGGGGACAGATTGGTGGCATTGGGAAGGACAGCAGGGACAGGGTGGTGGCAGCTGGGGGGGTGGCAGGGACAGGGTGGTGGCACCTGGGGGGACAGTGGGGACAGGGTGGTGGCACTGTAGGGGACAGTGGGGACAGGGATGGGAGACAGTGGGGACGGGGTGGTGGCAGCTGAAGGGCAGCAGGGACAAGGTGGTGGCACTGGAGAGGACAGTGGGGACAGGGTGGTGGCACAAGAGGGGACAGTGGGGACAGGGTGGTGACAGCTGGGGGGGTGGCAGGGACAGGGTGGTGGCACAAGGGGGGACAGTGGGGACAGGGTGGTGACAGCTGGGGGGGTGGCAGGGACAGGGTGGTGGCACTGTAGGGGACAGTGGGGACAGGGATGGGAGACAGTGGGGACAGGGTGGTGGCACAAGAGGGGACAGTGGGGACAGAGTGGTGGCACCTGGGGGACCAGTGGGGATGGGCTGGTGGCAGCTGTGGGGGTGGCAGGGACAGGGTGGTGGCACTGTAGGGGACAGTGGGGACAGGGTGGTGGCACTTTGGGGGGACACAGTGGGGACAGGGGTGGGAGACAGTGGGGACGGGGTGGTGGCACCTGGGGAGACAGTGGGGACAGGGTGGTGGCAGCTGGGGGGGTGGCAGGGACAAGGTGGTGGCACTGGAGAGGACAGTGGGGACAGGGTGGTGGCACAAGGGGGGACAGTGGGGACAGGGTGGTGACAGCTGGGGGGGTGGCAGGGACAGGGTGGTGGCACAAGGGGGGACAGTGGGGACAGGGTGGTGACAGCTGGGGTGATGGCAGGGACAGGGTGGTGGCACTGGAGGGGACAGTGGGGACAGGGATGGGAGACAGTGGGGACAGGGTGGTGACACTGTAGGGGACAGTGGGGACAGAGTGGTGGCGCCTGGGGGGGACACAGTGGGGACAGGGTGGTGGCAGCTGCGGAGGTGGCAGGGACAGGGTGGTGGCACGTAGGATGGGGAACGGGGTAGTGGCACCTGGGGGGGACGGGGTGGTGACAGCTGTGGGACAGTGGGGACAGGGTGGCGATGCCTGGGGGGGTGACAGGGATAGAGTAGTGGCACCTGGGGGGAGGGGGGAGGATGGCAGTGGGGACGGGGTGCTGGCATTTGGGGGGATGCCAGGGACAGGATGGTGGCACCTGGGGGGTGACGATGGGTACAAGCGGGTGGCACCTGCTGGGGGACAGTGGAGGGACAACGGTGGCACCTGCGAGGGAATGGTAGGGACAGAGCGGTGAAGCCTGGGGGAGGATGTTGGGGACAAGGTGGTGGCACAGGGAGGGGGTGACAGCAGGGTGACGGTGGAGACAGAGTGGTGGCACCTTGAGGGAGGTGACGGCAGGGACACATGCACGGGTGACGGCAGGGACACAGCGCTGGCACATGAGCTCTGGGTGTCTCCAAGACCATACGTGAACCCGAGCTGTGCCCGTCCCCGAGGCTGGCCGCGGGCTGGTGACAAGCACGTCCCTAAGCCTGGCCGTCACCGTGGGGACAAGGGTGTCCCCGAGGCTGTTGCTGAGCCCCGCGGTGTCCCCTGGCACAGGGGAAGAGCACGGAGGAGGGGCTGCAGCAGGTGGACGAGCTGGTGGCGCAGTTCCGGCGTGGCTGCCTGTGGTGGCTCACGCCGTGGCTGCCCGTCCTCCGCCTCTTCCACCCCGACACCCTCCGTCCCATCCTCCTGGCCTCAGGTAGGACACCAGGGCCACCAACCCAGTCCTGAGGGTCCCCAGGGTCACCCAGAGGTGTCACCGTGGCTGGCCCTGGTGACTTGGCCGTGTCCATCACCCGTCCTGTGGTTGGCCACCAACCCAACCCCACGGGCCTTCAGAACCACCCAGAGGTGTCACCAGTGAATGCCCAAATGCCCGTGCCATGGTGGCCACCAACCTGTCCTTGAGGGACCCCATGGCCACCCAAAGGTGTGACCTATGGCCAGCCCAGAGGCCACCCCACAGTGGCCACCAGCCCCTCCCTGAGGGACCCCAGGGTCACCCAGAGGCATCACTGTGGCTGGCCTGGTGACCTGGCCACATCCATCA
This sequence comes from Larus michahellis, assembly GCF_964199755.1. NCBI lineage: Eukaryota > Metazoa > Chordata > Aves > Charadriiformes > Laridae > Larus > Larus michahellis. The sequence continues at coordinate 2,456,450 of NC_133920.1, forward strand.
CCCATCCTGTGGTGGCCACCGGCCTCTCCCTGAGGTTCTCCGGCATCACCCAGAGGTGTCACCTGTGAGTAGCCCAGTGAGTGCCCAAATGCCCATGCCATGGTGGCCACCAACCTGTCCTTGAGGGTCCCCAGGGTCACCCAAAGTGCCACCATGGCTGGCCTGGTGACTTGACCGTGTCCATCACCCGTCCTGTGGTTGGCCACCAACCCAACCCCAAGGCTCTTCAGAACCACCCAGAGGTCACCTTTGGCTGGCCCCATGAGTGCCCAAATGCCACCCCATAGCGGCCACCACCCTCTCCCTGAGGGTCCCCAGGGTCACCCAAACGTGTCACCTGTGGCCAGCCCAAATGCCACCTCGCAGTGGCCACCAACCAGTACTGGAGGAATCCCCAGGGCCACCCAGAGATGTCACCTATGGCTAGCCTGGTGAGTGCCCAAATGCCCATGCCATGGTGGCCACCAACCATCCTCAGGGGAGGATGCCTGGGGCCACCCAACGGTGTCACCATGGCCAGCCTGGTGGTGTGGTTGCACCCCAAACCCCACCCTGGGGTGGTTATGGGTGCAGGTGGGGGGTGCCCTCTCCCTGGGGGACCTGGTGCCACCCTGGCACCCCCCCCACCCCCTCTCCCCTCCTTCGCAGCCTTCATCGCCCCCAAGGACCAGTTCTCCTACGGCTTCCTCAAGCCCTGGCTGGGTGAGTGGGTGCTCGGGGATGGTGGGACGGGGGGGGGCAGCACCCATGGGTGCCCCCCCACGGCTGGAGCCGGGTGTCTCGCCGCAGGGGACGGGCTGCTGCTGAGCCAGGGGCAGAAGTGGGCTCGGCACCGGCGCCTGCTGACACCCGCCTTCCACGGGGACGTCCTCAAGTCCTACGTGGGCATCTTCAACCAGAGCACCCACGTCATGCACGTGAGCACCCGCTGCCCGCACCCCGAGCCCTGTCCTGCACCCGCTGCCTGCGCCCGGACCCCAACCTGCACCCACTGCCTGCACCCTGACCTGCACCCACACCCCAACCTAAACCCAGACCCCCGTCCTGCGCCCAGACCCCAACCTGCACCCACACCCCAACCTGCACCCGGACCCCAACCCAGACCCCGTCCTGCACCCACACCCACACCCCAACCTAAACCCAGACCCCAACCTGCACCCGGACCCCAACCCAGACCCCGTCCTGCACCCACACCCCAACATAAACCCAGACCCCAACCTGCACCCGGACCCCAGCCTGCACCCGGACCCCCGTCCTGCACCCTGACTCCAACCCGCACCCAGACCCCAACCAGAGCACCCAGGTCATGCACGTGAGCACCCGCTGCTCACACCCCGAGCCCTGTCCTGCACCCACTGCCTGCACCCACACCCCAACCTGCACCCACTGCCTGCACCCTGACCTGCACCCACACCCCAACCCAGACCCTGTCCTGCACCCACACCCCAACCTGCATCCAAGACCCCCGTCCTGCGCCCAGACCCCAACCTAAACCCAGACCCCGTCCTGCACCCACACCTCAACCTGCATCCAAGACCCCCGTCCTGCGCCCAGACCCCGACCTGCACCCACTGCCTGCACCCACTGCCTGCACCCACACCCCAACCTGCACCCGGACCCCCCAACCTGCACCCGGGCCCCAACCTGCACCCACTGCCTGCACCCCAACCTGCACCCAGACCCCAACCCGGACCCCGTCCTGCACCCACACCCCAACCTGCACCCAGACCCCAACCCAGACCCCGTCCTGCACCCACACCCCAACCTGCACCCACTGCCCGCACCCAGACCTGCACCCTGTCCTGCACCTGGACCCCAGCCCGCAACCGACCCCTGTCCTGCACCCACTGCCTGCACCCAGACCCCAGCCTGGACCCTGTCTTGCATCCAGACCCCAACCTGCACCCGCTGCCCGCTCCCAGACCCCGACCTCAACCCTGTCCTGTGCACCCACACGCTGTCCTGCACCCAGACCCCAACCTAAACCCGGACCTCAACCCGCACCCGCTGCCTGCCCCCACCCCCTGTCCTGCCCCCAGCCCCCCGGCTGCCCCCAGCCCCTCTCCTGCCTGCAGGCCAAGTGGCGGGCAGCGGCGCGGGCAGCGGCGCAGGCAGGGGCGCAGGCAGGGGCGCAGGCAGCGGGGCGGGCCGTGGGGCTGGAGGTGCTGGAGGAGCTCAGCCTCCTCACCCTCGACACCCTCCAGAAGTGCATCTTCAGCCACGAGAGCCGCTGCCAGGAGTGAGTGTCACCCTGTCCCCTGCTCGGGGTCCCCAGCCTGCTCCCCGTCCCCCCTTCCCCGTGTGCCCCCACAAGGGACACCCCCACCCCCACCCCTACCCCAGCTCTGTCCCCTGCTGGGGTTCCCCCTGGGCTTTGCACCCAGCAGGGTCACCCTGTGTCCCAGCTCTGTCCCCTGATGGCGTTCCCTGTGGGCTTTGCACCCACCAAGGTCCCCACCACCCCAACACTGTGTCCCCTTTTGTCCCCTCACCCCAAGTCTGCGCCTTCTGGGGTCCTCCCTGGGCTTTGCACCCATCAGGGTCTCACCTTGTCCCAGCTCTGTCCCCTGCCGGATCCCCCCAACTGGGGTCCCCTCTTGCCCTGGCTCTGTCCCCCACTGAGGTCCCCCCTACCCTGGCTTGGTCCCCAGCTGGGGTCCCCTTCCCTGGCTTGGTCCCCAGCTGGGGTCCCCTGGGCTTTGCACCCGTCAAGGTGCCCACCATCCCAGCACCGTCCCCCTTTGGGTCCCCCCACTCAAAGTCTGTCCTCCCCCTTATTCCAGCTTTGCCCCACATGTCCTCACGGGCAAGGGTCCTGCTGCCACCCCATGTCCCCCTTGAAGCTCACCATGGCCAGTGGGATGGCCGCCTGCGGGGTGGCCGTCCCCAGTTGTCCCCGGTGCCCCACAGGCAGCCCAGCGAGTACATCAAGGCCATCCTGGAGCTGAGCACCTTGGTGGTGAGACGCCACCACCGCCTGCTCCATCACCCAACGTGGCTCTACCGCCTCTCGGCTGATGGGCGCCGCTTTGCCCGAGCCTGTGCCACCGTGCACAGCTTCACCGCCACCGTGGTGCAGCGCCGGCGCCAGGCCCTTGACCGCCTTGGCCACCAAGCCTGGCTGGAGAGCCATAAGGGACAAAGGATGGACTTCATTGACCTTCTCCTGCTCGCAAAGGTAGCGTTGGGGTGAGATGGTGTGGCCATGGGGAGGGTTGGCCGTAGGGTGGTGGCCATAACAGCATGGTGGTGGCCAAGGGATGGTGGTGGCCATGGGAAAGGTTGGCCATAGGGTGGTGGCCATAACAGCATGGTGGTGGCCAAGGGATGGTGGTGGCCATGGGACAGGTTGGCCATAGGGTGGTGGCCATAGCAGCATGGTAGTGGCCAAGGGGATGGTGGTATCCATCGCATCATGGTGGTGGCCAAGGGGGTGGTGGTGGCCATGGGAAAGGTAGGCCATAGGGTGGTGGCCATAGTGGCATGGTGGTGGCCAAGGGGATGGTGGTAGCCATAGGAGCATGGTGGTGGCCATGGGGAGGGTTGGCCATAGGGTGGTGGCCCCAGAGGGTCCCTTGGCTGCCACGCTCACCCTTGCAGGACGAGGACGGCAACACCCTGTCGGATGAGGACATCTCGGCCGAGGCTGACACCTTCATGTTTGAGGGTGAGGGCGAGCCACCGGGTGTCATTGGAGGGGGGAACACACATGTCCCCTCAGTCACCCCTTGTCCCTCGCAGGTCATGACACGACGGCCAGCGGCTTGGCATGGCTGCTCTACAACCTGGCCCGTCACCCCCACTACCAGGACCGGTGCCGCCAGGAGGTCCGTGAGCTCCTCAAGGGCAGGGACGTGGAGGAGATCGAATGGTGAGAGGTCCCCGGTGTCACCCCCTGGCCACCCGGCTTGGGGACCCCGGTGCCACCATCCCTCATCCCTAGGGAGGACCTGTCCCACCTGCCCTTCACCACCATGTGCATCAAGGAGAGTCTCCGCCTGCATCCCCCCGTCACTGCCGTGTCCCGGCGCTGCACCGAGGACATCGCCATGCGTGACGGACGCGTCATCCCCAAGGGTACGGCTCACTCGGGGTGCAAAGTGTCCTCAATGTCACCATCCCTCCTTGTCCCCTGTCCATAAGGTGGCCATTTCCATCCCACCAGGGATCATCTGCCTGTTGAGCATCTATGGGACCCACCACAACCCGGACATCTGGCCTGAGCACCAGGTAGAGCCACCTGGCCTTGGTGGCACCCACCCTGACATGACCGTGGGGCAGCAGTATGTCACCATGGGCAGGGACAACCATGTCACCATGGCACGATGGTGTCCGTGTCACTCCAGGTCTTCAACCCCCTGAGGTTCAGCCCGGAGAACAGCCAGGGACGGTCCCCGTTGGCCTTCATCCCCTTCTCTGCTGGTCCCAGGTAAGCCATGGTGTCCCCACATGTCACCCCCCAGCCTGGTTGGGTTCAAGGTGGGGTGGTTGTCCCCCAGCCGTGACATTTGGGCATCATGGGGGCCAACGCCATCCCCACATTTCGAGGAGGTTCCACCCTCTGCTCCACCACCCAGATGGTGGGGGGGGTGGTGTCTGCTGTCCCCTGTGGAGGTGACAGAGCGGGACGTGGTGGCAGGAACTGCATCGGGCAGAGCTTCGCCATGGCCGAGATGAAGGTGGTGGCAGCGTTGACGGTGGCGCGCTTCGCCATCCGGCTGGACACGGAGCGGCCACCGCGCCGCAAGCCCGAGCTGATCCTCCGCGCCGAGGACGGGCTCTGGCTGCTGCTGGAGCCACTGCCAGAGGTGGCCTGAGGGACACGGGGACACAGGGGACACCAGGGACACCCCATGTGGTGGATGCGCCACCCAAGGGAGGAGCAGTGAATAAATGGTGGCACGGAGGGGACGGTGTCGTGGTGGTGTGGTGGGGGACAGGGTGGTGGGGATGTGTCCTCCTTGATCACGTGCCACCTCATGGCATGGACACGTCCCTCCATGGCACACGTCACCATCCATGGACGTGTGTCCCCGGACCACATGTCACTGTCCTGCTCTGGACACATCCCCCCATGCCACATGCCACCATCCACGGACACGTCCCCCTGGGCCACATGTCACCAACCTGATGTGGACACATCCCCCCATGCCACAAGTTGCCACCCATGGACATGTTCTCCTGGGCCATAGGTCACCATTTTGGCATGGACACGTCCCTCCATGCCACGTGTCACCACCTATGGACACGTCCCCTTGGGCCATGTGTCACCAATCTGATGTGGACATGTCCCCCCCAAGCCACATATCACCATCCACGGACATGTCCCTTGCGCCACATGTCACCGTCCTGCCATGGACATGTCCCCCCATGCCACATGTCACCGTCCTGCCATGGACACGGCCCTCCGTGCTACCTGTCACCGTCCATGGACTTGTCCCCCTGGGCTGCATGTCACCAACCTGGTGTGGACACATCTGCCCATGCCACATGTCATCACCCATGGACATGTCCCCTGGGCCATGTGTCACTATCCTGCCATGGACATGTCCCTCTATGCCACACGTCACCATCCATGGACGTGTCCCCCTGGGCCACATGTCACCAACCTGGTGTGGACACATCCCTCCATGCCACATGCCGCCACCCATGGACCTGTCCCTTGGGCCACAGGTCACCATCCATGGACGTGTCCCCTCCATGCCACATGTCCCCGTCCTGGCAGGGGAGGGGGGAGCGACAGCGCCGGGTGGGCGTGGCCACGGCCGCCCAATGGGCGTGGCCAACGACTTATGGGCGTGGAAATGGGCGTGGCTACGGCCAAGCCCCGGGGGGGGGCGGGAAAGGCGGTGCCTTCCGGTCACGTGAGGCGGGCGGCTGAAGCCGCGCTGGGGCGGCGCGATGGCGGCTCCCTCCGGTAAGCGGTAACCGGGGACCGGGTTGAGGGGGCAGCGGGGACACCGGGGGACGCCGCCCTCCCCGGCGCGGCGTCCCCCCCCCCCGTACCCGACCGTTTAACGGCCGTTTTCCCCTCAGAAACGGAGCGGCTGCTAGGCCGCGGCCCCGGGTACGGCACGACGGAGTCTCCGGCAGCGGCGGAGGAAGAAGAGCTGCGCCGCCGCCTCAAGTATTTTTTCATGAGCCCTTGCGATAAATACCGGGCCCGGGGACGGCGGCCCGTTAAATTGGGGCTGCAGCTGGCCAAGATCCTCCTTGTCACCGTGCAGGTGCGGGGACAGCGGGGAGGGAGGGCACCGGGACACCGGGGAGAGGTGGCCGTGGGGCATGGGTGGTTTGGGGAACGGGGACACCCGGGAGAGAGGGACTGAGGGGGGGTCTGGGACGTGGGGACACCGGGGAGGGGTGGTCTGGGACACGGGGACACCAGAGAGGGGAGGGGGAACTAGGACACGGAGGGGGGGTGGCCCTGGGACGTGGAGCCACCAGAGAGTGGTGGCCAGGGACATGGGGACACTGGAGAGGAGGCCTGGGACACCAGGGAGAGGGGGCCGTGGGGCATGGGTGGCCCTGGGGACCGGGGACATTAGGGAGAGAGGGACTGAGGGGGGTCTGGGACATGGGGACATTGGGGAGGGCGTCCAGGACACCGGGGAGGGGGGTGGCCTGGGACATGGGGATACCACAGAGGGGAGGGGGCACTAGGACACTGAGGAGGGGGTGGCCCTGGGACATGGGGACACTGGGGGGGGGGGCTCTGGGACATGGGGACACCAGAGAGTGGTGGCCAGGGACATGGGGACACTGAGGCAGGGTGGCCTAGGACATGGGGACACCAGAGAGGAGGTCTGGGATACTGGGGAGAGATGGCCTTGGGACATGGGGACACCAGGGAGAGAGGGACTGGGGAGGGCTGTGACAGGAGGACAGTTGGCTGGGGGGTCTTGTGACATGGGGACACTGGGAAGGGGACACGGGGACACTGGGGAGGGGTGGCTTTGGAGCATGGGTGGCCCTGGGACATGGGGACAGTGGGGAGGGGTGGCCCTGGGAAATGGGGACACTGAGGCGCTCTGGTCTAGGACATGGGGACACCAGAGGCAGGGGTTCAAGGCACCAGGGAGGGGTGGCCCTGGGACATGGGGACACCAGGGAGTGGGTGTGGATGCTGGGGAGGTGGTCCCCTGGGACATGGGGACAGCAGGGTGGCACTGAGGGGCAATGGGCAGGTGGACACCGGGGTATGGGGAGTTGGGGGGGGGTGACAATGACACAGGCACTCTTGGGGGGATGGCGAGCGTAGGAGGTGACTTCTAAGGTGCATGCTGGGCATGGGGACAGAGGAGGGGACATGCTTCGTGAGGCCTGGGGACAACGTGGGGAGCGCTGGGGGCTTGGCAGGGGAGACTTGAGTATTTGGGGACGCTTGGTGGGGGTGCTTGGGGACAGTTGGGGACTCAGGAGAAGGTCCCCTGGGGATGCGTGGTGTCTGTTGTGGTTACCCTGGTGGCACGTCCCTGGGGACCGGGTGCCACACACCGGGGTGTCTCAGGCAGTCAGTGATGCCAGGGTGCCCCAAAAAAGGGAGGGGGCAGAAAGGACACACCCCCTCTCCTCAGGGTGTCACCCTCAGGGTGTCACTGGCTCCCAGACGGGTGCCAGGCTCCGTCCTGGGGCAGAAAATCCCCCGGGAGCCACCCGGCTTCGGTCGCGAGGCACAAAGGAAACAGCTGGCATGTGACATCCCCTTCCCCACGAGGACAATGGGGACACGGGGGCCTCGTGCCTCGTCTCCCCCCCCCTTCCCTTTTCTGCCTGCTCAGCGCAGCCCGGCTGCCTGCACCCTGCCCCGCGCCCCGCCGTTGTCCTGGGTGCTTTGTCCCCGAGGCTTTGAGCGGTGTCACCCAGAGCCACCCTGCTAACGAGCAGTACACTAACGAGCGGCACCTTGTGTTAATAAACACAAGCTAATTACCGGCACGGGGAGGGGTTAGAGCACCCCGGCGGGGAAAATGCTGACGAGGAAGATCAGGGTCCACTCTGCTGGCGTGTTCCCAGGGTGTTTGGTGGCACTGGGGGGGGACACAATGCATGTGTGTCCCCAAGGAGATCGTCCTCCCTGACATGTGGTGGGACACACACGTGTCCCCAGGGAGATCGTCCTCCCTGACATGTGGTGGGACACACACGTGTCCCCAGGGAGATCGTCCTCCCCCACGTGTGGTGGGACACACGCGCGTCCCCAGGGAGATCGTCCTCCCCCACGTGTGGTGGGACACACGCGTGTCCCCAGGGAGATCGTCCTCCCCCACGTGTGGTGGGACACACGCGTGTCCCCAGGGAGATCGTCCTCCCCCACGTGTGGTGGGACACACGCGTGTCCCCAGGGAGATCGTCCTCCCCCACGTGTGGTGGGACACACGCGTGTCCCCAGGGAGATCGTCCTCCCCCACGTGTGGTGGGACACACGCGTGTCCCCAGGGAGATCGTCCTCCCCCACGTGTGGTGGGACACACGCGCGTCCCCAGGGAGATCGTCCTCCCCCACGTGTGGTGGGACACACGCGTGTCCCCAGGGAGATCGTCCTCCCCCACGTGTGGTGGGACACACGCGTGTCCCCAGGGAGATCGTCCTCCCCCACGTGTGGTGGGACACACGCGTGTCCCCAGGGAGATCGTCCTCCCCCACGTGTGGTGGGACACGTCCGTGTCCCCAGGGAGATCGTCCTCCCCCACGTGTGGTGGGACACGTCCGTGTCCCCAGGGAGATCGTCCTCCCCCCCGTGTGGTGGGACACACGCGCGTCCCCAGGGAGATCGTCCTCCCCCACGTGTGGTGGGACACGTCCGTGTCCCCAGGGAGATCGTCCTCCCCCACGTGTGGTGGGACACGTCCGTGTCCCCAGGGAGATCGTCCTCCCCCACGTGTGGTGGGACACGTCCGTGTCCCCAGGGAGATCGTCCCCCCCACGTGTGGTGGGACACACGCGTGTCCCCAGGGAGATCGTCCTCCCCCACGTGTGGTGGGACACACGCGTGTCCCCAGGGAGATCGTCCTCCCCCACGTGTGGTGGGACACACGCGTGTCCCCAGGGAGATGGTCCTCCCCCACGTGTGGTGGGACACACGCGCGTCCCCAGGGAGATCGTCCTCCCCCACGTGTGGTGGGACACACGCGCGTCCCCAGGGAGATCGTCCTCCCCCACGTGTGGTGGGACACACGCGCGTCCCCAGGGAGATCGTCCTCCCCCACGTGTGGTGGGACACGTCCGTGTCCCCAGGGAGATCGTCCTCCCCCACGTGTGGTGGGACACGTCCGTGTCCCCAGGGAGATCGTCCTCCCCCACGTGTGGTGGGACACGTCCGTGTCCCCAGGGAGATCGTCCTCCCCCACGTGTGGTGGGACACGTCCGTGTCCCCAGGGAGATCGTCCTCCCCCACGTGTGGTGGGACACGTCCGTGTCCCCAGGGAGATCGTCCTCCCCCACGTGTGGTGGGACACGTCCGTGTCCCCAGGGAGATCGTCCTCCCCCACGTGTGGTGGGACACGTCCGTGTCCCCAGGGAGATCGTCCTCCCCCACGTGTGGTGGGACACGTCCGTGTCCCCAGGGAGATCGTCCTCCCCCACGTGTGGTGGGACACACGCGTGTCCCCAGGGAGATCGTCCTCCCCCACGTGTGGTGGGACACACGCGTGTCCCCAGGGAGATCGTCCTCCCCCACGTGTGGTGGGACACACGCGTGTCCCCAGGGAGATTGTCCTCCCTCCATCTGCAGTGGGAGAGCTTTGTTGCAGGAAAACAGGCAGCTTCAGAGGTTTTGGGGCAACCGGGTGGAGATGGGGACAACCTCAGGGACGTGCTAGCTGGCCCTTGTCTTCTTGGGGCCACCCAAGTGATGGCGTTCTGCCTCCTGCAGCCAGTTTTGGGGCAAAGGACTGCGTTTTGGGCCGTGGCATTTAATCGTGGTCTCTTTTGTCCCTCAGCTCATCCTCTTTGGGCTCAGCAACCAGATGGTGGTGACGTTCAAGGAGGAGAACACCATCGCCTTCAAGCACCTCTTCCTCAAGGACTACGTGGATGGCGCTGACGACTCCTACGCCGTCTACACGCAGCGCAGCCTCTACGACCGCATGTTTTATGCCGTGGAGAAGGTGAGATCCGCAGGTGGAGGGGGACACACGGATGTGCCTTGGGGACGCGGAGGTGACTTGAGGCCACGTCCAGCATCTGAGGGCATCTCCTTCTCCAGTATTTGGCCATTCCCAACGAGACCATCGGCCGCTATGCCTATGTGCGGGGGGAGAGCGGAGGGAACCGGTCGGCCCTCATGCTGTGCCAGCAGTACTACCGTAAAGGACGCATCGATCCGGCCAACGACACCTTCAACATTGACCCCAAGATTGTCACAGGTGGGATTTGGGGACCTTGGGGCTGAGGATTCCTTGTCCCGCAGCCACCGCTGGGTCCTGGGGTGGGTTGTTTTGGTTTTTTTTTTTTTTTTTCCTCCTTATCCTGGCCTTGAGAAGGTCCAAGGGGTTTTGTGGGACTTCGGGCTTCCCTGAAGGTGCTTCTCCCTCCCTGCAGACTGTCTGGGAGTGGACCCTGAGGACCCACAACTTCTTCCCCCCGAGCTGGACCGCAGCTACAAGAACTTCACCCTCAAATTTCACAAGTAATTACCCAATCCTTACCCGTAATCCCAACATCTGGGTGCTGGGGACCTCCCCTCGGCGCAGGGTACGGGCAAGGGTGGAGCGAGGACCCCAAGGTGGGGACGTCCTTGCTGCCGGGATGGAAAAGCCCCCGTTGGGTTTTCAAAACCTCTCGTGGGATTGGAAAAAAATCCACCGTTGTGCTGAGGGAGATGTGAAACCGAGGAGGTTGCGCAACGAAGCAGCTGCTTTCCGGCCCCGAGGTGCCGCAGATGTCCTGCAACACCCGCCTTCGGGGGTTGTTTTCCCCTCCCCAAAACCCTGCGCTGGCTTTTGGCAGCGTTTCGGTGGCCCGTGGCCAAGCCCTGCAGTTGGTTGCCAGGCAGAGGGACGTCGGCGTTGCTGACACCCAGAGATTCGGTATCGTTGGCGGCACCGTTTCTTCCAGCCTCCCCCTTGAAGCAGAATTCACCGACGCTGGGGCAGGTTGGGTGGGATTTGCTCCTCTAAAGCTGGAGACACCCTTTCCTGGGGCTGGCCGCACCCCCCAAAGGATGGTGTTTCCCCCCCCCCCTCCCCGTGTTGGTTGGTTGACTCTCGGCGCCACGTTTTGGGGCTTTGGGCGGGTTCGAAGTGGGCTGAGACACCCTGGAAAAGCCCCAGGAGGAGGATTAACGAATGTCCCGTCCCTCAGACTCATTAACGTCACCATCCAGTTCCAGCTGAAAGCCATCAACATCCAAACCATCATCAACAATGAGATCCCCGACTGCTACACCTTCACCATCACCGTGAGTGCTCCCCGCCTCCGGGGGGGTGACGGTGACCCTCGTGGGGACGTAGGGACCGGGTTTTGTGGGCGGTAACCGTCCCCCTTCTCCCCAGATCACCTTCGACAACAAGGCGCACAGCGGCCGGGTGAAAATCCGCCTGGACAACCGGGCCGACATCAAGGAGTGCAAGGATCCCAGCGTCTTCGGCCGAGGTAGGAGCCACGGGGACGTGACGAAGGTGGCGTTTGTCCCCAGTGGGTGCCAAAGGGCTGCGTGTGGGGTGGCTCTGAGTGCTCGGGGGTGGCTGTCCTGCTCATGAAGAAGAGCCCCCATGCATCTTGCAGGTGACAACTCCTTCCGGCTCTTCTTTGATGTCGTCGTCATCCTCGTCTGCTCGCTCTCCTTCATCCTCTGCGCTCGCTCCATCATCCGGGGCTTGATGCTGCAGCACGTGAGTGATGGGGCGGCGAGATGTAACCGGTGGGGACAGAGATGTCACCAGGACGTTGTTACTGGCTTTCAGAGGAAGCCCTTTCCCCGCGGAGATGCTCAGTCAAAGCCGTGGGTGCTTCAAGATGGGTGAAACTCTCCAGACGGTGGGTAAAGGACCCCATTTTTCTTCCCCCCCCACAGGAGTTCAGCCGGTTTTTCTGGCGCCGTTACAACCAGAGCGTGTGTCTGTCGGATCGCATGGAGTTCCTCAACGGCTGGTACATCCTCCTGGTGATCAGCGACGTCCTCACCGTGCTGGGAACCATCATGAAGATTGGCATCGAGTCCAAGGTCCGGGATGCTGGGGGGGGGTTTTGCATGTCCTGGTGTGCTGGCGCGGGTGTCCCCGTGCTCTGGGGAAGGGGACGTTTCCGTGTGGCGGGAGGCCAGCTGCACAAGGGCCACCCCTGCACGCTGGCAATGCCTTGTCTGCCCCGGTGAAGCTGTCCGGGATGCCATCAGAGCCCCGACGGTGGGTTTGGGGACAGACATCGCTCCCGAGGGGCTCGCAGAGGGGTCCTGGCCCGAGCGGGACCCCAGAGCCCTTTGGGACAGGGCGATGGCAACAAAGGGCTAGGCCGGGTCCTGTCTGCCTGCTGCGTGTGGCTTGCGGCACCAGGATTTCACTCGCCGCGAGCTTGTGGCCAATGCAGAGGGTTGTTATGGCTTTGGGGGCGGCGTTGGGGACTTTGGGGACAGCATTGGCCGCGCCTCAGGCCTGTGACACCGTTGTCCTTGCAGAACTTCGCCAGCTACGACGTCTGCAGCATCCTCCTGGGCACCTCCACGCTGCTGGTCTGGGTCGGGGTCATCCGCTACCTCACCTTCTTCCAGAAGTACAATGTGAGTGACACCGGGGAGGTGACCTGGGTGCCGAGGGGACAATTTCTGGGACCGGGAATGGCCGTGCCGCGCCTGGGCAGGCTTGGGCTTGTCCTACAGCTGCTGCGTGTCCCCAGGGTCCCGCTGGAGACCTCGGGGTGTCATGGGGTGCTTTTGGGTCACCTCCTGGTGGCACCCTCGGTTGAAGCCGGGGGTTGATCCCGCCTGATCTTCCTCCACCAGATCCTCATCGTTACCCTACGGGTGGCCCTTCCCAACGTCATCCGCTTCTGCTGCTGCGTGGCCGTCATCTACCTGGGCTACTGCTTCTGCGGCTGGATCGTGTTGGGCCCGTACCACGTCAAGGTGCTGCTCCGCTGGGGGTCGATGGTTGGGATGGGTTTCACCCACCTCCGGGCCATTCCCTGCCCAGATTTGGGAGGAGACGGGTGTGAGGTTGGTCCCCGTTTTGGCAGCGTGGGTTAGATTCGGCGCCAGTCTTGGCCGTAGCCTCTCCCCTCATGACACAACGGCATCACGGTGGCGCGTAGGGTGTTGAGGAGCGTTTGCTCCCTGCTTGGGAGCTCCCAGCCCGGTGGTGGAGGAGGTGACGCGGTGGCTTGGGCCACCTACCAGCCCTTTGTCACCTCCCATCCCAGTTCCGCTCCCTTTCCATGGTATCCGAGTGCCTCTTCTCCCTCATCAACGGGGACGATATGTTCGTCACCTTCGCCGAGATGCAGCAGAACAGCTATTTGGTCTGGCTCTTCAGCCAGATCTACCTCTACACCTTCATCAGCCTCTTCATCTACATGGTCCTCAGCCTCTTCATCGCCCTCATCACCGGCTCCTACGAAACCATTAAGGTGGGGCTGTGGATACTGGTGGTTTCGCGGGGAGGATTCCGCCCCCCGCCATCCGAAGGACTTCACCTTCCCCCTTCTCTTCTCCCCGCAGCACCAGTGCGAGGGTGAAACGCCCGTTTCCCAGCTCCACGCTTACATCGCCCAGTGCAAGGACAGCCCCAAATCGGGCAAGTACCGTCGCGACAGCGCCTCGTCCTGCTCTGTCTTCTGCTGCTGCGAGCGGTGAGTGGCCAGTGCCGGTACTGGGGGGGACACCGCGGGAAGGGCTCCTGGCTTACTGGGAGGGCTCCGGGCTGGCGGATGGGGGCCAGGGACACTCTGCGACCCCCACCCCGTTATCTACCCCACTCCCTCCTGTGTGCCGGGAGAGGAGGATTTATGCTGTTTTCGCTCCTTGGACGTGGTCCATCCCGCGGGGATCGGCGTTTCCAGCCCCTCTTCATGCCCATGAGACTCTTGCCGCCCCCCAAAATGACTCCGTGCCTGTGGGGAGCCTCCAAAATGGTCTGTGGGCTCCCTGTGTGTCCGCCCCTGCCTCATAGCTCCCCGCTTGTTTCTGGGGTGTGAGGGGTCTCCTTGGCCCCGTGCCTGGGTCTCGTTCGCAAAATCGAAGCCGTCTTACCCAAATCCCTCGGATTTCCCCCCGTTACCGCCGCCGCTGTCTCCCTGCAGGGCTCCGCTGCAGGACAACGCGCTGCTGGTGAACTGATCCCCTCGACGCGGACCCCCGGGGCCGTAAGGATCTCGTGCTCCCCCTGAGCGCTTTTAATTTATTTTAATCATCTGCTTTTACTGGCTCGGGGCCCCCAAGGAGTGAGGAGAGACGGCGACAGTGTCCCCTGCACCTGGGGGACACTCGAGGGACGCTGGTGGCCCCGTTATTTTTCTTGAAGGACTTTGGCCGGGCTGTTCCCCGTCCTGGAACTGGAGCTGGGCAGCCCCTCAGGGGCTCAGTGTGGAACCCTGGGATGCAATTTTGGGGACAACCTGGACCCTGTGACACCTTGGATGAGTTTTTGGGGACAACCTTGAGCCCTGTGGCCCCTCGGATGTGTTTTGGGGACAACCTGGAGTCCTGCGACCCCCTTGGACGTGTTTTTGGGGCCAAACTGGAGCCCTGTGAACCAATGGCTGCATCAGGGACTTGTCCCCAAGCCCTGCTGTCCCCTGGCAGTGTCAGGGAAGTGCCTGGGGCTTTGTCCCCAAGCCGAGCAGCCCCTTTGCCACACTGGGGACTTGTCCCTGCCCTTGTCCCCAAGCCCAGCTGCCCTGGGGTACCCTCAGGGCCTTGTCCCCAAGCCCTGCAACCATTCTGGGGGGACGCTTCTGGGCACAAAGGGCCGCAGCAGCTTCCCTTGACCCCCCCAGACACCTTTGTCCCGCTCTGGCTGGGCCCTGGGCAGTGGGGTAAGAGCGAGACATGTCCCTTGTCCCTGTCCCTGAGGGCCGGCGTCACCCCCCCGAGCTGTTTACGCGCAGCAGGACGGGTCAAGGGCATGTTTTGTAACAGGAGGAGCAGCTGGTCCCGGCTGGAGCGGGGCCAGCATCCGCTCGCACCAGGCACCGCCGCCTTCGCCTGCCTTCCCCTGCCTTCCCCGCACCCAAAAAAGCTCGATTTCATCCCCCCAAAAGCTCCATTTCACCCCAAAACAGAGGCCCCACGGCGCTACGGGTTCTTGGCGCTGCTCTAAATGTCTCTCTCATTCATGGACTGAGTTGTGGCTGGTCTCAGCCCAGGGAGGTGTTGCTCGCCCTGGGGCTTGGCGTCGGGGGCGGGGGACACACGTGCCCCATGTGGGGACATGGTAGGCGCCCCCCCCCGGGGTGGGAGAATAAAGCGTCCTGGGAGAAGAGTGGGGCTGTGCTGCTCCGCGACCCCCTGCGCCGTGGGGAGGGAGGGGACGTGCCAGCACCCTGGGGTGCCCGTGGGGGGACAACGGCGGTAGTGGGTGCCCACGGGGGACAGGGCTGGGGGTGGGTGCCACCACCCCGAGGCGTCCATGGGGACAGGGGTGGTTGTGGGTGCTGTCACCCTGGGGGGGCCACCGGGCTGGCAGTGGGTGCCATCACCCTGGGGTGCCCACAGGGGGACAAGGGGGGCCATGGGTGCCACCACCCTGTGGTGGCCATGAGGTGACAAGGGGCAGTTGGGTTGTGGGTGCTGTCACCCTGGGGTGTCCATGGGGGGACAAGGGTGGCAGTAGATGCCACCACCGCGGGGTGCCCATGGCGGGGACAGGGCTGGTGTTGAGGCCATGGGTGCCGTCACCCCGGGGTGCCCTGGGCCTGGCGGTGGGGTGGTGTGTGCCAGCACCCTGGGGTGCCCGTGGCGGGACAAGGGTGGCAGCGGGTGCCACACTGGAGTGCCCGTGGTGGGGACAAGGGTGGCAGGGGGTGCCACCACCCATGGGGACAGGGCTGGGGGGTGGGTGCCACCGTCCCAGGGTGTCCATGGTGGGGGGACAGGGCCGGCGGTGTGCCCATGGGTGCTGTCACCCCGGGGTGCCCATGGGGGGGACAGGAGTGGCCGTGGGTGCTGTCACCCATGGGGGGGTGGGGGGGTGGGGGGGGGCATAGGCCTTCCCCTGCCACTCCCAAGATGGCGCCGGAGCGCACACCCACCCTCCCGCGCCGTCGCCCCGTGATGACATCACCCTAACGCTCCCCCTCGGCGCGCCACACCCGAGATGGCGCCCGCCCTCCTCGGCCTCCCCCTGCGGCCTTCCCCCCGCTGACCTTCCCAACATGGCGGCACCGCCGGGACGCAGTCCCCGTTCCCCCGCCTCGGTGACGTCACGGCGAGGGGCGGGGCGCCCTTAAACGGACCATGACCCCGCGGGCGCCGCCGCCGGGGCCGGGGCCGGGGCCGGAGCGGGGCGCGGGGCGGCGATCGGCGGCTCGTGAGTGCGGGGGGGGGATGTCGGGGGTTGGGGGGCCATTTCCGGCCGGGGGGGGGCAGTTGGGGCTTGGCGGGGGGGCTGGGGGGGGCAGAGCCCCTCTGCGAGGCGGTTAAGGGGGGGCAATAACCCTCGGGGGGGGGGGGCCAGTAAGAGCATGGGGAGGGGTAATTAATACCCGGGGGCGGGGGGGGGGCTATTAGTCCATGGCGGCACGATAGCGCTTGGTGGGGGGGCAATTTATTTGGGGGAGGGGGAGTAATGCTGGGGGGGGGGGGGCAATACCGCCTGGGAGGGCAATAATGTCTGGGGGGGCTGTTAGCCTCTGGGGGGGCAATATCTCCTTGGTGGGGGGGGGTGAGATTAGCTTGGGGAGGGGGCAATAATGCCGGGGAGGGGGGCTATTAGGCGGGGGTGGGGGACAAGATTAGCTTGGGGAGGGGGCAATAATGCCTGGGGGGGGGCGATTAGGCGAGGTGGGGGGGGCAATACCTCCTGCAGGGGGTAATAATGCCGGGGCGGGGGGGGGGGGGGGGCTATTAGACCGCGGGGGGGGGGGAATTTCAGTGGGGGCGGGGCAATATTAGCCTGGGGGGGGGCAATAACACCTTGCAGGGGGTGGCAGCAGCCCCCCCTTCCCCCTCCCAAATTACCGGGGGGGTTGTAATAATGCCTGCGAGGGGCCAAATAGCCCATGGGGGGGGGCAATACCTCCTGGGGAGGGGGGGGCTTGGGGGGGCAGCATCAGCCCCCCAGTTACTGGGGGGAGGGGCAATATTAGCCAGGGGAGGAGGGATCACTGGTTTGGGGGGGACAGTTCAGGCTTTTTTGGGGGGGGGGATAGAACCACTCTGGGGGGCATTTTTGGGGGGGCAGTAACCGTCGAGGGGGGAGGGGGGAGCAATAGTCCAAGGGGGGGCAATAAGAGCCTGGGGAGGGGGCAATAATGCCTCTGGGGCGAGTATTAGCCCATGGGGGGGGGCAATATTAGCCTGGGGGGGGCAATACCTCCTGGGGAGGGCTTGAGGGGGCAGCATCAGCTCCCCAGTTACCGGGGGGGGGGCAATAATGGCACTGGGGGGGCAATATTAGCCTGGGGGGTGGGGGGCCAGCATCATACCCCACCCCAGTTGCTGGGGGGGCAATAGCAGCCTCGGGGGGGGCAATAACTGAGGGGGGGGGACAATTTTGCTCTGGGGGGGGGTAATATTACCCTGGGGAGGGGCCAGAACCGGGGGGGGGGGGGGGGAGGGAGCAATATGGGGGGGGGGCAGTTGTCACCCCCGGGGGTGTCACCGCGCCCCGGTGCCACCCTTGCCACAAACAGGGCGCTGGTGCGGTGCCGCGGGGCTCGGCTGTGTGTCCCCCCCCTGCCCCCCCCTCCCCGGGTGTTGTCATTTCCCCCCCCCCCCCGCCCCAGCCGTGTCCCCACGGGGTGGCCGTGCTGGCAGGGGGGGGTGACATGTGCCAACCTCGGTGACGTCGCCGCTCCGGTGGCCGCCGATGCCACCTCCCCGGGGTGTCCTTGGGAAGGACGGGGGTGACATGGAGGGGGCGGGCGGGGGGGGGGGGGGGGGCGACACAGCGGGGCTGGGCCCGGGGGTGGCAGCGCCACTTGGGGACCCTGGTTGTGTGGCGGGGTGACGTCGGTGACAGTGACCGAGGCTGTCACAACTGCAGGGTTCCTGCCACCGCTTCCTCTCCCCGCTGGGGAGGGGACACCAAAGTCCCCAAGGGGGGAGACGGCGGGGGGGGGGTGGATGACGACGACGACGCTGAAGTCCCCTCCTGGCCACTCAGTGTCACCGAGCACCCTGGGGACACCCTGGGGACACCCTGGGGACACGCTGAGTCCCTACCGCACCCCATCGGCAGCAAATCGGGGCCAAACCCCACCCCCCACCCCCAGCAGAGTTTTACCCGCTGTGGGATGTCACCCTGTTGTCACCTGTCCCTCGGTGGCCGTCCTGGGTCCCCGTGTCACAAACCCCATTTATTTTTTTTCACCCAGTTTTCCCCGTTTTCCCGGTTTTTTGCATGGGCAGGGCCCCGCCGCGGCCATGGGGCAGAGCGAGTCGGAGCCGCAGGAGGACACGGAGGTAGGAAATGTCACCGTGGCCGGACACGGAGGGGGCTGGGGGGACACGGGGACCCCCCCTGTGTGTGTCCCCACCCCGGGGGTGTCACCGGGGGCTGAGCTGTCCCCTGTCCCCGCAGGACGCGTCCCTGACGGCCGTGCTGCCCAGGCTCTTCGCCGAGGAGCAGCTCTCCACCGGCGCGGTGAGCACCCCAGGGGACACAGACTTGTCCCCATGTCCCCAAGGGACACTGTCCCCATCCCCGGTGCTCCTGAGCACCCCCTGAGGTGACACAAATGTGTCCCCACACCCCTAAGGGACGGCGTCCTGGTCCCCAATGCTGTTGAGCATCCTCAGGGGACACGAATTTGTCCCTGTGCCCCGGGGGTCACGAACCTGTCCCCATGTCCCCAGGGGACACTGTCCCCAAGGGACACTGTCCCCATCCTCAAGTGCTCCTGAGCACCCCCTGAGGGGACGCAAACTTGTCCCCGTGTCCCCAAGGGACACTGTCCCCATCCCCCACTGCTCCTGAGCACCCCCTGAGGGGACACAAATTTGTCCCCCTGTCCCCTGGGGACAGCGTCCTGGTCCCCAATGCTGTTGAGCGTCCCCAGGGGGACACAAACTCGTCCCTATGTCCCTGGGGACATGAACTTGTCCCCACACCCTGGGGGTCACAAACTTGTCCCTGTGTCCCCAAGGGACACTGACCCCGTCCCCGATGCTCTTGAGCACCCCCCGAGGGGACGCAAACTTGTCCCCGTGCCTCGGGGGTCACAAATTTGTCCCCATGTCCCCAGGGGACACCATCCCGGTCCCCGATGCTGTTGAGCACCCCCAGGGGACGCAAACGTGTCCCCACGCCCCTGGGGACAGTGTCCCAATCCCCGATGCTGTCGAGCCCCCTCCCATCCCTCCGTGTCACCAAGGTGGCAGTGTCATCGGTCATCCCCCGCGCTTGTCCCCGTCCCCCGGGGGACACCGGTGGCCGTATGGGGACCCCTCTGTCCCCTCCGCAGGTGCTGGGGGCGATGCTCGGCCTCGGCCTCTTCGCCGTCATCGTCGCCGCTGCCATCGTGGTCCTGGTGCGCCGGCTGCGCCTTAAGAGTGAGTGACAGCACCGTGGTGGCCTTGGGGACAGGGGGGTGACAGGGCCGCCCCCCATTAATGTGTCCCCATCGTGGTCCCCAGAAATACCCGCCCAGGGGACACCGAAGTATCGCTTCCGAAAACGGGACAAGATGCTCTTCTACGGCCGCAAGATCATGCGCAAGGTGACGCGCGCGGGTGGCGGCTGGGGTGACTTCGGGGGGGGGGGGGTGTCACCTGGCGGGTGACGTCCCCGCTTTGGTGTCCCCCCACCCCAGGTCTCCCAGTCCACCTCCTCCCTGGTGGACACCACCATTTCCAGCACCTCGCGGCCCCGCATGAAGAAGAAGCTGAAGATGCTCAACATCGCCAAAAAGTGAGGTGCCACCGGCGCCGAGACGGGGGAGGGCGGGTGGTGGCCTTGTCCCCCGGGTCACCCGCGTGTCCCCTGGTTGGCCCCAAGGTTCCTGCGCATCCCGAAGGAGGTGCCCACGTTGCAGCTGAAGGAGCCCCCCCCCTCGGTGCTGGAAGCCGACTTGACCGAATTCGACGTGGCCAATTCCCACCTGCCCTCCGAGGTCCTCTACATGCTCAAAAACGTCCGGTGAGGCTCAGGATCCATCCACAAAGGTCAGGATCAGGCCCCTCGGGGTCAGGATCCGGCCCTGGGGGGGTCAGGATCCATCCACAAAGGTCAGGATCTGGCCCAGGGGGTGCTCAGGATACAGCCCCAGGATCAGGATCTGGCCCCAGAGGGTCAGGATCCATCCACAAAGGTCAGGATCAGGCCCCTGGGGGTCAGGATCTGGCCCTGGGGGGCTCAGGATCTGGCCCCAGAATCAGGATCTGGTCCCAGAGGGTCAGGATTCATCCACAAAGGTCAGGATCCATCCTTGGGGTCAGGATCAGGCCCTAGAGTTGTCAGGATCAGGCCCCTGGGGGTCAGGATCAGGCCCCGGGGGAGTCAGGGACCAGCCTCGGGGTCAGGATCAGGCCCTGGGGGGGTCAGGATGCATCCGTGGGGGTCAGAATCAGGCCCCTGGGGGGTCTGGATCCATCCTTGGGGAGCAGGATCGGGCCCTGTCAGGGGGTCTGGATCCAGCCCCAGGACCAGGATCCATCCTTGGGGAGCAGGATCGGGCCCTGGCCAGGGGTCTGGATCCAGCCCCGGGACTAGGATCCGTCGTTGGGGAGCAGGGTCAGGCCCCAGGGGACCAGGATCCGTCGTTGGGGATCAGGATCAGGCCCTGGCGGGGGTTTGGATCCAGCCCCAGGACCAGGATCCATCCTTGGGGATCACAATCAGGCCCCAAGGGACCAGGATCCATCCTTAGGGATCAGGATGAGGCCCCCAGGGGATCAGGATCCATCCTTGGGGAGCGGGATCAGGCCCCAGGGGATCAGGATGAGGCCCCCAGGGGATCAGGATCCATCCTTGGGGAGCAGGATCAGGCCCTGGCGGGGGGTCTGCATCCAGCCCCTGGGATCAGGATCCGTCCTTGGGGTGCAGGATCAGGCCCTGGCGGGGGGTCTGGATCCAGCCCCAGGGATCAGGATCCATCCTTGGGGAGCAGGATCAGGCCCCAGGGGATCAGGATGAGGCCCCCAGGGGATCAGGATCCAGCCCCAGGGTCAGGATTTGGCCCCAGAGTCTCTACGAGCGGAGGCTGGACCACTCGGCTGAGGGATGCTCTTCCCCCTGCATCCCCGTCGCTGTTGGCAACCGGCCGCTGGGCTGGCTCCAGAGGACCGGCACGGGTCCCGGCGGGCTCTTTGTCACCCGCCGTCCCCCTGTCCTTGTCCCCGCAGGGTGCTGGGCCACTTTGAGAAGCCGTTGTTCCTGGAGCTTTGCAAGCACATGGTTTTCCAGCAGTGCCAACAAGGCGACTACGTGTTCCGCCCCGGCCAGCCCGACACCAGCATCTACGTGCTGCAGGACGGCAAGCTGGAGCTCTTCCTCACCGAGCCGGTGCGGGGACGGGGGACAAGCCGTGGGGGGGGGACGGGGGGGACAAGGAGAGGTGGCAGGGGGTTGGGGGACGCCGCGGGGGGGCCGGGGATGGGAAGAGCCACGTCAGGGGGAACGTTTTGTGGTCCGCAGGATGGGAAGGAGACGGTGATGAAGGAGGTGTTCCCCGGGGACAGCGTGCACAGTCTGCTCAGCATCCTTGACGTCATCACGGTACCGACGCCATGGCTGTCCCCAGCGTGTTCCCCCCACCCCCCGTGACCGACTGGGGTTGTCCCCAAGCCCCCTCGACATGATCTTGGCCACCCCCAAAGCTTGATCGTGGCTGTCCCCAAGCCCCTCCCAGCCCAACCGTCGCCATCCCCAACCAACCCCCAGCCTCACTGTGGCTGTCCCCAAGCCCCACTGGCTGTCCCCAACCCCCCCCCCCCCCCCCAGCCTAACTGAAGATGTCCCCAAACCTTCCCAAGCCCAACCATGGCCATCCCTAAGCCCCACCAGGCCAACCGTGGCCGTCTCCAAGCCCCACCAGTGGTCTCCAAACCCTTCCAATTCAACCGTGGCCATGCCCAAGCCCCACCAGCTGTCCCCAAACCCCTCCAGCTGTCCCCAAACCCCTCCAGCCTGACCATGGCCATCCCCAAGACCAACTGTGGTCATCTTCAAGCCCCGCCAGCCGTCTCCAGCCCCCTCCAGCCCAACTATGGCTGTCCCCAAGCCCAACCATGGCCATTCCCACACCCTACCGGCTGTCCCCAAACCCCTGCAGCCCAACCATGGCCATCCCCAAGCCCACTCATGTGTCCCCAAACCCCTCCAAGCCCAACCATGGTCATCCCCAAGCCCACTTGTGTGTCCCCAAACCCCTCCAAGCCCAACCATGGCCATCCCCAAGCTCAACCTTGTCTGTCCCCAAGCCCAGACGTTGCCATCCCCAAACTCCTTCAGCCTGACCATGGCCGTCCTGACCATGGCCGTCCCCAAATCCAACTGGCCAAAAGCCCAGTGCCACCAGCCCTCGTCCTTGGCTGGGATGGACCTCCCCATCCCAGAAGTACCCCGAGAGCTTGGTGCGGGTGGTGCAGGTGAGTCTGGGTCAGGGCGGGGGGGGCCACGGGGTGGGGGTCCCTTGGGGTGACAGGAGACCACTGATGGCTCCTTGTCCCCCTCTAGATCATCATGGTGCGCCTCCAGCGCGTCACCTTCTTGGCTTTGCACAACTACCTTGGGTTGACGAACGAGCTCTTCAGCCATGTGAGTTCATGGGGAAAATGGCGGGGGGCGGGGGGGGGAATCAGGCTGGATCTGGACACCCCCCCACTGCCCCCAGCCCCACTGATGGTGTCCCGTCCCCCCCCCCCCCCCCCAACCTCGTAGGACATGCAACCGCTACGGCTCTTCCCCCAGCCCAGCCACGCCGCCCGCACCAGCCCCGTCCGTCACAGCAAGCGGGGGCTCGGCGGTGTCGACGAGGGCAGGGAACTGGGTAAGAACTGGGAAGGGGGTGTCGGGAACCTGCCCCTCCCCCCACCCCCCCCCAGTCCCAGTCCCAGCACCGTGGGGGGGGGTGCTCAGGGTGGTCTCCTCCCGCAGCCGACCCCCTGAAAACCGGAGGCCTGGAGACCCCCGCGCCGCCCCCGCCGGCTCTGAGCCGCTGCATCTCCATGCCGGTGGATATCTCCGGTGGGTCAGAAGCTGGAGGAAAAAGGTCGGGGGGGGGGGGGGGTGTCCCTGGGTCGTGGAGCCCCCCCCTTGGGGTAGCGCATCCCCCTCCCCAGATCGTGTGTTGCCCCCCCCCCCCCGCCAAGGGCCATGTTACCCCCCCAGGCTCCTGCATCCCTCCCCGCCACTCCCCAGGGTCCTGCATCCCCCCACCCAGGTTTATGCCCCCCCCCCGCCCCCGTCTCCCGCCCCCCGTCACGGTCTTCTCCCCCCCGCCCCAGCTCATGCGTACCCTCAGGGTCCTGCATTGCCCCCCCCCACCCCGGGCTTACGGGTGCCCCCCTCCAAGGCTCATGCATCCCCCTCCCCAGTTTGTGCATCTTTCACCCCCCCCCCGGCCCCGGCTCATGTATTCCCCCCCCCTCCAGGCTTGTGTACCCACCCCCCCCACATCTCCAGGGTCATGTACCCCCCCCCCAGGGTCGTTCATCCCCCTCCCCAGGTCATTCATTGCCCCCCCAAAAGGATCATGCACCCCCCGGGCTTGTGCATCCCCCCCCCAGGCTCATTTGCCCCCTGTGGCCCCCCCCAGGGTCCTGCCTTCCCCCCCTCTCCCCCTGCGTTTACAACCCCCCCGTCAGGGTCTTCCACCCACCCCCTCCGGGCTCATACATACCCACCAGATCCTGCATTGCCCCCCCCAACCCCCACAGGCTTATGTGTGCACCCCCCAGTGTCGTGCACCCCCCCCCGCCTCATTTACCCCCCCTCAGTGTCCTGCATCCCCCCCCTCCTCCCCGGGTTTATGCCCCCCCCTCCCCCCATCAGGGTCTTCCACACCCCCCCCCCTCCCCACCGGACTCATGCATACCCCCCAGGGTCCTGCATTGTCCCCCCCCCGGGCTTACGTGTGCACCCCCCAGGCTCATTTACCCCCCCTCAGGGTCCTGTATCCCCCCCCCCGCCCCTGGATTCGTGTCCCCCCCCAGGGTTGTGCACCACCCCAGGCTCATCTCTCCCTCCCCCCCGCCTCCAGGGTCCTGTACCCGCCCCCCCCCCGCTGGGTTCACGCCCCCCCCCCGAGGATTGCGCACCCCCCATTGTCATTCATTGCCCCCCCCCGCCCCAGGGTCAGGCATCCCCCTCCCCCAGGTCCTGCATCTCCCCCCACTTCCAGGCTGGTGCACCCCCGGCTTCTCGTGCGTCGTCCCCCCCCCCAGCAGCGTCCCCGTCTCGGACGTGGGTGACACACCCCCCCTCCCTCCTTCCCCCCCCATGGCAGGCATCCAGAAGGGTCCCCGCTCCGACTTCGACATGGCCTACGAGCGCGGCCGCATCTCGGTGTCGCTGCAGGAGGACAGCACCGGCGCCTTGGCCGCCTTCTCCCGGGTAAGGCCAAGGGCAACGCGGCGGCCACCCAACGTTCCCCACCGGCACCTCCTCCCTGCCCCCCCCCCGCCCCCCCCAACCTCGATGGGTGCCGGAGCCGTCCCGTCTCCCCACAGTCCGTCTCTCACGAGGCCAAGGAGCGCAAGTCGGTGACGGTGGAGGAGCAGCCGTCTGGTGTCTACCACTACAACTACTGCGAGGACGATTCGGCCACTGGGGCTTGTCCCTTCGGGCCCTACCAGGGCCGCCAGACCAGCGCCATCTTCGAGGCTGCCAAGCAGGAGCTGGTCAAGCTCATGAAGGTGAAGGTGAGGGCAGAAACGGCGCCAGCGCGGGGGTATCGTGGCGTGGTCGGTCCTCTGTTGCGTTGCGGTGGTCCTTTGTTGCGTTGCGGTGGGTTCCCATTGCCTCAGGGTGGCCCCTGTTGCCTTGTGGCGGGCCCGCGTCACTTCATGTTGGTCCCCTGTTGCTTCGTAGCGGTCCCTCTTGGCTCATGGTGGGTCCCCATCGCCTCGTGGTCAGTCCCCACCACGCTGTGGTGGTCCCCATGGCCTCAGGGTAGTCCCCTGTCTCCTTGTGGTGGGTCCCCGTTGCCTCATGGTGGTCCCTGTTGCCTTATGTTCGTCCCCTGTTGCTTTGTAGTGGTCCCCGCGACGTTGTGGTGGGTCCCCATTACTTCGTGGCAGTCCCCATGGCCTCAGAGTGGTCCCCCATCTCCTTTTGGTGGTTCCCATCACTTCGTGGTGGGTTCCTACTGCCTCATGGTGGTCACTCCCCATGGCCTCAGGGTGGTCCCTCGTCTCTTTGGGATGGTCCCCCATCACTTTGTGGTAGTTCCCATCACTTTGTGGTGGTCCCCATTGCCTCGAGGTGCTCCCCTGTCTCCTCAGGGTGGTCCCCTCATCGCTTTGTGGTGGGTTCCCATCTCCTTGTGGTGGTACCCTTGACCTCCTGTTGGTCTTCTGTCTCCTCCTCGTCATCCTCATCTCCTCATGATGGTCCCCATTGCCTCACATGTTGCCGTTATTCCCTCTAGGACCCTTCTCTCCTCAACAACCGTGTCTTGCTCCATCACGCCAAAGCTGGGACGGTCATTGCCCGTCAAGGGGACCAGGTGGGTCTGGGTTTCAGGGACCTGCTGAGGCATCTTGCCCTCCCCACCCTATATTTGCGTGGGGTGCTACTCTTCCTACTCCTGCCCTATGGGGGGTGGGGGGCAGGAATGATCCCCAGAGCCATCTGGAAGGCGCAAAACACCCTGAGGGGGACCAGAAGAAACCCCAAGTGATGCTGGTGGGACCATTCATGCCTGGGGGTCCCAGGTGGCCCCCAACGGTGACAGGGTGCCATTTTGGCAGGACGTGAGCCTCCACTTTGTGCTGTGGGGCTGCCTGCACGTGTACCAGCGGATGATCGACAAGGCAGAGGATGTCTGCCTCTTCTTGACGCAGCCCGGCGAGATGGTGGGACAGTTGGCCGTGCTCACCGGCGAGCCCCTCATCTTCACCATCAAGGCCAACCGCGACTGCACCTTCCTCAAGATCTCCAAGTCAGACTTCTATGAGTGAGTCCCGGCGCTGGCGGTTTGGGGCAAAGGGTTGGTGCCAAAGGGGTTTCCTGGGCTAGGGTGGCATCTCTTGGGACCACCACCACATCCCCCAACTGCTGTTGACCCATAGGATCATGCGGGAACAGCCCAGCGTGGTGCTGAGCGTCGCCCACACCGTGGCTGCCCGCATGTCACCCTTCGTGCGCCAGATGGACTTTGCCATCGATTGGATGGCGGTGGAGGCTGGCCGGGCACTCTACAGGTGGGTGCCAACAGATGGGTGCCCACCTCAGCTTGGTGAGGACCAGCTTGGCAGGGGGCTGACTTCCCACTGGTGGTGTCCCCCAGGCAGGGTGACAAATCGGACTGCACCTACATCGCGCTCAACGGGCGCCTCCGCTCTGTCATCCAGAAGGGCAGCGGCAAGAAGGAGCTGATTGGGGAATACGGCCGTGGAGACCTCATCGGCGTGGTGAGAGCCGTGTCAGGGCGCGGGGGTGGACACCTTACACGTCTGGCCGATACATCTTGGCTATATGTCTTCTTCTCCAGGTGGAAGCCCTCACCCGGCAGCCCCGTGCCACCACGGTCCATGCGGTCCGGGACACGGAGCTGGCTAAGCTGCCTGAGGGCACCTTGAACAACATCAAGCGTAGATACCCCCAGGTACCCCCAGATATCCCCATCCTGGGGTGTGCACCCTATTCCCATGGAAGGAGCATGTCCCCATGTCCCCTTCAACTGGTCTGATGGCCATCCCCGTCCTTGTTCCTGCAGGTTGTCACCCGCCTCATCCACCTCCTGAGCCAGAAGATCTTGGGAAACCTTCAGCAGCTCCGCGGGCCCTTTGCAAGTAGGTCCCCAAGGAACTGGGGGTGATGGCGTGTCCTCTACAGGGCTGGTGGCCATCGTCAGAGCAGCTCATGGAAGGTGTCCACCACCCTGTTGTCTTTGTCCGGGCAGGTTCTGGCTTGGGCATGGCCTCCAGTTCGGAGCCCACCAACCCCACCAGTAACCTGTCGACAGTGGCGGTGCTGCCGGTGTGCGACGATGTGCCCACGGCCGCCTTCACGCTGGAACTCAAGCACGCGCTCAACGCCATCGGTGAGTGGTGGCCATGGCATGGAGGTGACCATGGTCCTGTGGCACGCCAGCGACCTGGTGTGGCAGTGACCACAGGCACGGTGGTGGCCGTGGCATGGTGGTGACCACAGTCTGACGGCATGGCGGCAACCATGGTGCGGTGACCGCAGCCCCATGGCATGGTAGCAACCATGGCATGGTGGTGACCACAGTCCCATGGTGTGGTGGTGACCATGGCATGGTGGCCACAGTCACCCAGCATGGTGGTGACCACAGCCCCATGGCATGATGGTGACCACAGCATGGTGATGACCAGAGCCCCATGGTGTGGTGGCAGCCACGGCATGGTGACCACAGCCCCCATGGCATGGTGGAGACCACAGCATGGTGGTGACCACAGCCCCATGGCATGATGGTGACCGCAGCATGGTGATGACCAGAGCTCCATGGCATGGTGGCAACCGCAGCATGGTGACCACAGCCCCCATGGCATGGCGGTGACCACAGTTCCACAGCATGGTGGTGACCACAGCCCCATGGCATCATGGTGACCACAGCATGGTGATGACCAGAGCCCCACAGCACGGTGGCAACCACAGCATGGTGACCACAGCCCCCATGGCACGGTGGTGACCACAGTTCTACAGCATGGTGGTGATCAAAGCCCCATGGCATGGTGGAAACCATGACCCAGAACCCCACAGCGTGGTGGTGACCGTGTCCCCACCTCTCCCAGGTCCCACGCTGCTCCTCACCAGCGACATCATCCGTGCCCGCCTTGGTTCCTCGGCGCTGGACAGGTAACTCCTGTCAGGAGGAACATCACCGGCGACCCACCACCGTGCCGCCGGTTGACCCCTCCATCTCGGCAGCATCCAGGAGTACCGCCTGTCAGGCTGGTTGGCGCAGCAGGAGGACATCCACCGCATCGTCCTCTACCAAACCGACTGTACCCTGACGCCGTGGACCGTGCGTTGCATCCGTCAAGCCGACTGCATCCTCATCGTAGGATTGGGCGACCAAGAGCCGGCGCTGGGAGAGGTGAGGTTGGGGAGGGTGGGGGTCGATGGTGGTAGGACAACACTGCGCTGGGTGGCTGATGGCTTCTACAGCTGGAGCAGATGCTGGAGAACACGGCAGTGCGTGCGCTGAAGCAGTTGGTCCTCCTACACCGCGAGGATGGTCCCAGCCCTTCCCGCACCGTTGAGTGGCTCAACATGCGCAGCTGGTGCTCGGGTCACCTCCACATCAAGTGTCCCCGGCGCGTCTTCTCCCGCCGTAGCCCCACCAAACTGGTACGTGTGTGTCCCCCCTGGGTGACCTTGGTGGTCCACCACCGTCATCGTCACCCGTCGTCCATCCCATCCGCAGCGGGAGATGTACGAGAAGGTGTTTGAGAAGAGCGCCGACCGGCACAGCGACTTCTCCCGGTTGGCGCGGGTCCTCACCGGCAACACCATCGCCCTCGTCCTGGGTGGCGGCGGAGCCAGGTGGGTGCCGCGCCGTGGCAGGATGGGACCCGGTGGGGTGGGAGTCCCGATCTCATCTGTCCTCCTCTTTAATTTCTCCGTCCGCCCAGGGGTTGCTCCCACATCGGGGTGATCAAGGCGATGGAGGAGTCGGGGATCCCCATCGACATGGTGGGCGGCACCTCCATCGGCGCCTTCATCGGGGCGCTCTACGCCGAGGAGCGCAGCGCTGTCCGCACCAAGCAGCGGGCGCGCGAGTGGGCCAAGGTGGGTGCTGTGGGTCCCCCACCCCCAGCCACGGCAAAGCCCGGCCCTCGCTGGCCCTCTCCCGGGAGGACGCTGGCACCGTGCCGGCCCTCCCCCTGCCGGCCCTGCCTGAGGTGTTGCTAAAGCACTTCCTTCCTCCTTTTCTTCTTCCTCTTCTTCTCCCTCCTTCTCCTTGTCTCTTCCCCTTTCTCCTTCTCTCCTTCTTCCTCCTCCTCTTTCACCTTCTCTCTTTTTCTTCTGCCGCTGTTTCTTTCTCTTCCTCCTCTTCTTTCTTTTTACTTTCTTCTCCTGCTTCTCCTCCTTCTCCCCCTTCTCCTTCTTCTTCTTCCTCCTCCTTCTCTCCTCCTCTCCTTATTCATCATCCTCATCCTTCTTCTGTCCCTCTTCTCTCCCTCTTTTCTCCTTCTTCTTGCTCCTCCTCCTTCTCTTCTTCCTCCTCCTCCTCCTCCTTCTCTCCTTCTGCTTCCTCCTCCTTCTCTCCTTCTTCTCCTCCCCCTCCCCCTCCTCCTCCTCTCCTTCTTCTTCTTCCTCCTTCTCTCCTTCTTCTTCTTCTTCTTCTTCTTCTTCCTCCTCTTCCTTCTCTCTCCTCCTTTTTTCTCCTTCCTCCTCCTCCTTCTCTCTTTCCTCCTCCTCCTCCTTCTTCTTCTTTTTCCCCCTCCTCCTTCTCTCCTCTCCTCCTTTTTTCTCTCCTTCTTCTTCCTCCTCCTCCTTCTCTCCTTCCTCCTCCTCCTCCTCCTTTTTTCTCTCCTTCTCTCCTTCCTCCTCCTTCTCTCCTTCCTCCTCCTTCTCCCCTTCTTCTCCTTCTTCCTCCTTCTCTCCTTCTTCTTCTTCTTCCTCCTCCTCCTCCTCTCCTTCTTCCTCCTCCTCCTCCTCTCCTTCTTCTTCCTCCTCCTCCTCCTCTCCTTCTTCTTCCTCCTCTTCCTACTCTCCTCTTCCTACTACTCTCCTCCTCCTCCTCCTCTCCTTCTTCTTCTTCTTCTTCCTTCTCCTCCTCCTCCTCCTCCTCTTTCTCTCCTTCTCTCCTCCTTTTTTCTCTCCTTCCTCCTCCTCCTCCTCCTCCTCCAGTGCATGAATTCGACGTTCAAGACCGTCCTGGACCTCACCTACCCCATCACCTCCATGTTTTCGGGCTCAGCCTTTAACGCCAGCATCAACAAGGTTTTCCAGGACAAGCAGATCGAGGTGCACCACGTGGACCCGCCCCCCAGCCTACACCCACCCATGGTGGGGGGTCCGACCAGCTCCCCCCCCCACCATCCCCCACCGTGTCACCCACCCCATCTTGTCCCCACAGGACCTGTGGCTGCCCTACTTCAACGTCACGACCGACATCACAGCCTCGGCCATGCGGGTGCACACGGACGGTAAGAGCTCCCCGAGGAGCCGGGGAAGCTCTCCAGTGCCACCGTGTCCCCTCCTTGTGGGAGACACCCCTCACCGGCACCCCAAAACGATGCCGCTGCCCCATGGCGGAAGGTTTGCCACATGCCAAGGGGGAGGACACGTCCTGGCACAGCATGGAAAGGTCTTGGAAGGCTCATGGTGAGCCCAGGCAGTGGTGGCTTCCCAGAGCCACCTGGCGCTGGTGACCCCACCCGGCTCAGGTGCCCACGGGGGCCTGGCTGTTCCCCGTGTCCTCAGTGGGGTTAGGGGCAGAATCGGGGTGTGGAGCCACATCTCGCCACCCTGAGCGTGCATGTCGTCTCTTAACCTATCTGCTCACCACTAACCCCAGTAACCCACGCTCACGGCATGTGGAGCACGGGGACGCGGTGGCAGTGGTGGGGGAAGTCGCTGTGGCAGTGGCGGGGACGTTGCTGTGGTGGTTGGTGGCGGGGACGTCGTGGCGGTGGTGGGGACAAGGTGGTGGTGGTGGAGATGATGATAGTGGTGGTGGTGGTGGTGGGGACACGACGGTGGTGGGAACGTCACGGTGGTGATGGGAACGTCACGGTGGTGGGGACGTTGTGGTGGCTGCCCCTCCTCCTTGCCTAGTGCCCGAGCTCACCTGGGACATTGAGCTGTCCACGGGGCGCACGCGGTGGCTTGTAAGCAGCCTGGCTCTCGCTCTGCCTCTTCCTCCTGGCTCCTAACGCCAACTAATCCCCGCTCACCAGCCCTAACCCTCTGGCGAGCATCTCGCCCATCTGCCTTTCCCCAGCCCGCCATGGCCGAGGAGCTTTTCCCTTGGCCGTGGGGCTACAAACGTCCCGCCGGCGCGGTGCCAGCATCCTCGGTCACCCGCCACCGGGTGTTGGGGCATGGCTTGTCCCCCCCCGCCCCCCGTGGCCGTGACCGTTGTGCTCTCCCTTCGGCAGGCAGCCTTTGGCGCTACGTCCGAGCCAGTGCGTCTTATACCCCTTACCTACCTCCGCTCTGCGACCCCAAGGACAGCCACTGGCTTGTGGACGGCTGCTATGTTAACAATGTCCCAGGTCAGCATCTTGCTCGCCGGGGCCACCATCCTCCCCAAAAAAGACACCCCCCTCCTCCGGCACCCTCAAAACCCACATCCCAAACCCACGTCCCATCCCAAGTTGAGCCACCTGGGCTTTGCCAAGGGCCGGTTAGGGCGCGCAACGGGTTCCTCTGCCACCCGTGGGTGCCTGTTGGGCATCCATGGGGTGCAGACATCCCCGGGCGCAGGTAGGGGTGAGGGGCAGCCCCCCCCCGGGGTGGGTTTTGGGCGGACCGTGCTCATTGCGTTTGTTCCCGCCCGGCGCAGGCTCGCTCTGGCGGTACGTGCGAGCCAGCATGACCCTTTCTGGGTACCTACCGCCACTCTGCGACCCCAAGGACGGCAACTTACTGATGGACGGTGGTTACATCAACAACCTGCCAGGCAAGTAGCAGCTCAACGCCATCAACGCCACCGCCCAACCAGGACGGTAGCCACCGCGGCACCCGTGGCGGTGGCAGGCGGTTGGGTGGGGGCTGCATGGCCACCATGAGCTGGGTTCTCAATGGCTGGAGATGTTGAGGTTGGATTTAGGACGTCTTGCTTGGGTTTTGCATCTCCTTGATGTCTTCGTTGTTGAGCATCCTCTGAAGGCATCTTCATCCTCTTCCACATGCAAGAATTGTCCATCCATCTTGCGTCATCTCTTGGTGTCCTCCACATCGGGTGTCTTCCCAGGGCATCTTCGTATTTCTTCACATGCAAGATGCATCCCTTCATCTTGCATCATCTCCTGGTGTCTTCAGTGTTGGGCGTCCTCTTAGAGCATCTTCATCCTCCTTCACGTGCCAAACATATCACACAGTGTTGTATTGTCTCTTGGTGTCGTTGGCACCAGGTGGTTTCCCAGATCATCTTCAATCCTTCTTCACATGCAAAAAATGTCCCTCTGTCTTGTGTCCTCTCTGGGTGTCCTTAGCTTGCTCCTTGTATGCCAACCACCTTCTTCCATCCCGTGTCATCCTCTCCTGGTGTCCTTGGCATTGGGTGTTCTCACAGGGCATCTCTGTCCTCCTGCAGGTACAGGCCATCTCCCTCCATCCTGCACCATCTTTAGTGTTCTCAGCATTGGGCATCCTCCTGGGGCATCTTCATGCTGTGCAAACCACCTGGTCCATCTCGCGTCATCCTCTCTTGATGTTCTCAGCTCCAGGTGCCCTCCTTGGACCTCTCCATCCTCCTTCACCTGCAAGACACCTCCACCCATCTTGTACCAGCTCTTGGTGTCTTTGACACCAGCTGCTGTCCATGCTCTTTCATGGGCAAGCCACCTTCCTCTGTCTCATACCATCTCTTGGTGGCCCTGGCACTGGGTGCCTTCCTGGGGCACCTTCACGTCCAAGCCACCTTTGTCCATCCTTCCTCATCTTTTCCTGGTGCCCTCAGCACTGGATTGCCTCCTGGGGCATCTCCATCCTCGTTTATGTGCAAGCCAGCCACCTCCTGTCATCTCAAACTCTCTCTTGGTGACTTTGACACCAGGTGCCCTCCTTCACGTGCACGGCACCTCCCTCCATCTCCAACCATCTCTTCGTGTCCTTGATGCCAGGTGCCCCCCAGAACATCTCCACGCTCCTTCGTGTGCATTCTGTGTCACCTCCTGGTGTCCTTGGCTCCGGGTGCCCTCCGAGGACGTCTCCATCCTTCTTCACATGCAAGTGACCCTCTCCATCCTGCACTGTGTCTTTGGTATCGATGGCGTCTTGCGGCATCTTTGTGCTCCTTCATTTTGAAGCCACCTTCCTCCATCCTGCATCTTCGTCTCTTGATGTCATCAGCACTGGGTGCCCTCTTGCAGCATCTTCATCTCCCTTCGTATCCCATCCACCTCCCACCATCTTGCATTGTCTTTTGGAGTCCTCAGAACCACGCATCCTCCTGGAACATCTCCATCCTCCTTCACATGCAAACCACCTTCCTCTTGCATCATCATCTCTTGATGTCCCTCAGCACCAGGTGCCCTCCTGGAGCATCTCCATCCTCCTCCATGCGCAAGCCATCTCCATCCACCTCACATCATCTCCTGGTGTCCTCGGCGTTGGGTGTCCTCCTGGGGCACCTCCATGCTCCTTCACATCCCACCACAGATGCTGCAACTTGCCTGTGCCCTTCCGTCGCCCCAGCCCGTGCACCAGGTTGCGTCACTGCTCAGTTCCCCACCAGCACGTCCCGCCGCTGGGCTCCTGCCCCCAACTCTGGCACCCATGGGACACTGCTCATCCCACCACCAGCCCCAGCATGGCTTTGCCATCCAGCCCAGGCTCAGGGACAATCCCTCAACCCCATTTCCCTGCTCCGCTCATGCCACCACCTCTTGCCATGAGCTCCAGTCGGTGGAAACGGTGGCGCTGCTGACCCAGCTTCTTCCTTTCCCACCCCGCAGCTGATATCGCCCGCAACATGGGTGCCAAGACGGTGATCGCCATCGATGTGGGCAGCCAGGACGAGACGGACCTGTGCAACTACGGGGACAGCCTGTCTGGCTGGTGGCTTCTCTGGAAACGTCTCAACCCCTGGGCTGAAAAAGTCAAGGTGAGGACCGGTGGGACGCGGGGGATGCTGGTGAGATGGCGTGGGCAGGGTGCTGAGCCACCTTATCCTCGCAGGTGCCCGACATGGCGGAGATCCAGTCCCGCCTGGCCTACGTGTCGTGCGTGCGGCAGCTGGAGGTGGTGAAGTCCAGCTCGTACTGCGAGTACATCCGTCCCCCCATCGACCGCTTCAAGACCATGGATTTCCGCAAGTTCGATGAGATCTACGTGAGTTGGGGGACGGGGAGGCTGGTGGGGTGGCCTGGACCATCTTTTAGAGTACCTCAGGCCATCAACGAGATGCCCCAAACCATGGGTTGAGGTTCTCCAGCCATCAGTTGGTGTGTTCTGGCCATTGATTGGGTGCCCCAGATGTGGATTCGTCTGCCCTTGTATCAGTTGGGTGTCCAGGCTGTTAACAGGGTCTCCTGGCCATCAGGTGGAGTCAACTGGCAATTGACTGGGTGCCCCAGCCACTATTTGGGGGTGCTCTGGTCCATTGGTTGGAGTGTCTTGGCCATCAGTTGGGTGATCAAGCCATCATTCAGGTGCCCCAGTCATTAATGGAGTGACTGGACCATCATTTGGGGGTGCCCAAGCCATCATTCGTGGTGCTTGGGCCACCAATTGCCATGTCCTGGCCATTATTTGGGGTGCCTGGGCCATTGTTCTGGCTAGCCAGGTCATCACTTGGGGTTCCCTGACCATCAGTTGGGCTGCCTGGGCCATCGGTCAGGGTGTCCAAGACACTGGTTGGGTGCCCCAGCCATCGGTGGGGTACCTTTGGCCACCGTTTGGGGTGAATGACTGGGTTGAACATCCCAGACATCATTTGGGGTACCTTGGCCATCAGTTGGGTGCCCCAGTCATCAATGGGGTGTCCTGGGCCATCAGCTGGGATGTCCTACCCATCAGCTGGGTGCCCAGGCAGTCATTTGGGGTGCCACAGCCCATTGTTTTGGGTGCCTGGGCCATCATTCCAGGTACCAGGTCATCATTTAGGGCTCCCTGACCATCAGTTGGGCTGCCTGGGCCATTGGGCAAGGTGCCCAAGCCATTGATTGTGTGCCCCGGCCATCAATGGGGTACCTTTGGCCATCATTTGGGGTGTCCTGATGCCAGTCATCATTTGGGGTACCTTGGCCATCTGTTGGGCGCTCCAGCCGTCGATGGGGTGGTCCTGGGCCATTGGTTGGGATGTCCAAGCCAAAACCACGCCACCTACCCATCAGTTGGGTGCCCAGGCTGTCATTTGGGGTGCCCCCAGCCCATTGTTTAGGGTGTCCGCGTCACCCATGGGCTGCGGCCACTCTCCCTGCAGGACGTGGGCTACCAGCACGGCAAGGTGGTCTTTGACGGCTGGAGCCGGGGTGACATCATTGAGAAGATGGTGAAGGACCGGCGCTCGGCCGACTTCTATGAGAGCAAACGCATGGACGTGAGCAGGGGGTGGCACCTGGGGCCCATGGGTGGTGGTGGCTGCCTGGGGACCTGCCCTGGGGCGCCCTGGGACAGGCCACCCTGTCCCCAGCACCCTGATTTTAAGGACCTTTTTCCCCTGGCCCTGGAGACATCTTGTCCCGTCTGTCTCCTCCATGTCCTTCTAGCCCTCCTGGAGCTGCTCGTCCCCCCTGGTGTTCTCCTGTCCCTCACTGGCATCTTCATGTCCCTCCCACCCTGCTTCATCCTCCTGTCCCCTTGGTCCATCTCCTGTCCCTCACTGGTGGCCTCTTGTCCCCTCCTTGG
Organism: Larus michahellis; assembly: GCF_964199755.1. NCBI lineage: Eukaryota > Metazoa > Chordata > Aves > Charadriiformes > Laridae > Larus > Larus michahellis. The sequence goes on from NC_133920.1 coordinate 2,492,203, forward strand.
TCCATCTCCTGTCCCCTCCACCCTTGTCCATCTCCTGTCCCTCACTGGTGTCCTCTTGTCCCCTCCACCCTTGTCCATCTCCTGTCCCTCACTGGTGTCCTCTTGTCCCCTCCTTGGTCCATCTCCTGTCCCCTCCACCCTTGATCCATCTCCTGTCCCTCACTGGTGTCCTCCTGTCCCCTCCTTGGTCCATTTCCTGTCCCCTCCACCCTTGTCTATCTTCTGTCCCTCACTGGTGTCCTCCTGGCCCCTCCTTGGTCCATCTCCTGTCCCTGTCCCCATCATCCTTTGTCCCTTTGCTCCTCTCCTGTCCCCTCCTTGGTCCATCCTGTCCCCTTGGTCCATCTCCTGTCACCGTGGCCTCCTTTTGTCCCTCCCTCTGTACCCCCCTGCTGCCCTTCCACCCCTTTACCCACCTCACATCCCTCCTCCCGCTCCCCCCATCCTCACCCCTCTCCCACATGGGGGGCGCTGCTGGGGCGGGGTGGGGGGGCGCCCCCCTTTTTTCCTCCCGTAGGTTCTCACGTGTCCCAGCGCCGGCTTCACCGACCTGGCGGAGATCGTGTCCCGCATCGAGCCCGCCAAGCCCTACTTGTCCGACGGCTACGCGGACGGTGAGCTGGGAAGGTTGGGGGGGTCCACCATAGGGGGCCAGACCCAGAGACGGGGTGCTGACCCTAACGCCCCCTCGTATGTCCTTTCCCCTCCCCCCCCCAGAGGAGTCCGACTACCTCACCGAGTACGAGGACGAGGGGCCGGAGCCAGCGCGGGGTGAGGAGGATGCGTTCGCCCCCGCCGAATGGGCTAGTGCCGGCGCCTTGGAGGCTGTGAGTGTCCCCGGCCATGGAGACCATCCTAAGTGGGGTGCCCCTGGGTTTGGGGGGGTCTCCCAAGGGTGCCCTGACCCTGTGCGCCATCATGGAGACCCTCCAAAATGGGGTGCTCCTGGGTTTGGGGACTCCCGAGGGTGGCCTGATCCTATGCATGGGGGTGTGTGGTCATGGAGACCCTCCAAAATCGGGTGTCCCCTGGGTTTGGGGGGGGTGGGGTCCTGAGGGTGCCCTGGCCCCATGTGTGGTCATGGAGACCCACCACAATGGGGTGTTCCTCCAAAATGGAGTGCTCCTGGGTTTGGGGGTCTCCCAAGGGTGCCCTGACCCTCTGCACGGTCATGGAGACCCTCCAAAATGGGGTGCTCCTGGGTTTGGGGACTCCCGAGGGTGCCCTGACCCCGTGCGTGGTGTGTGGACCGCAGGGGTGTGTGGTCATGGAGACCCTCCAAAATGGGGTGTTCCTGGGTCTGGGGGCTC